>NC_056729.1:1992956335-1993261335 GCF_019279795.1 Protopterus annectens | reverse complement strand
CGCAAGAAAGAAGGCGAGATGAGGACAACTAACATGGAATGTTATGGTAGGTACATAACGTCTTAATGTTAAGTTGTCTATCGCGCCTTCATTCTTGCTGGATGGGACGGCGTCCCTAGCACCTTAGCCCTGAGTGGCTCATCGAAACAGACTCTTGAGCACAGTGGAACCAAAATCAGCTCAACTCCTGGAGGCCATATCCAACTTGTAATGCGAAATGAAGCTATGAGGAGTGGCCCATGTTGCTGCAGTACAAATAGATTCCATTGGAAGTCTAGCCTGAAAAGCTACCGACGTAGCCAATGCTCTGGTAGAATGAGCTTTTGGTTTTGAAGGAAGTTCTTTATGTCTCAGTTGGTAGATCAAGGTAATAATAGAGGCCAGTCACCCGGACAAGGTTACTTTAGAAATTGGCAGGCCCTGCTTCCCCTCAGCATAGGACAGGAAGAGTTGATCTGATTTTCTTGACTGTTTGGCCTATCCAAATAAAAACGTAACTGTCTGTGAACGTCCAAATAATGTAACTTTTGTTCAGCTCTGTTAGAATAATTAGGGAAAAAGACAGGAAGATCAATAGCCTGATTGAGATTTGTCTCTGAGGGTATTTTAGGTAAAAAGGAAGGATTAGTCCTGAGTGAAACTCTATCTTCGTAAAAAATAAGATATGGAGGATGAACACAAAGGGCTTAAAGTTCCGATACTCTTCTGGCAGAGGTGATGGCTACTAAGAAGAGAGTCTTTCAGGAGAGTAACTTTAAGGAACAAGAAGATGCAGGTTCAAAAGGAGGGAGAATCAATGAAGTTAATATGAAGTTCAAATCCCACAGGGGGGGGGGGATCTTTAACCTGGGGTCTAAGTAAAATAGTCCCTTTAAGAAAGGCCTTACAAAGTTTGTGGGACATGATACTGGACTCTGAAAGACTAATGTGAAAATTTGCGATGGCAGCCAATTGGACCCTAATGGTGGAAGCTGAGGAACCTGCTTGAAAAAGTTCCACCAAAAAAATCTAAAACATTATGGACAGGGGCTGTAAAGGGGTCTATTTTTCTAGCCTCTGCCCAGAAAGAAAAACGTTTCCACTTACTAGCATAAGTCTTTCTAGTAGAAGGTTTGTGCGAAGAAAGTATGATTTCGCGCACTGGCTGAGAAACATGTGGAAGCCTGGCTAAGGTTGGAAGTGGAGCAACCAAGCTGTGAGGTTGAGAGAGTGAAGGGATTGGTGCAGCCCACCCGACTGATGGATCAAGAGGTCTGGCACTGGGTCCAGATTCCAGGGCTGCTCCAGCAGATGACGATGCAGGAATGGGAACCAAATTTGTCGAGGCCAGTAAGGAGCAATGAGGATCATCCTGGATCCCAAAGCGGTCACTTTCTGAATCAGTTTTGGAATTAAGGGAAAAGGAGGGAATGCATAGAGCAGACCCCGGGGCCAATCGTGAACTAGAGCATCTCTGGGGGAATGGCCTGGTAGGGGGAAGAGAGTGAAGATGTCGTTGCACTTCCTGTTGAGAGGGGTTGCAAAAAGGTCGCAGCAAGGTAGATCCCATCTCCGGAAAATTTTGTCTGCTACTAACTGATTGAGAGACCACTCATGAGGCATAAGGATTGCTCTGCTTAGCCTGTCCGCTATGATGTTGGACTTCCCGGGGATGTGCGTTGCTGTCGGAAACCGTTGAGAGGAGATCACCCACTGCCAGAGTCTGAGTGCTTCTCGACATAAGGGATAGGACCTGGTTCTGCCCTGCTTGTTGATGTACCACACTACCGACATATTGTCCGTCTGAACTCCGTCGGGCGGCACAGTGGTGCAGCGGTTAATGTTGTCGCCTCACAGCAAGAGGTTCTCCGGTTCGATTCTCGGCTGGGGTGCCTTCTGTGTGGAGTTTGCATGTTCTCCCTGTGTTCGCATGGGTTTCCTCCAGATACTCCGGTTTCCTCCCACATTCCAAAGACATGCATCTGGAGCATTTCTCCCCGGGCCTCCACTGAAAACAGGCTCTGTGGAACCTAGTCGGACATTCCCGGTCAAGCAAATGTTAAATAAATAAATAAATAAATAAAACTGCAATAGTCCCGGTAGGTAGAGAGTCCTGAAGAGCTTGCAACGCTAAAAGTACCGCTCTCATCTCCAAGACGTTTATGTGCAGATGGTACTCTAGGGGTTGCCAAGTGCCCTGAACAGTCCTGCCCTGAAAATGCCCCCCCACCCACCCGATCAGGGAGGCATCCATTGTCACCGTGGCAACCGGAGGAGGAAGTACAAATGGTCTCCCTGAAAAACTTGAGGGGAGACCATCCACCAAGAAAGGTGGTCTTTGCATGATTGGGTGATTATTATGTTGTGAGACATCGGAAGCTGTTGAAAAGACCATTGGGTGAAAAGCATCCATTGAAGAATCCGCATGTGAAAATGAGCCAGGGGAAGTAATGTGATTGCTGCTGCCATGAGACCCAAGGTTTTCAGTACAAATATTGCTTGAATTCTCTTGCATTGTAGTAACATTTGAACATGTCGGCGAATGTCTAATACTCTTTCTAATGGAAGTTTTGCCGACAGTTCTTTTGTGTTTAATATGGCGCCTATAAAGGTTATAGATTGACAAGGCGACAACGCAGACTTTTCGAAGTTTATAGAGATACCTAGCTCAGAGCAAGTTTGGATGGTACAATCCCTGGCTCGGATTAGCTGATGCCTGGTGGAAGCAGTTAGTAGCCAGTCGTCTAGATATGGAAACACCTGGAATTCTCACCATCTCAGGTGAGCCATGACCACTGCCATGCATTTTGTGAACACCCTGGGGGTTGTGGTGAGACCAAAGGGCAGAGCTCTGAATTGATAGTGACTGGCTCCCAGCCGGAAGCGGAGAAACCTCCTGGAGCATCTGTTCATTCTGATATGGTAGTACGCATCATGAAGGTCTATGGTGCACATCCTAACGTCTGGACCCAAAAAGGGTAGAATGGACTGAAGCGTGACAATCCGGAACTTCGTTCTTTGAACAGATTTGTTTAACCTGCTGAAATCCAAAATGGGTCTCCAGTCCCCTGTTTTCTTTGGTACCAAAAAGAACTTGGAGTAAATCCCCGATCCTTGCTGGTCTGCTGGGACTGGCTGGATGGCACTTTTTTGTAGCAGTTTTGAAATTTCTAGTACTGCTTGTTCCCTTAGACCGGGTGGAACATCTGGAAGGGACCTGTTTGCTTGCATGGGAGTGTGGAAAAAGGGGATTTTGTAACCCCCGGATATGACAGACTGTACCCATTTGTCTTGTGTGAGGAGTCGCCAGGCTTATGGGTACAGTGACAATATTCCCCCGACTGCCTCCGAGAGTGGACAGTCGGGCAGCCCCTCAGGGGTGCTGAAAGGGTTTGTCAGGAAAGGATTCCCTGCTACCTTGATTTTGCGAACCCCCTCTGCCCCTCGGGCGACGTCTGTTGTTGTTCGCTCCTCTGCCCCTGGAGGGAAACTCGCCACGTGTGTCAGGCACAACTCCTTGGCGTTTACGAAACCACATTTTTCCATTCTTCTGACCTTTAGGGTATGGTCTAGAAGGAGTAGAAAAATGGACTCCCACGGCAGAGAGAATCTTGCCTTCCTGCTCACACCTGGTAAGGGTATCCTTCACCTGTGGTCCGAACAAAGCCGAACCATCGAAGGGGGTATTGGTGAAGGACGCCTTAAAGGGGTTAGCAAAGTTACATAACCGCATCCAGGCATGTCTTCTCAAAGCCACGCCTGTGCCTGCGGCCCTACTCGCCCCATCGGCTGCATAAGAAATGAGCCGCATGGAGGAGTTGACTATAGAATTAAGGGTCGCCAGCTGGGAGTTAATCTTTTCCTGAGACCTCGCAGCAGATGGATCCTGAAGGGTATCACCCAGTTCCTTAAGGAGATCTCTTTGAAGGCAGGTGAAATGGCACAGATAGTTCAGCAACCACATGGAAAAGGTCGCTGAAGAGAACATCCGCTTCCCGTACCTGTCCATTGTCCTAGATTCTTTATTAGGTGAATGGACAGGCACTGAAGGGTCAGCCAACTCCTTCTTAGTGGCTGCTGCAACCACCATGGCATCAACAGGGACACCCTTTGTAAGAAACTGTTTGTCGGACGGGGCTGTAATGAATTTTGTGGGCCTGCGGGGAGTTGGTTCCACTGTGTCCGGGGCCGTCCACGCCTTCCGAGCCACTACTTCCATGAGCGGGTTGAAAGGCGGAGACACCCAGGAGGTGGAAGGGCAAGAACCAAACGCATCCAGATACATCGACTCGTCCTCGGAAGGGATGAGGGCGGTCCAGTTCCCCCTTTGCTTAAGGATCTCAAGGATGTCTGAGAAGGAGACATCCTCAGAGGGGGAACTTGGGGACCCTTCCGAATCCTCCAAGTCGGTGTCAGAGGTGACTGACTCGGGGGAGTCAACATGCTTCCTCTTACATTTTCTCTTCCGAGGGGGCTCCTTTGAGAGATCAAGGGAGGCCTCGGAAGAGGAAGATACACCCAATGGGGCTACCTGGAGCGCTTGTTCTCCATGCTTGGGGTCAGGAGGGTGGACAGAGACCGATGCAGGCACCATAGGGGGAGGAGCCGAAGGGGTTGATCACGGAGCCGACACCGGAGTCAGCACACTCCTCATGACCTCAAAGGCGCCCCTATCAGGCAGAGAAGAGGGTCCCCGCTCCAAAGAGACGTGAACCCCTCCCGGCACCAAGAGGGACGGCTCCGAAGCCGATGTCGGGGCCGAGCTCACCTGCGCCGAGGCCCCGAGAGGGAGAACGGGGTCGGACAAGGGTCCGATGCCACTCGCCCCCTCGGAGCCGACGAGGGGGTCTCGGTGCCCGGATCCCTCCAAGGACGGAACCAATGAAGAGATCGGAGCCGACGAAGGAGCCGAAAGGTGGGGTATCGGCTCTGACGTTCTGACAATTCGAGCCACAACAAGCTCCGTCTCCGAACACGGTAGTAGAGTCGGAGGAGGAACTATTGAAGAAACAGGGATAGCCACAGTCTGTTGAGAAGGGCTAGTCAACATTTTGGCCAGTGCCTGCGACTTAAGGCGCCTACTGACCACCATCTCTAAGTCATGGTCAGATAGCCTGGAGGACCGAGAGGAATGGGATCTATGGCTCCGCTCCGATTGTAGTAATGGGGACGTGGGAGCCGAGCGAACGGACTCTAAAGAGGGAGATCTCGAACGCTTTCGGCTCATAGAAGGCTCCGATAGCAAAGTCGGAGCCGACTGAGGTCTCGAAGTGTCAGTTCCGGCCAGAACCGATGAGGAGGCAGGAGCGCCGCTCAGCATCGGCTCCGAACAGGGAGCCGACGGTTTGGCGGGCTTTAAGGATTTCCCCGACGAAGACTTGGCCGGGGATCCTTCTGGCTTTAACAAGCCTCTCAAAATGAGTTTATTCCTACGCTCCTGCAGAACTCTCGGACTGAAAGCATGACAGACCGAACAAGAGTCCTACAGGTGTAGGAGGCCCAAACAATAAACACAAGAAGTGTGACCGTCTGTCAGAGACATCTTCTGACAGCACGAGTCACACTATCTTTAGACATGATAAGGAGATACCAAGGGAAGTTTAACTAGTGCTTAAAACACTATACGCAGACACACACGCACTAGAACTAACAATACAATTACCACTATAACTACACAGTTATGACTAACAACAAATTAACACAAAAAATTATATATATATATATATATATATATATATATATATATATATATATATATATAGAATACAAAAAAGACAGGCCTAACCACTACCCCAAAAAAAGGGGGGGGGACTCTGTAACAACAGAAAAAAGGAGATCCTAGGTGGGGTCTAAAGGGGTAACACGATCTAATAAAACTAATAAAGAATAATATCTAAAAATAATAACAACTCTGACTGTAAAACAGTATTAAAAGAATTATATGACCTGGAGCCGGTAAAAAACGCAACCTCGTAGCTGAAGCGGCAAACGAGATCTGGGTATCTGACGCCTAGCATTGTGGGATAAGGGGAGGCCTCGAGCCAGTAAATAGCTCTCGAGCTTTAGTAAAAGGCCGAGTCGGAGCCGAGGATCGGCTCCGAACCCATCCAGCAAGAATGAAGGCGAGATAGACAACTTAACACCAGTAGACTCCAGGAATATTAACAGAGACTCCAGTTATTTAAGTAAACTTATCATAACAGTAGAGTTTCTATTGAATCACCATCGCAATAGCCTAAGCTATTTGGGTATTTTCATCTGCAATGCCCAGCTTCCCAAAGCTTTGGACACAATTCATGTACTTCAACTTCCAAGAGTGTACAAAATGCTCCCTGTAAAAGACACCTGAAGCACCAAATCACTTCAGGGCATTTTTTGCCCTAAAAAGGAGGCAAGAGCTCTTTATATGTATACTGGGAAATGTTATATAACAGGTAGAGTAACAGAAAAAAATAAAAGGAGGGAGGGATGGCTACTGCAACAGTGATCCATTACAACATTGATATTTATGGAAAGTTTACTTACACAACTGTACTATGTTCATATACAGATCATCATTTCAACAGTCTAAACTGTTTGGGTAGAACTGCCAAGCTTAGCTTGTAGCAATAATGCCAATAACTAAGACTCCAGGAACCTCTGGAGAATTATACAAAGCTTGTTCTGGCCTTGAAGAAAGACTCTAGGGTAGTGCTTTGCAAAGTGTGAACAGAGGACCAAGCTGCTACCTCTAGAATACTTCTAGTCCACGTCTTTCCAAAAAGCTACTGAAAAAGCCAATGCCTTTGTTGAAAGAGCTGTAGAAGTGGCTTATTGTGGTGAATATAACAATAAAAGTAAGAGCATGGGGCAACTATGTATCTAGAAATAATCATCTTAGCCACAGGTTGTCCTTTCCTCTTAACTTTGTAGGAGACAAACAGCTGTTCAGGTTTCCTGAAAGGTCAAATTTTGCTTAGGTAGTATCTGAGCTACCTGTGTACATCCAGAGAGTGAGGAATTCTTTACCCCTTGTTCTTAGGATTAGGAAAAAAGACTGTGAAATTAATGTTGCGGTTAGCGTTGTCGCCTCACAGCAAGAGGTTCTCCCATTTGATTCTTGGCTGGAGCGCCTTCTGTGTGGAGTCTACATGTCCTCCCTGCGCTTGGGTGATGTTTAAAGACATGCATGTAGGTGTGTGTGTGAATGGGTGTGCCTTCTTGAAGGTTGGGCGGCGGGCTGGAAACTCGGCACCGTAAAAATCCACTGCCGATCATTAGCGGACCGGAGTTCCGCTGTGGCTACCCCTAACCGGGAAAAGCCAAAAGACATTGCTTACTGGGAGATTATTGTTTGGGCTTAAAATAACTCTTAAAGACTTTAGATATAAAGGTGTGGGAGGAAACCTGTTGCAATGAAAAGTGAAGCAGGGCTGATCCTCCTAGCAGATAACAGTACAATAAGTAAAACAGTCTTCTATGTTCAGAATCTTACATCAGCCCTGGGTGCTAGTTCAAATGGATACAATGTAAGTTGTTCAAGCACAAAACTAAGATTCCAAGGAGGAAGCACTCATTTTTGAGGTGGAGAGAATGTAGTACCCCTTTCAAAAATTGTTTAGCTTCAGCATTGCTCAAAAGAGGAGGATCTAGGATAAGATAAGCAGAAATGCATGAGTAGTGTAGTTGGATAGATGTGTATGACAAACCATGGGACACCAACTCACACAAATAATCAAGAGCCAGTAACTCCTGGGCCAGAAAAGGGACCTGGGTCTTTAACTGGCACCAACTACAGCATCTTTTCCCCTTCTACATGTATGATTTTCTAGCAGCAGATTTTTGCACCTCCTTTAATACCTACTGCATGCCCTCAGAAAAAAGGTGCCTAAAAGATACCAAACTTCTATCATCCAGGCAGTTAGCTGAAGTGTTTATAGACTATCAAACTCCCCGTTTTGTGTGAATAAATTTGGTCTGCAGGGAAGCCTGTGGCAATTGCCATTAGCCAGACTAAAAAGGAAGGAGAACCACTGTTGCCCTGGTCAAAAGAGACTCAGCACTACTATCTTTAGAGAGTCCTTCTGAATCTTTAGAAGAACCCTAGTAATGAGTGGAAATGGTGTAAAAGAAAAAATGTCCCATCCATGGGAATTAGAAAACATCAGTCTTCCAGGCCTGAGTGCAAGGATTCCAGAACACTACTTATTTTGGTTTTTGTTCTAAGAGAAGACAAACAGATCTAATTCAGGTGTTCCTTACAGACAGATCAATTGTTAGAAAAACCCAGGATGACATTTCCATGCTTGGGGGTCTATCATGGTCCTGCTGAGCTTGTTTCCAGTAAAGTTTTCTCTGATGTAAAATATGAAGAGTTAGACTGAATTGAACTGCTACCTCCCTGGCTATCATAGCCAGTCTGCAAAGAGGGTAGGATCTGCTGGTACTGCCGTTTATTTTTTTTTTTGTGTCACACTTCAGTGTGAAATTGTCCAAGCAGGCTTGCAGAGGTCCTAGTGACCAGCTATGTCTAAAGGCCTTTAAAGCTCTGATGACAACCAACATCTCTCTGATATTTATGTGCTTCTATCTGTCAACTGGGTCCCACAGAGCTTGCACTATTATCCCTTTTGAAACCACTTTCCACACCGGGTCTGACGTTTTGGTGGTGACTGACTTGGGGGAAGGGTGTCAGAAGGGAGAATGGCAGACCCTGACAGAAAGCTATCTGGTCTATCAACCATCCAATATCCCTCTTTAATCCCAGAATTGGATAATGAAAATTCAAAGGGTGCAGATAATGATTCCAAACTGACCTGAGGTACTGTTGTATTTTCTGTAAGTGTAGTCTATCAAAGGGTAGCATTATTATCATTGATGCGAAGTGCCCAATAATCTTGAGAAATTCCCTTACCAATGTTTGCTTTATGCTGGAGAAACTAAGGAAAAGCTGTTGAAACAGCCACTTTATCTGAGGGAAGGATGTCTCTTCTCAAGGCCAAATTTAATACACATCCATGGAAAGTCATTTTGTGAGAAGAGATGAGAGAAGACTTCTGCAAATTGAATTGAAACCCCTGATTAAGTAGAAGTTCCTGAAAAGCTGTGAAAGTCTCTTGAGAGATGGAGAAAGAGCCTGCAAAGATAAATCAATTGTCCAAATATGGAAATATATTAAAGCACCAGAGTCTGTGATAATTAAAAGCTAAAGCTAGGCACTTTGTGAATACCACTGGTGCACAGATTGCCCAAAGGGTAAAACAGAGAACTGATAATGTAAGCCAGACACAGCAAATCTTAAGTAACACCTGAAATGCTTCGTAATATGAATATGATGATGTGTTCTTTAGGTCAAGCTATATCATGAAAGCTAGGTAAGGAATCAAAGGTACAAGATTTTGAAGTGTTAATATCTTGAACTTTGAGATCTTGACAAAAAGGTTTAGTGCAGAAAGATTGAGCACACTGGCCTCCAGCATGTTTCTGGTTTGGGATCCAGTAATATCTCCAAAAATAGCCTTTGCCTAGGAGTTGAGAAGAAATGGTTCTATGACTTTCTGAAACAGTATATTATACAGATTGGAAGGAAAAAGAGAAATTTGGTTCCTTGGGCAAGGTGGGATTCCTTGAAAGGGAGGAAGTGATTCCCATTGCCAGGAACAAATGTGTTGGATTACAGTGAGAACAGAACTGTCTGAGACTAACTGAAGCCATAAGGGAAGATGAAGTATTAGGGACAAAAGAATTGCCAGGGTGTGAGGGATAGGGTACCTGAACAGGTGAATAGTCATGCTGACTGGGGGTGGGGTGGCAATGTGGCAGTTAGTTATTTTTCTGCTGCACTCCTGGCACTACTTAAATCCAGTGGCACTCATAAAATTTTCTGCCATACTGGAAAAGGGGAAGGCAGAAAATCAGTCAAAAAGGTACATATACACCCCCCCACACACACACACAAACACACACACATACATACACAAACACACACATATATATATATATATATATATATACACACACACACACACACACACACACACACACACACACACACACACACACACACACACACACACACACTCACACTCACAGGAGAAGAAAAAGTGAAAGGAATTCAACCAGCGATGGTGGAAAGAATTACCAATTGGTAGTTAGGGAAAGAGAGGGGGAACTCCCAACAATGGTAGATGAGAAATACCAACAGGTATAGGAGGGATACCAACAAGAATAAATACTCACACAAAAAGGTGGGTAGAAAAGGATATCAAGAGAAATTAAAGAAAAATATTTAAGATAGATAGACTGGAAAGATGAATAAACTTTAAGATTTTACTTAGGTGCAAAAGAAGGATCAGCTAACACGTCTTACTATAAGAGTAGCAAATGAGATCTGAGGTAATTTAGAGAGGGCATTGTGGGTAGACTGTTAGCTTGAGAGATTTTTGGCTGGAGCAAACTGTGTAATGGCCAAACTGGTTCCAAGGATCGGAACTGTAACTCAACTGCTGAGAACAGATGAAGATTGGCAACATCAGATCTTTTATTTCTAGACAGGCTCTCTGGTACAGGGATAAAAAACCCCTAACTGCCTCCAGAGAGGGTAAGTCAGGCCAGAGCACTGACAGGATCTATCAGAGAAGGTATCCCTAGATCCCTGATTATGCAGACCACTTGTGCTGTGGGAACAGCATATTCCATTGGAGTTCCCCCCTCTATCCCTGGGGGAACTACCTCCATGTGGATCTTGGAAGGGCTCCTGGGATTTTTTGAATGACATTTTATGTCTGCCTCATTGGTTCATAGAAAAGGTCCATTGAGGGGTCGACAAATGTACACCCACAGCAGGCAGAGTTTCCCCTTCTTGCTCACACCTAGAGAGTGTATCTTTTACTTTGGGGCCAAATAAAGAAGTTCTGTCAGAGGGAGCAGTGACAAAAGAAGATTTGAAGGGTTCCACGAAAAGTCATATAAGTGCATCCAGGCATGTCTCCTGATGGAAATGCCTGAACCTGCCACCCTTCAGATACCCTCAACCATGTGAGAGATAAGCCTCATGGACAAATTTGAAGGGTGGCCAATGGTGAGGAAATAGTAGTCTCTACCTTGGAAGATATGATCCCAGAGAGAGATTTGGAAAGTTCCTTGATCAAATACCTCTAGAGTCTTGTAAAATGTGCAAAATAATTCAGTGACCTAAGGGCGAAGTTTGCTGAACCATAGACATGCTTCCTGAACCTGTGCAATGCCCAAGACTCCCTGTTAGGAGGGTGTACAGAGGAACTTTGTTCTCCCAGTTTCTTCTTAGTGGCTGCTGCTATGGTCATGGCATCAACGGGTACTCCTTTACTTCAGTGTGGTCCATCTTTAGGTGTGCCAGGATCCTATGTGGTCTCTTAGGGGATCAGCTCAGTCATGTTAGTCTCCTTCCATGCCCAGCAAGAGACTAAATCAATGAGCTCATCGACAGGTGGAGACACCCAGGAAGTACACAGGCCAGCTCCAAAGGCCTTCAGGAACTCTGACTGCTCTTGAGAAGGGTTACTGGGGGACCAATCACAACTGGAAAGACCTCAAAGGTTTCTAAAAAAGAAGATCAAGGGGCTCCAGCATGTGCCTTACCAGACTGACTAAAGTCCCTGTCACTATAATCCATGTTGTATAGACTTTTTAGGGGAGCCTTATGCCTGGCCTACAGAGCAATCCAAGACCCAAACCTAATGAACTTGCTGCATATCAGTAAATCAAACAGGACTAGGGCTACCCATTCCAGGTACCTAAATGTGGCCAACGACATAAATAGGACATGCTGGAGGGAAAGATTTATCTCACAAAGATTGCTGTGTCTTTGGAATGGGTCTACTTTATAACAGAGAATGATCAAAAGATCGAACGCTGTTATACTGACCCCTTAAAGTCGAAAACTAAAAAGAGCGAACAACCAGAACAGCGATTTCTTTCCCAGAGAAAGAAATTGCTGGGCCGGCTGTCCGGGGCGTGCCGTTTCCTACACTGTAGTGCGAACTCGGAGTTGGTATATTTAAGTAGGGGGTGTGTGGGGGTGAAGCCCCTAACATAAAATAGTGTTTAGTCTGTTTTATTATTATTATTATTTTTTTTTTTTTGGGAACAGCAATTTCTTTCCCTGAACTCTCTAATTTAAACGAGTTCTAAGGGGAGGGGACTACAATACACTAGTTAAATCTACTAGTTATCGCTATAATATATAACAACAAATACCCTAAAAAAAGCCCTAATCTGACAAAAAAAGGCAGATTAATAAAGCTATACAAGCCTGAGCCAGTAACCATGAACCTCGCAGCTGAAGCGGCAAACGAGATCTGGGTAGCTAGCGCTAGGCATCATGGGATAAGGGGTAATCTTGAGCCAGTAAACAGCTCTCGAGCTATAGTCGATGGCCGAGTCCGATCCTAACAAGCAAGAAACGAAGGCGAGATAGACAACTTAACATCAATAGATACCAGGGGTATTAATAGAAACAGTTTTGCAACATGAAAAATGTGTGGAGCAGGGTGAATAAGAATTTATGTACCTACCATAACGTTCCATGTTAGTTGTCTTCATTTCGCCTTCTTATTTGCTGGATGGGTTCGGAGCCGATCCTCGGCTCCGACTCAGCCTTTTACTAAAGCTCGAGAGCTATTTACCGGCTCGAGGCCTCCCCTTATTCCACAATGCTAGGCGTCAGATATCCAGATCTCGTTTGGAAGAGCTAACACCATGGAAAAAACTCACTAGTTCCCACTAAAGGTTTACCTACAGTGCTACAAGCAGAGGAGGGCGTAACCTAAAAACAAGGTCAACTGTAGGAAGAAGGCCTCAAAAGGGAATTCTTCTCGGTCCTAACCAGGCTAGGGGGATGGAGGGTGGGACGCAAGAAAGAAGGCGAGATGAAGACAACTAACATGGAATGTTATGGTAGGTACATAACTTCTTAATGTTAAGTTGTCTATCTCGGCTTCATTCTTGCTGGATGGGACAGCGTCCCTAGCATCTTAGCCCTGAGTGGCTCATCGAAACAGACTCTTGAGCACAGTGGAACCAAAATCAGCTCAACTCCTGGAGGCCATATCCAACTTGTAATGCGAAATGAAGCTATGAGGAGTGGCCCATGTTGCTGCAGTACAAATAGATTCCATTGGAAGCCTAGCCTGAAAAGCTACCGACGTAGCCAATGCTCTGGTAGAATGAGCTTTTGGTTTTGAAGGAAGTTCTTTATGTCTCAGTTGGTAGATCAAGGTAATAATAGAGGCCAGTCACCTGGACAAGGTTACTTTAGAAATTGGCAGGCCCTGCTTCCCCTCAGCATAGGACAGGAAGAGTTGATCTGATTTTCTTGACTGTTTGGCTTATCCAAATAAAAACGTAACTGTCTGTGAACGTCCAAATAATGTAACTTTTGTTCAGCTCTGTTAGAATAATTAGGGAAAAAGACAGGAAGATCAATAGCCTGATTGAGATTTGTCTCTGAGGGTATTTTAGTTAAAAAGGAAGGATTAGTCCTGAGTGAAACTCTATCTTTGTAAAAAATAAGATATGGAGGATGAACACAAAGGGCTTGAAGTTCCGATACTCTTCTGGCAGAGGTGATGGCTACTAAGAAGAGAGTCTTCCAGGAGAGTAACTTTAAGGAACAAGAAGCTGCAGGTTCAAAAGGAGGGAGAATCAATGAAGTTAATATGAAGTTCAAATCCCACGGGTGGGGGGGGGGGATCTTTAACCGGGGGTCTAAGTAAAATAGTCCCTTTAAGAAAGGCCTTACAAAGTTTGTGGGACATGATACTGGACTCTGAAAGACTAATGTGAAAATTTGCGATGGCAGCCAATTGGACCCTAATGGTGGAAGCTGAGGAACCTGCTTGAAAAAGTTCCACCAAAAAATCTAAAACATTATGGACAGGGGCTGTAAAGGGGTCTATTTTTCTAGCCTCTGCCCAGAAAGAAAAACGTTTCCACTTACTAGCATAAGTCTTTCTAGTAGAAGGTTTGTGCGAAGAAAGTATGATTTCGCGCACTGGCTGAGAAACATGTGGAAGCCTGGCTAAGGTTGGAAGTGGAGCAACCAAGCTGTGAGGTTGAGAGAGTGAAGGGATTGGCGCAGCCCACCCGACTGATGGATCAAGAGGTCTGGCACTGGGTCCAGATTCCAGGGCTGCTCCAGCAGATGACGATGCAGGAATGGGAACCAAATTTGTCGAGGCCAGTAAGGAGCAATGAGGATCATCCTGGATCCCAAAGCGGTCACTTTCTGAATCAGTTTTGGAATTAAGGGAAAAGGAGGGAATGCATAGAGCAGACCCCGGGGCTAATCGTGAACTAGAGCATCTCTGGGGGAATGGCCTGGTAGGGGGAAGAGAGTGAAGATGTCGTTGCACTTGCTGTTGAGAGGGGTTGCAAAAAGGTCGCAGCAAGGTAGACCCCATCTGCGGAAAATTTTGTCTGCTACTAACTGATTGAGAGACCACTCGTGAGGCATAAGGATTGCTCTGCTTAGCCTGTCCGCTATGATGTTGGACTTCCCGGGGATGTGCGTTGCTATCAGAAACCGTTGAGAGGAGATCACCCACTGCCAGAGTCTGAGTGCTTCTCGACATAAGGGATAGGACCTGGTTCCGCCCTGCTTGTTGATGTACCACACTACCGACATATTGTCCGTCTGAACTCTGTCGGGCGGCACAGTGGTGCAGCGGTTAACATTGTCGCCTCACAGCAAGAGGTTCTCCAGTTCGATTCTCGGCTGGTGTGCCATCTGTGTGGAGTTTGCATGTTCTCCCTGTGTTCGCGTGGGTTTCCTCCGGGTACTCCGGTTTCCTCCCACATTCCAAAGACATGCATCTGGAGCATTTCTCCCCGGGCCTCCACTGAAAACAGGCTCTGTGGAACCTAGTCGGACATTCCCGGCCAACAAATGTTAAATAAATAAATAAATAAATAAAACTGCAATAGTCCCGGTAGGTAGAGAGTCCTGAAGAGCTTGCAACGCTAAAAGTACTGCTCTCATCTCCAAGACGTTTATGTGCAGATGGTACTCTAGGGGTTGCCAAGTGCCCTGGACAGTCCTGCCCTGAAAATGCCCCCCCCCCACACCCGATCAGGGAGGCATCCGTTGTCACCGTGGCAACCGGAGGAGGAAGTACAAATGGTCTGCCCTGAAAAAATTGAGGGGAGACCATCCACCAAGAAAGGTGGTCTTTGCATGATTGGGTGATTATTATGTTGTGAGACATCGGAAGCTGTTGAAAAGACCATTGGGTGAAAAGCATCCACTGAAGAATCCGCATGTGAAAACGAGCCAGGGGAAGTAATGTGATTGCTGCTGCCATGAGACCCAAGGTTTTCAGTACAAATATTGCTTGAATTCTCTTGCATTGTAGTAACATTTGAACATGTCGGCGAATGTCTAATACTCTTTCTAATGGAAGTTTTGCCGACAGTTCTTTTGTGTTTAATATGGCGCCTATAAAGGTTATAGATTGATAAGGCGACAACGCAGACTTTTCGAAGTTTATAGAGATACCTAGCTCAGGGCAAGTTTGGATGGTACAATCCCTGGCTCCGATTAGCTGATGCCTGGTGGAAGCAGTTAGGAGCCAGTCGTCTAGATATGGAAACACCTGGAATTCTCGCCGTCTCAGGTGAGCCATGACCACTGCCATGCATTTGGTGAACACCCTGGGGGTTGTGGTGAGACCAAAGGGCAGAGCTCTGAATTGATAGTGACTGGCTCCCAGCCGGAAGCGGAGAAACCTCCTGGAGCATCTGTTCATTCTGATATGGTAGTACGCATCACGAAGGTCTATGGTGCACATCCTAACGTCTGGACCCAAAAAGGGTAGAATGGACTGAAGCGTGACAATCCGGAACTTCGTTCTTTGAACAGATTTGTTTAACCTGCTGAAATCCAAAATGGGTCTCCAGTCCCCTGTTTTCTTTGGTACCAAAAAGAACTTGGAGTAAATCCCCGATCCTTGCTGGTCTGCTGGGACTGGCTGGATGGCACTTTTTTTAGCAGTTCTGAAATTTCTAGTACTGCTTGTTCCCTTAGACCGGGTGGAACATCTGGAAGGGACCTGTTTGCTTGCATGGGGGTGTGGACAAAGGGGATTTTGTAACCCCCGGATATGACAGACTGTACCCATTTGTCTTGTGTGAGGAGTCGCCAGGCTTCTGGGTACAGTGACAATATTCCCCCGACTGCCTCGGAGAGTGGACAGTCGGGCAGCCCCTCAGGGGTGCTGAAAAAGTTTGTCAGGAAAGGATTCCCTGCTACCCTGATTTTGCGGGCCCCCTCTGCCCCTCGGGCGACGTCTGTTGTTGTTCGCTCCTCTGCCCCTGGAGGGAAACTCGCCACGTGTGTCAGGCACAACTCCTTGGCGTTTACAAAACCACATTTTTCCATTCTTCTGACCTTTAGGGTATGGTCTAGAAGGAGTAGAAAAATGGACTCCCACGGCAGAGAGAATCTTGCCTTCCTGCTCACACCTGGTAAGGGTATCCTTCACCTGTGGTCCGAACAAAGCCGAACCATCGAAGGGGGTATTGGTGAAGGACGCCTTAACGGGGTTAGCAAAGTTACATAACCGCATCCAGGCATGTCTTCTCAAAGCCACGCCTGTGCCTGCGGCCCTACTCGCCCCATCGGCTGCATAAGAAATGAGCCGCATGGAGGAGTTGACTATAGAATTAAGGGTCGCCAGCTGGGAGTTAATCTTTTCCTGAGACCCCGCAGCAGATGGATCCTGAAGAGTATCACCCAGTTCCTTAAGGAGATCTCTTTGAAGGCGGGTGAAATGGCACAGATAGTTCAGCAACCACATGGAAAAGGTCGCTGAAGAGAACATCCGCTTCCCATACCTGTCCATTGTCCTAGATTCTTTATTAGGTGAATGGACAGGCACTGAAGGGTCAGCCAACTCCTTCTTAGTGGCTGCTGCAACCACCATGGCATCAACAGGGACACCCTTTGTAAGAAACTGTTTGTCGGACGGGGCTGTAATGAATTTTGTGGGCCTGCGGGGAGTTGGTTCCACTGTGCCCGGGGCCGTCCACGCCTTCCGAGCCACTACTTCCATGAGTGGGTCGAAAGGCGGAGACACCCAGGAGGTGGAAGGGCAAGAACCAAACGCATCCAGATACACCGACTCGTCCTCGGAAGGGTTGAGGGCGGTCCAGTTCCCCCTCTGCTTAAGGATCTCAAGGATGTCTGAGAAGGAGACATCCTCAGAGGGGGACCTTGGGGACCCTTCCGAATCCTCCAAGTCGGTGTCAGAGGTGACTGACTCGGGGGAGTCAACAAGCTTCCTCTTACATTTTCTCTTCCGAGGGGGCTCCTCTGAGAGATCAAGGGAGCCCTCGGAATAGGAAGATACACCCAATGGGGCTACCTGGAGCGCTTGTTCTCCATGCTTGGGGTCAGGAGGGTGGACAGAGACCGATGCAGGCACCATAGGGGGAGGAGCCGAAGGGGTTGATCGCGGAGCCGACACCGGAGTCAGTACACTCCTCATGACCTCAAAGGCGCCCCTATCAGGCAGAGAAGAGGGTCCCCGCTCCAAAGAGACGTGAACCCCTCCCGGCACCGAGAGGGACGGCTCCGAAGCCAATGTCGGAGCCGAGCTCACCTGCGCCGAGGCCCCGAGAGGGAGAACGGGGTCGGACAAGGGACCGATGCCACTCGCCCCCTTGGAGCCGACGAGGGAGTCTCGGTGCCCGGATCCCTCCAAGGACGGAACCAATGAAGAGATCGGAGCCGACGAAGGAGCCGAAAGGTGGGGTATCGGCTCTGACATTCTGACAATTCGAGCCCCAACTAGCTCCGTCTCCGAACACGGTAGTAGAGTCGGAGGAGGAACTATTGAAGAAACAGGGATAGCCACAGTCTGTTGAGAAGGGCTAGTCAACATTTTGGCCAGTGCCTGCGACTTAAGGAGCCTACTGACCACCATCTCTAAGTCATGGTCAGATAGCCTGGAGGACCGAGAGGAATGGGATCTATGGCTCCGCTCTGATTGTAGTAATGGGGACGTGGGAGCCGAGCGAACGGACTCTAAAGAGGGAGATCTCGAACTCTTTCGGCTCAGAGAAGGCTCCGATAGCAAAGTCGGAGCCGACTGAGGTCTCGAAGTGTCAGTTCCGGCCAGAACCGACGAGGAGGCAGGAGCGCCGCTCAGCATCGGCTCCGAACAGGGAGCCGACGGTTTGGCGGGCTTTAAAGATTTCCCCGACGAAGACTTGGCCGGGGATCCTTATGGCTTTAACAAGCCTCTCAAAATGAGTTTATTCATACGCTCCTGCAGAACTCTCGGACTGAAAGCATGACAGACCGAACAAGAGTCCTACAGGTGTAGGAGGCCCAAACAATAAACACAAGAAGTGTGACCGTCTGTCAGAGACATCTTCTGACAGCACGAGTCACACTATCTTTAGACATGATAAGGAGATACCAAGGGAAGTTTAACTAGTGCTTAAAACACTATATGCAGACACACACGCACTAGAACTAACAATACAATTACCACTATAACTACATAGTTATGACTAACAACAAATTAACACAAAAAATGATATATATATATATATATATATATATATATATATATATATTTATATATATATATATATATATATATATATATGTATATAGAATACAAAAAAGACAGGCCTAACCACTACCCCAAAAAGGGGGGGGGGGGGAGAAAAACTCTGTAACAACAGAAAAAAAGAGATCCTAGGTGGGGTCTAAAGGGGTAACACGATCTAATAAAACTAATAAAGAATAATATCTAAAAATAATAACAACTCTGACTGTAAAACAGTATTAAAAGAATTATATGACCTGGAGCCGGTAAAAAACGCAACCTCGTAGCTGAAGCGGCAAACGAGATCTGGGTATCTGACGCCTAGCATTGTGGGATAAGGGGAGGCCTCGAGCCGGTAAATAGCTCTCGAGCTTTAGTAAAAGGCCGAGTCGGAGCCGAGGATCGGCACCGAACCCATCCAGCAAGAATGAAGGCGAGATAGACAACTTAACACCAGTAGACTCCAGGGATATTAACAGAGACTCCAGTTATTTAAGTAAACTTATCATAACAGTAGAGTTTCTATTGAATCACCATCGCAATAGCCTAAGCTATTTGGGTATTTTCATCTGCACTGCCCAGCTTCCCAAAGCTTTGGGCACCATTCATGTACTTCAACTTCCAAGAGTGTACAAAATGCTCCCTGTAAAAGACACCTGAAGCACCAAATCACTTCAGGGCATTTTTTGCCCTAAAAAGGAGGCAAGAGCTCTTTATATGTACACTGGGAAATGTTATATAACAGGTAGAGTAACAGAAAAAAATAAAAGGAGGGAGGGATGGCTACTGCAACAGTGATCCATTACAACACTGATATTTATGGAAAGTTTACTTACACAATTGTACTATGTTCATATACAGATCATCATTTCAACAGTCTAAACTGTTTGGGTAGAACTGCCAAGCTTAGCTTGTAGCAATAATGCCAATAACTAAGACTCCAGGAACCTCTGGAGAATTATACAAAGCTTGTTCTGGCCTTGAAGAAAGACTCTAGGGTAGTGCTTTGCAAAGTGTGAACAGAGGACCAAGCTGCTACCTCTAGAATACTTCTAGAGTCCACGTCTTTCCAGAAAGCTACTGAAAAAGCCAATGCCTTTGTTGAAAGAGCTGTAGAAGTGGCTTATTGTGGTGAATATAACAATAAAAGTAAGAGCATGGGGCAACTATGTATCTAGAAATAATCATCTTAGCCACAGGTTGTCCTTTCCTCTTAACTTTGTAGGAGACAAACAGCTGTTCAGGTTTCCTGAAAGGTCAAATTTTGCTTAGGTAGTATCTGAGCTACCTGTGTACATCCAGAGAGTGAGGAATTCTTTACCCCTTGTTCTTAGGATTAGGAAAAAAGACTGTGAGATTAATGTTGCGGTTAGTGTTGTCGCCTCACAGCAAGAGGTTCTCCCATTTGATTCTTGGCTGGAGCGCCTTCTGTGTGGAGTCTACATGTCCTCCCCGCGCTTGGGTGATGTTTAAAGACATGCATGTAGGTGTGTGCGTGAATGGGTGTGCCTTCTTGAAGGTTGGGCGGTGGGCTGGTAACTCGGCACCGTAAAAATCCACTGCCGATCATTAGCGGACCGGAGTTCCGCTGTGGCTACCCCTGACCGGGAAAAGCCGAAAGACATTACTTACTGGGAGATTATTGTTTGGGCTTAAAATAACTCTTAAAGACTTTAGATATAAAGGTGTGGGAGGAAACCTGTCGCAATGAAAAGTGAAGCAGGGCTGATCCTCCTAGCAGATAACAGTACAATATGTAAAACAGTCTTCTATGTTCAGAATCTTACATCAGCCCTAGGTGATAGTTCAAATGGATACAATGTAAGTTGTTCAAGCACAAAACTAAGATTCCAAGGAGGAAGCACTCATTTTTGAGGTGGAGAGAATGTAGTACCCCTTTCAAAAATTGTTCAGCTTCAGCATTGCTCAAAAGAGGAGGATCTAGGATCAGATAAGCAGAAATGCATGAGTAGTGTAGTTGGATAGATGTGTATGACAAACCATAGGACACCAACTCACACAAATAATCAAGAGCCAGTGACTCCTGGGCCAGAAAAGGGACCTGGGTCTTTAACTGGCACCAACTACAGCATCTTTCCCCCTTCTACATGTATGATTTTCTAGCAGCAGGTTTTTGCACCTCCTTTAATACCTACTGCATGCCCTCAGAAAAAAGGTGCCTAAAAGATACCAAACTTCTATCATCCAGGCAGTTAGCTGAAGTGTTTATAGACTATCAAACTCCCCGTTTTGTGTGAATAAATTTGGTCTGCAGGGAAGCCTGTGGCAATTGCCATTAGCCAGACTAAAAAGGAAGGAGAACCACTGTTGCCCTGGTCAAAAGAGACTCAGCACTACTATCTTTGGAGAGTCCTTCTGAATCTTTAGAAGAACCCTAGTAATGAGTGGAAATGGTGTAAAAGAAAAAAGGTCCCATCCATGGGAATTAGAAAACATCAGTCTTCCAGGCCTGAGTGCAAGGATTCCAGAACACTACTTATTTTGGTTTTTGTTCTAAGAGAAGACAAACAGATCTAATTCAGGTGTTCCTTACAGACAGATCAATTGTTAGAAAAACCCAGGATGACATTTCCATGCTTGGGGGTCTATCATGGTCCTGCTGAGCTTGTTTCCAGTAAAGTTTTCTCTGATGTAAAATATGAAGAGTTAGACTGAATTGAACTGCTATCTCCCAGGCTATCATAGCCAGTCTGCAAAGAGGGCAGGATCTGCTGGTACTCCCGTTTATTTTTTTTTTGTGTCACACTTCAGTGTGAAATTGTCCAAGCAGGCTTGCAGAGGTCCTAGTGACCAGCTATGTCTAAAGGCCTGATGACAACCAACATCTCTCTGATATTTATGTGCTTCTATCTGTCAACTGGGTCCCACAGAGCTTGCACTATTATCCCTTTTGAAACCACTTCCCACACCGGGTCTGAAGTTTTGGTGGTGACTGACTTGGGGGAGGGGTGTCAGAAGGGAGAATGGCAGACCCTGACAGAAAGCTATCTGGTCTATCAACCATCCAATATCCCTCTTTAATCCCAGAATTGGATAATGAAAATTCAAAGGGTGCAGATAATGATTCCAAACTGACCTGAGGTACTGTTGTATTTTCTGTAAGTGTAGTCTATCAAAGGGTAGCATTATTATCATTGATGCGAAGTGCCCAATAATCTTGAGAAATTGCCTTACCAATGTTTGCTTTATGCTGGAGAAACTAAGGAAAAGCTGTTGAAACAGCCACTTTATCTGAGGAAAGGATGTCTCTTCTCAAGGCCAAATTTAATACACATCCATGGAAAGTCATTTTGTGAGAAGAGATGAGAGAAGACTTCTGCAAATTGAATTGAAACCCCTGATTAAGTAGAAGTTCCTGAACAGCTGTGAAAGTCTCTTGAGAGATGGAGAAAGAGCCTGCAAAGATAAATCAATTGTCCAAATATGGAAATATATTAAAGCACCAGAGTCTGTGATAATTAAAAGCTAAAGCTAGGCACTTTGTGAATACCACTGGTGCACAGATTGCCCAAAGGGTAAAACAGAGAACTGATAATGTAAGCCAAACACAGCAAATCTTAAGTAACACCTGAAATGCTTCGTAATATGAATATGATGATGTGTTCTTTAGATCAAGCTATATCATGAAAGCTAGGTAAGGAATCAAAGGTACAAGATTTTGAAGTGTTAATATCTTGAACTTTGAGATCTTGACAAAAAGGTTTAGTGCAGAAAGATTGAGCACACTGACCTCCAGCATGTTTCTGGTTTGGGATCCAGTAATATCTCCAAAAATAGCCTTTGCCTAGGAGTTGAGAAGAAATGGTTCTA
Organism: Protopterus annectens; assembly: GCF_019279795.1. NCBI lineage: Eukaryota > Metazoa > Chordata > Ceratodontiformes > Protopteridae > Protopterus > Protopterus annectens. The sequence goes on along the minus strand of NC_056729.1, from coordinate 1,993,238,950 downwards.
TGACTTTCTGAAACAGTATATTATACAGATTGGGAGGAAAAAGAGAAATTTGGTTCCTTGGGCAAGGTGGGATTCCTTGAAAGGGAGGAAGTGATTCCCATTGCCAGGAACAAATGTGTTGGATTACAGTGAGAACAGAACTGTCTGAGACTAACTGAAGCCATAAGGGAAGATGAAGTATTAGGGACAAAAGAATTGCCAGGGTGTGAAGGATAGGGAACCTGAACAGGTGAATAGTCATGCTGACTGGGGGTGGGGTGGCAATGTGGAAGTTATATACTTACCATAATGATAAATCTGTGTTGTCTGTTTCTGTCCTTCCTCAACTGATGTGTCTCTGATCATATGTTGGTCACTTTTTCAGATTTAGAATCTGTAGCTCAGGCTCCTCCCCTTATCCATAATCCCTTCTTGTCTCCAACATTACCCCATATCGGGTTTGCCCTCAAATCCTATTAAAAAATTTACATAAATTATAAATATATATGTCGAGAAAACTATAGGGCAGAGAAAGGAAAAATCTGCACTGAAGCTGCAAGACTATGTAATGCTGTACCATGGCAGCTTATACAGTCATACCAGAAGCCAAAGGAAGAAAACTTTCCATGACATGGAAAGATGAAAGGAGGGAGGGAAGTTGAGGAAGGATGGAAACAGACAACACAGATTTATCAATATGGTAAGTATGTAACTTTTGTATCTGTCGTTATTTCCGTCCATTCTTCAATTGATGGAACAGAGTCCCCATCTATTTAGTTCCATGGATAGTCTCATGGAAGGATGTTCCAGAGGATGACAGAATCAAAATCTGTCATATCGATGGAAAGGGAATCCAATTTGTAATGGGAAATGAAGGTATGAACTTTAGACGAGGTTGCAGCACCACAAATGTCATCACTCATGGCTGTAGAAAAGAAGGCTGAAGAACTGCAGACAAATCTTGTTAATTGTGCTTTTGCTGGTTTTGGTGCAGCCAAACCTTTTTGCTTATAAACTTTTGAGATACAGCCAATCAACCACCTTTATCAGTCTTGGTCTTAGAACATGAAACAAACATTGATTTGATTTTCTAAAATATTTGGCTTGATGAAGAAGCATAACTGCCTGTTTACATCCAATAAATGCAGCATGTATTCTCCTTTATTCAAACAATTTGGAAAGAATACTGGAAGACTAATACTCTGATTAAGTGAAATCTACAAAGCTATTTTAGGCAAAAAAGAAGGATTGGTGCATAAAATAACCCTGTCCATATGGAAAATAAAAATAAGGAGGTTGGCAAGATACAGTTCAGAGCTCTGACACCCTTCTGGCTGAAGTAATCTGTACCAGAAAAAGGGTTTTCAAAGTCAGAAATTTTAGGTTCACCTTGGCAGCAGGTTCAAAAGGAGCTTGGCTCAAGGCCTGTAGCAAGACAGTACAGTCCCATGGAAGAGTAGGATCCTTAAGTGGAGGTCTAAGAAGAAAGGTACCTCTGAGGAAGCCTTTGCACAACATGAGATGCTACGGAACTGTAATTCTCACCCATATAGAAATTTGAGATGGCCTCTTACTGAACCTTGACAATAGAATACCTCCATTACAGAAAATGGAGGCAAGGAATGCTAACACTACTGACACAGGAGCAGAAAAAGGATCTAGATTTCTCCAGAAAACCCAAATGGAAAATATTTTCCATTTATTTTTGTAAACTTTCCTAGTGGATGGTTTCTGAGAAGTAAGAATGTGGAACACTTGGGATGAAAGCCTGGACTGACTAACCATCATTGGAAGTGGAATAAAAACATGCGTTTAGCTTTAGGGCTAGAATATCCAGATGAGGAATTCCAAATGGGTGAGACAGTAGATCTGGATTCAGATTCAGAACCCAAGGAAGGTGTACCAACTGAGGCCAGAGCTAGGGAAACCATGCCTGTTAAGTTCAAAAAGAGGATGATCTTGATCTTCCACTGTAATGTTTTCTGTAGAAATTTTGAGCATAGAGGAATTGGTGGAAAAGCATGTAGGAGACCAGAGGGCTAAGTTTGGATTACAATGTCTTTTGGGGACTCTCCCTTTGGAGTGATCACAGCAGAGAACCTGATGTATTTGGAATTGATAAGAAGAAATAAAAAATGGCAGCATTGTTGGCACCATTAATGAAAGATTTGTGTTGCCACTGTGGGGTTGAGAGACCACTTGTGAGGTAGCAGAATAGATCTACTCAAGCCTGTTCATTAGAATGCTGATCTTCCCTGGTATGTGCACTGCTATGAAAAAGTGGTTGGAAGATATCGCCCACTGCCATGTTCTCGTCGCTTCTCAACACAATGGTAGCAGCATGCTCCCTCTTGTTTGCTGATGTACCAGACTATTGACACGTTGTCAGCCTAGACAGAACTCACTCCTAAGAGGAAGGATATTCTGAAAGGCCTGTAACTTTAGGAGGACTTCCCTCATCTCGAAGACACTGATGTGAAGACTGGACTCTGATAGGTACTAAGTGCCTTGCCCCCCCAGTTAGGAAGCATCAATGGTCAATGTGGCTTTGGGAGAGGGAGGAAAAAAAGATTGCCACAAAACACCTCTGCTGAACAAATCCATTGATTTATATCAGATTCTTCTTAAGCATATTGTAAAAGTCATGGGTTGGGATCTGATGAACCATTAGTGTCCACTGTAACACTCTCATGTATCTTACCAAGAGGACCAAAGAAATGGAGGCTGCCATCAATGCTAGGAGTTGAAAAACTAGTCTGGCATATGTTGTCTGATAGGAAAGGAGCTTGATGAGCCTGATTTCCTAGGGTTAGTAACCTGTTCTCCAGTAACTTTGCAATTTGAATGGTTGCATCCAAATTAGCTTTAATGAATTCCAGAATTTGTAGTGGGGAAAACTGAGATTTGTCCTGATTCTATGTCATTCCCAGGTTGCAGCAAAGCTGAAGCAAGTAATTTCTGGCCTGGACTAGCAGAGGCCTGTTAGGGGTGGTATGCAGCCAGTCTTCTGGATATGGGAACACCCGGAACCCTTGCAGGTGGAGAAGAACTGCAACCACTGTCATGCATTTGGTGAACACCTGGGGGGTGGGCTGTGTTGAGACCAAAGGGCAGGGCTCTGCACTTGAAATGACTGGCTCCCAGACTGAAGCAAAGAAACCTTCTGGGGTATATATCCATTTTGATATGGTAGAATGCATCCTGAATGTCTGTCAAGCACATCCAGTTGCCTTTCCTCAGTAAAGGGAGGATAGACTGTACCATGATCACCCAGAACTTTGTGTGTCTGAGAAACTGGTTCAAGTGACTGAGGTCTGAAACTGACCTTAGGTCTCAGTTCTTTTTTGACACTAAAAAGAATCTGGAATAAGTTTTAAACCCTTGCTGGTCAGAGGGACCCCTCTCCTTCACCGAAATCCATGTCCTCTGTCAAGGACTCCTGAGGGAAGTCTGTGTATCTCCTCTTACATGTATGCTTCTGAGAAGTCTCTGCAAGGGGGGGGGATTATGAAGAGAAATCACAAGCCTGAGGGGAGTTCTGAATGAGGACTGTCACAAGGCTAGTGTGAACTGACTGTCCCAATGGGATAGACTAAGCTGGATCAGGACCCAGGACTATCAGATGCTGAGTGGTTGGAGACAAGAAGGGAAAAGATGTCCACTCTCCAGCATTGGAGAGAGCTCTATCTACAGCTTCAAAGGCAGAAGCAGGGGGAACCTAAAACCACTCTGGTAGGAGCCAAAGTTGCTATACCAGCATGACCAAGGGCACCACAACAGCTCTGTTCAGAGCTTAAAGACAGATCCGTGCTATCTCACTCCAAGGCACTGAAGAGAAGGGATGGCTCCAACAGCTTTGGTATTGAACCTTTGCCCCCAGAATCAACGTCAAAGCTTACACTTTGAGATCCTTCTGGCTGTGAAGAGCTAGGAGCCATTTGGGTCACAGATGATGCCAGCGTCGAGGAAGACTATAACCTCAGATCTAACATGGACAATCCAGAACAGCTCGACTCGAATATTCTCGAACCCAGAAGCTGAATTGGGGTAGGAGTAGCCATAGGTAAAGGAGATGTTCCAATGGGAGATGGAGATGGAAGAATTACCAAATGAATATGGGTGCTGAGAAACTTCCTCATTTTTCTCTCCGCATCAGTTTGTGTCAAACTTCTGGAGGACCTGCTTGACCTCAATGATGATGATGTGGAAAGTGGTCTCAAAGACCTCTGTAAGGATCTCTCTTGCAGGAAATGTGACTGCAGCCTGGGAGAGACTGGATCAGTAGAAAACCTCAGCTCTGGAAGGGGGAGTCTTGGGTTGAATTGGAATCGGATCTGAGAGACTACTCGGATCTGAAGGTTTGGAAGTTTTTCTGCCGGTGCTGAAGACAAGACAGACAATGGAGAATGATCAGGGGAATTTCTTCCTCGTTTCCTTGCCCTTGTCTGTGAGCCTGTCACTCTTTTCTCCATATGTTTATCCAATGACTTCTTACTCACAGTGGAAGCTCCAAATGCAGACTTGGCTGAGTCAGAAGGAATAAGACCCTTAACCACAAATTTGTTTTGATGCTCTATCACGGCCCGATGACCAAATACCATGTAAACAGAGTAATCTACTTCTTCTAAGTGAACTGCCCCTAAACTGTGCACTCATTTAGAGTGGCAGTCAGAATTTTGCATTTTGTGGCTACAAGCCAAGTACTTCTTAAACCTCATAGGCTTTACAAATATAGCCCCTGTAAGGAGAAGCACAGAAAAACATTACGAACAGTGGTAAGCAAGTAATATACAAAGAAAAAAAAAAAAAGGAAGTTAAGTGTAAAGCTAGAGAGAACACCAAAAATGGTAAACAAAATTACTGGATAAAAACTAGTAATAAAACAGAAGCATAGAAGACGCAAAAGGCCTAGAAAAAAAGGTTGTTTTTGCTATTTTTTTAAGCAACAGAAAGAGGGAAAGGGATGAAGAAGAAAGTAAACATCAAGAAAAATTTCTAAGTGTTTCAAAAATCCAAATATTTAAATATCAAAAAACACTTAGCCTGAACTATGAATCACATCCAAACTCTACAAACTGCAAACAAGATCTGAGGTAATGTTAGGGACAAGATGGGATTATGGGTAAGGGAAGGATCCTGAGGTATGAATCCTAAGTCTGAAAAAGCATCTCAAATTGGATCCAGGAACCATCATGGCCTGAGAAGACAACATAAGATCGTTCAGATATGGACATAGCCAGCATTACGCACCTGCCAAACCAGTGGCCGCGGGGGGACCTATTATATTCCTGCATTCAAAGGCCCTCAATAGTGCAACCTACTTGCATGAGATTTTCTTCTTCCTCCTTGCCGCCTGTGCTGTGATTCTCACATTAAAAGGTTTTGTTTTTTTTCATTGACTACAGCTGCCTGTGATGTCAGCTAAACGTTGCACTCCATCAGGTCTGTTTCATGGAAGCAAGGACCTGATTGTTTGCAGCAGCCAGCAGCCAGCAGCCAGGGAAGAGACACTTTGTAAGGAAGACTAAAGGCAGCTTACTTTTGATGACCCTATACCACATTTTTATTAAGTTAATGTAATGTTCTACAGTCTTTAAAACACAACAATTCCACTATTATTAAAAACAATTATGATATACATGCTGCTGTTGACAACGTAAATACAAAGTTGTTTGCCAGCAGCAACCTTTGCATTAGAATGAGTCTCTTTAATTTGGAATTATTCAGATGACTTTTAATTCTGCAGAGACTGCATATATTGACTTAGCATAATAGCTCTTAACTGTCCAAATTTTCACAGAATGTCCAGATTTTTTACTCATATTTTTAGTCCATTTCTCATAAAATTGTAGTTTTCTGGCAAATCACTCGCAAATCATTGAGTACTGAAGTCAGAAAATAATGGCAGACATTTGATTTTCAGACTTCATATCCTTAAGAAAAAACATGATAATGCAAAACCTGTTATTCTATCAAATTCCTAAGTTTGTAAGAGCAATATTTAAAAAAGTGTCCCTCTTTATTTTTGGACCTTTGTCCCACCATTATTTGTGGCTTTGTCCAGATTTCTTGCTTTAGGTGGATGAGAGGTATGCTTAGGATGTGTTATTAGGTGGTTGATACACATGCAGTGGTGCAGAGGTTTTATTATTTGCTCATAGCAAGAGGTTCTCTGGTTCGATTCTTGGCTGGGGTGCCTTCTGTGCAGAGTCTACATGTCCTCCCTGTGTTTGTGTGGGTATGCTCTGGGTGCTCTGGTTTCCTTCCAGATTTACAAAGACGTATTAGGAGTGTTTATCACCAGGCCTCCACTGAAAATAGGCTTGTTCCGTTGAACTTTCCTGGTAAACAAAATGTTAAATAAAAATCTTATCAGTACTATTTTGTGCAGTGTATGCATGTCCTCCCTGCATTTGTGTGGGTTTCCTCAGGGTGCTCTGGTTTGCTGGCACATTTACAAAGACATGCGTTTGGAGCATTTCTCCCTTCCAGATTTACAAAGACGTATTAGGAGTGTTTATCACCAGGCCTCCACTGAAAATAGGCTTGTTCCGTTGAACTTTCCTGGTAAACAAAATGTTAAATAAAAATCTTATCAGTACTATTTTGTGCAGTGTATGCATGTCCTCCCTGCATTTGTGTGGATTTCCTCAGGGTGCTCTGGTTTGCTGGCACATTTACAAAGACATGCGTCTGGAGCATTTCTCCCTGGGCCTCCACTGAAAATTAAATCATTCCAAGTCAAACTTTCCTGGTAAACAAAATGTTAAATAAAAATCTTATAAGTATTTTTCTATTTAAAATTGTGTTACACATGGCTGGATGTTATGGTATAGTGCTAGTGATCTTTATACATTTTTATGTAGTTTATCCAAAGCTACCAATAACATACCTGCAATTTATTTTTTCAGAACAATAATGGGTATACACAGTCAACAAAGTGGTTATAGTTGTGGGGGCTCTCTGTTGATGAAAGTACCTTATGCGCCTATCTGGTCATTTTTAAAAAGTCAATAATCTAGTTTTGCAGGACTAGTGTGCATGTGTGTGTGTGTGTGTGTGTGTGTGTGTGTGTGTGTGTGTGTGTGTGTAAGAGAGTGAGAGACAGAATTAAGCTGGAATACTTTGGCGACTGTGTCTGTTTGAAACAAATTTGAAATATGTGACATCATTATTCTTGTTAATTTATTGTCACAGACATCCAGCAATAATGTAGTCAACAATTCTGCCATAATTGCTGTGTTTGGTGGATGTCTATGGATATAAATGTACACATAATCCATCACTGGCCAGATGCATTTTCAATGAATGTGAGTTTCAAGGGAAGAGAAGTTTACTGTTGCTCATTTTAAGTCTGTCTTCAGTGTGAGACTGTTTTGTTTTATTATCTTTAGGAAAAAGCCATCAAGGTTTGTTCTGTAAAATCTGAAATACAGGTTTTAAACCAAAGCTATGCAAGCATTGTAACAGTAAAGAAAAAAATAGTATGCGCACTGACAGGTTTGAACAGTGTTTATGGTAAGCGGGTAGAGACAGCTAAGCAATAAGACACGAGAATGGCTGCGGGGGGGGGGGGGGTCCCTAGTCCATTACCCTGCCTAACACTCCATTTGATTATTTGATCCTGATCTGGCTTTGCTCACAGATCTCAGAGGTGTACACAGGAAGTTATTATAGTTTGTAGTGGCAGTGTATTGTCTAGGAGCGACAAAGTGGATACATAACTGTAGTCATTATTTTTTCATTTTCCTATCAATCACAAATCAGACGCATGTACAGGTGGCTGCCTTGGTGGAAGGGTTGAAGAGTGAGGAGGCGTGCTGTTTATATGCATGACAGCAGTCAGTTGAGATACATAAATGTGACCTTTTGAACCTTTACTTTCATTCCAATCTAGCACAGCAGGAATACAGAGGAAGACTGTCTTTTGTTTTGTTTTTTGGGGGGGGGGGGGAGCTGGCTTTTGGTCAACTGGTGCCCTATGCAAAAGGTTTCCGCAGTGCTCCCTGTATTTATTCAACACGTTGTAAAGAAACCATTTCTTTACAATAAAAAATAAACAAATAAATACTGGAAAAGTGCCCCTGCTAGAGCAGGGTCCTAGGTGGCCACCTAGTTAGCTTATGCCTGAGACCAGCTTGGGGGAGGGGAGGCAGGGAGGCAGGCAGTATTCCCAGATAGGTTCATAGGTAGGTACTAGGCTATCAGCCCAAGGGCCTAAGTAAGCCTAGCCAACAAGGTTCCCTGGCTTACGGCTCCCAAGAAAGTTAAATTCCTCTGCCCCTGTCAAGCAGAGCCACAGAAGTGATCCCCGGGTGTATTTCCTATTTCCCATCAACTCATCAATATTCTTCTTGAAGAGTGATAATGAGGAACTTTGCTTGACATAGATGGGTAGCTTGTTCCAGAGTATAGGAAGTCTCTGGGACAGGAATCTATCCCTCCAGCATGTCCTGCTTATTGTGGTGACAAGGTTTAGGTCCCTAGAGTGTGTAGCTTGGAGGGATTGGGATTTCTTAAGGTGTAGCATGTCCAACAGCTCTGGGTTTAACATAGCTTTATATGTTAGGTACAGATCTTCTCAGAGTAGGCGATATGCTACAGAGTAAAGCTGGAGTTTTTTGAGACGGTCAGTGTAGGGCATCTGTTTGAGGCCAGTAATCCTCTTTGTGAGGTACTTCTGTGGCCTTTCCAGCTGCTGCAGATGTCTTGTGAGGTACATTCCAAACGGGGCATTATACTCTATAATGGGTCTAATGAGTGTCGAGTAGAGAGGAACAATGACCTCTTTTTTCCTGGATAAGAACCCTTTTGTGATGAGGTGTGCCACATAGAAGGATTTCCTGACAACTGTGGCGATGTGATTATCAAAGGAGAGACTACTGTCCACCTGGGTCCCAAGGTCTCTTATCACACATTAGGCGTTAAGTAGGCTTCCGTTTATGTGGTAGTTCATGGGTTCAGAGTTTTTACCAAAGGGGATGACAATGCACTTTTTGGTATTGAGCTTGAGGCCATGCCTCTGACACCAGGCATCTGTTTCAGTAAGGCCCTTCTGTAGGATGTCCACATCATTTGGGGACTCGACTATGACTCCTAGTTTGCAGTCATCTGCGAACTTCTTTAGCCAGAGGTCTTCTGTGTTAGCCTGTACTTCAAAGAAGTAGATATCAAACAGGAGAGGTCCCAGGACTGAACCCTGTGGTACTCCACTTGTCACTGGTTTGAAGTCAGATTTGGAGTCTGCAACTTTAACAGTGTGGGTTCTGTCAGTGAGCCAGTTCGCAACCCATTTTGTGACGGAGAGATTTATACCTAGTTTAGTGAGTTTAGCTATAATTCCAGAATGGGGGATGGTGTCGAAAGCCTTGGCGAGGTCAAGATAGCCTGCTTACCCTCGTCTACAGTTTTGGTGACTGCCTCAAAGAAATCGATCAGGGTCAGAAGGCATGATGAGCCTTTCACAAACCCACACTGGGTGGGGTCCAGAGTTTGGAGGTTACCAATGTCTTTGTTTATGAGTTCCATGATGTACATTCCATGGCCTTGCAGACCAGGCTTGCCAGGCTAATAGGGTGATAGTTCCCAGGATCAGTGGTGGCTCCACCTTTGTGGAGTGGGATACCTGTTGCTGTGTACCATTCAGTGGGCACAAAGCCTGACGTGAGACTATGACAGAACATGGTGCTTAGGTGGGGAACCTAATCGTTCTGAAGTTCGTGTAAAACACAGCCTGGGATGTTGTCCAGCCCCATGGATGCTGTGTTTTTGGTTTTAAAGAGTGCAGCTTTTACCTGCATAGATGTGATTACAGGGACTCTGCATTCTTCCTGTATAAATATGGGCCCTTTAGGGGGTGAGAGGGGGGTAAAAATAGCACTGAACCTTTCTGCCAGGATGTTGGCAATATCAGTTGGTTCTGTAATTTTCGTGCAGTTGTGCTGTAACTCAGAGCAGATCTGGGTGTTGCCATTGAGATTCTTGACATAGCTATAGAATGCTTTGTGGTTGCCCTTAGAATCAGTGACGATTTTGTTTTTGTAGCTAGCTTTGGAGGATCTTATAAGGGATCTCAGCTTATTACTGAGGCTGACCAGGCAGCTCCTCCACTCATGGGATTTTACTCTCTTTTGCAACAGTTTCTTCATTCTGTTGTAAAGTTTGTTTATGGCAAGGGACCACCAGATTGGCTTCCTTTTTTTGGAGGATAGCGTCTTGGTTCTGTTTGGGATAGCACGATCCAAGCACTCGTGTAAGTGATTATAGAGTGCATTTGTGTAGGATTCAGCAGTTGTAACTGTATTGTCCATCCACATGGGTGTCATGAACTTCGACATTTCTGTCTTATGAAACATGAAGTTGGCTTTGGAGAAATTTTTTACCATGGTTTTCTTAATGGTGGGTGGGGCGGGATGCAGATATCTAGGGTAATTAGCTTATGGTTGGATCTGACCAATGAGGAGTTGATTTCAGGTGTGGAACTCCGGTCACTCATGTTGGTAATGACTAGGTCTGGGATATTGTTGCCCCTGGTGGGGTGTGGATAAGTTGATCCAGGGCATTGGAATTTATGAATTCCAGAAAGCGTTGAGCGAAGGAGTTGGAGTAGTTTTCCCAGTTAATGGTGGGGTAGTTGAAATCGCCCATTATTAGGGTGTTTGGTTGAACCCTAATATTTTCCAGTATATCAAGAAAAGAGGAGTGGGAATCCTGGGGCATAGTGGGAGATCTGTAGCAAACTACAATTTGGATTGCAGTTTTGCCCAGAGTTAGTTGCACTTGGAAAACCTCGGATGCATTATGCTGTGCAACTAGCCTGGAGGTGTGGATATCTTTAATGAATATGGACACACCTCCACCTTTGGTGTTCTGGTCCAGGTTAGATGGCTGAAAAGTGTGGTATGAGTTATAGTGTGGTAATGCAGGGGTGCTCTCTAGAGCCTTGAACCAGGTCTCAGTCACTGCACAGATATCGATGTTCTCCATTTTAAGGAGTGCCTCGAGTGAGTGCATTTTGAGATTTAGACTTCTAGCATTGAGTAGCATTACCCTCAGTTTTTGCTTGCCTGTTCCTGTTATGGTGGTGAATTTGTCATTTGAACCTTGCCTAAAAAAGGCACTATGGGGTAGCAAGAGCCTTAGCCAGTATCCGGAATCCCAGGGGTGACAGGTGCAGGCCATCACTGGCAAAGCATTGTGGTCTGTCGATCATGTCGTCCCAGTCAGACAGATACTGGATCCCCTTAGAATGACACCAGAAGCTTAGCCAATTGTTGAAGTCAATCATTTTGCCCTTGTACTGCGGTATCATTCTGGGTGATGGCAGGATGCTACTCAGGGCTAGGGTCATAACTACCTGGGCTACAAGATCGGAGAGCTCTTCCATGTCTCTTTTCATGTAGTCCAGGGAGGTACATCTCGGGTCGTTCACACCAACATGGTCAATGACAGAGTAATATTAGTACTTTTTTGCAGAGTGCCCTGAGTGTGTGCATTATGTGGTGGATCCTGGCACCCGACAGGCAGCTGACAGTAAACTTCTCCTTGTTTAGCCTGGTGAGTGGGACATCAGTGTGCCTGACTACAGAGTCACCTACGACTAGTGTGTTGGGTACATTGGTTTGCCATATGGGCTGCGGTTTATTGGCACACTGAGTCTGTGGGCTATGTGTCATTTGGGTTGTGTTGGGGGTGGAGGTTGCTTGTGTTTTTGCTTTGGAGGTCTCTGTTACTTGAGAAGATTATTATTGAGAGCCTCTGCGAATGTTTTTGTGTTTCTATGTGTGGATTTTGGTGGTGTAGGTTTAGTGGAACTATGTGATGAGTGTGGTGTGGTGCAAGTGTTTACCTTCTCCTCTTGACTGTCAAGTTCAGTCTTGGTTGGAGAGAGCTTTACCTCCAGTTTGGCTAGATAAGTGCATCTCTCACAGGGTGTGGCGTTAGGTGGTAGAAGGAGAGGGTTGTCTGTGTACAGGAGGCAAGTACTATATTGCCTCAAGATGCTCAGATTCATCAGATAGACAAAAGAGAACACTGAGAGCTGACCCTTGGACATGCCTGAATAAAAAAACTACTTTCCTCTAGACAAGTGAGGAAAGTGAGTATAAGAACTGTTTTTCTCTAAGCAAGTAAGGAAAGTAAGTACAACAACTGTTTTCTTCTAGATAAAGAGGAAGGTTGAGAGCTGTAGTAATTTGTAGCTTATTTAGTGCTAACAACAAGTTCTGAACAAGTGCTCAGCACGAGTAAGCAAATTCAAGTGCTAAAACTAAGAATCTGTACCTGGATCTTGTGGTAGATAGGCTACCTAGTGCTTACCACTCCCAATGATAAGCTAGAATGCTTCCCTCCAACATAGAAAGGCTTGGGGGCTCAGAAGCTTACAAACAGTCCTGGATACAGCAAATCTGTATCTGGACTAGACTAGTTACAGGAAAGATGGGAAACAAGCGCAAATGCGGGCTTTTAAACCAGTAAGTTGAAGGAGATGGAAAAACTGCCAAAGGGCCAATACACTACAATTTCTGGGCCAGAAACCTCTCTTGTGGTAGATAGGCTACCTAGTGCTTACCACTCCCACTGATAAGCTAGAAGGCTTCCCTCCAACACAAAAAGGATTGGCGGGCTCAGAAGCTTACAAACAGTCCTGGATACAGCAAATCTGTATCTGCACTAGACTAGTTAAAGGAAAGGTGGGAAACAAGCGCAAACACGGCTTTTAAACCAGAAAGTTGAAGGAGATGGAAAAACTGCCAAACAGCCAATAAACTACAATTTCTGGGCCAGAAACCACTCTTGTGGTAGACAGGCTACCTAGTGCTTACCACTCCCACTGATAGAAGGCTTCCCTCCAACACAGAAAGGCTTACAAACAGTCCTGGTTACAGCAAATCTGTATCTGGACTAAACTAGTTATAGGAAAGGCAGGAAACAAGCTTAGACATTTTTTTTTTGGAAAGTGGAAAGAGAGAAAGGAGAAACAGAAGATAATTCAAAATTAAGGACCTAAGTGGCTTGCCCTTCACAAATGTTCTCTCTGTATTAGGAAAAATGAGCTAGTGACATTCGACTGGGATAGAGCTAAACAGATGGGACTGGTAGGAGTGTCTGAAATCAAAATATGATCTCACTGTACTCAGTTGAGTGAGCAAATGAGACAGACCCAGGAGGAGTGTACAAACACAAATTTACAGCAGGGACGGGCAATTCCAAAGCCACCAAGATTAATACCAGAACAAGAGCACAGCGAGCAGGCGGGAAACTAACTGCAGAGGCACTGAGAGCCCACAGTGTTCTATGAAACAATTAAATAGAAAAATAAATAACTACAGAGAGACACAGACCAATGAAACAATTAAATACACAGAAAAATAAAATAAAATGCAGTACAATCTTTAACACTGCAAGTTTGTACTTAACTCAGGTAGTAATGCAGTTGATTGTAGGTATGTAGCAGAAGCCAAACAACTCAGAAATTGAGCAGTGATAAATTCCAAGATATGTAACTAACACTTATAAATACACGGAAACCCTCTAGACTAAGAGTTTAACACTGAATATCAATGAAGTGAAACACAATAGCCCCCATCAACTGCAGAGACAGAGAAAGACCACAGTATTCTATGAAACAAATTGAAAAATAAATAACTGCAGAGAGACACAGACCAATGAAGCAATTAAATACTCAGAAAAATAAAATAATGCAGTACAATCTTTAACACTGAAAGTTTGTACTTAACTCAGCTAGTAATGCAGTTGACTGTAGGTATGTAGCAGAAGCCAAACAACTCAGAAACTGAGCAGTAATAAATTCCAAGATATGTGACTAAGGAATTTGTGTATTCTCACAAATAATTGTCCTGTTTGTTTATTGTGAGCTGTTATTTTGTATGTTTCGAACTAGGGTTACCATCTTTTCAAGTGTCCAAAGTGGGACATTTTATTTAAAGAAACATTTCATTTTTGCAGGATAAACCATACCCACAATCATTGCACAAAGGACTAGACTTCATTTTTTTTTTTTGCAAAATAAAAGCTCATTCTTATACAGCTTTATTTGTTTATGTTATTTCTTAAGATATTTAGGTGTTTCAGATACAAAACAATTGCTTTATGCAACTATTAAACGAAACTTATGAAATGTTTTCAGTCCTAAATTCTCAGGACATTCACTATTTTGCAAGTCTCTTTACAAGACACACATACCCAAATAGGGACTGTCCTCCATAAAGATGGACAGGTGGTATAATTTTAGTTTTTAACATTAAGCCTTGAGCACAACTTATGTTTTCCTTGGAAGAAAATAATAAGACTGAAATTCTTTTCTTACTCATGATTTTTGTTCAGGTCACCATTATATTAAAAGGTTGGGAAAATGCTCTAAAACACACCTCAAGCCAGGGGCCCTAGCTTAATTGTGTTATTTCTTAGTGGTTATTGCTGTGCTATCTTTACCAGGAAACGGGTGTTGAAAGGATATAAGGATAACTGAAGCTGAACAGCAGTACCAAATGTCTTTCCTTGAAAGTAGACATGAGTATAAGGAGATGAGGCGCATGGCAAAGGGAGGGGTGGCAAAGGCTAAGGATAAGGCATGTGGAGAGTTGTATGAGAGATTGGACACTAAAGAGGGAGAAAAGGACCTGTACCGATTGGCTAGACAGAGGGACAGAGCTGGGAAAGATGTGCAGCAGGTAAGGGTGATATAGGATAGTGAGGGAAACATACTCACAAGCGAGGAGAGTGTGTTGAGTAGATGGAAAGAGTACTTTGAAGGGCTGATGAATGAAGAGAATGAGAGAGAGAAAGAGAGAGAGAGAGAAGGTTGGATGATGTGGGGATAGTGAATCAGAAAGTGAAACAGATTAGCAACGAGGAAGTAAGGACAGCTATGAAGATGATGAAGAATGGAAAGGCTGTTGGCCCAGATGACATACCAGTGGAAGCATGGAGGTGCTCAGGAGAAATGGCAGTGGAATTTTTAACCAGATTGTTTAATGAAATTTTGGAAAGTCAGAGGATGCCTGAGGAGTGGAGAAAAAGTGTTTTGGTACCTATCTTTAAGAATAAAGGTGATGTGCAGAGATGCAGTAACGTCAGAGGGATAAAATTGATCAGTCACAGCTTGAAATTATGGGAAAGAGAAGGTGATGATTAGTGATCAGCAGTATGGTTTCATGCCAGGGAAGAGCACTACAGATGCAATGTTTGCTCTGAGAGTGTTGTTGGAGAAATACAGAGAAGGTCAGAAGGAGTTGCATTGTGTCTTTGTGGACTTAGAGAAAGCATATGACAGGGTGCCTAGAGAGGAGTTGTGATATTGTATGAGGAAGTCGGGAGTGGCACAGAAGTATGTAAGAGTGGTGCAGGATATGTACGAGGGTAGTGTGGCATTGGTGAGGACTGCGGTGGGAGTGACAGATACGTTTAAGGTGGAGGTGGGATTACATCAAGGATCAGCTCTGAGCCCTTTCTTATTTGCAGTGGTGATGGACAGGTTGACAGATGAGATCAGACAGGAGGCCCCGTGGACTATGATGTTTGCAGATGACATTGTGATATGTAGTGAGAGTAGGGACCAGGTTGAGGAGACCCTGAAGAGGTGGAGATATGCTTTAGAGAGGAGAGGAATGAAGGTCAACAGGGCTAAAACAGAATATATCTGTGTAAATGAGAGGGAGGGTAGAGGAATGGTGAGTATGCAGGGAGTAGAGCTGGTAAAGGTGAATGAGTTTAAGTACTTGGGATCAACAGTTCAGAGTAATGGTGAGTGTGGAAGAGAGGTGAAGAAGAGAGTACAGGCAGGGTGGAATGGGTGGAGAAGAGTGTCAGGAGTGATTTGTGACAGACAGGTACCAGTAAGAGTTAAAGGGAAGTCTACAAGAGGGTAGTGAGACCAGCTATGTTATATGGGTTGGAGACGGTGGCATTGACAAAAAGGCAGGCATCAGAGCTGGATGTGGCAGAGTTAAAGATGTTAAGATTTGCACTGGGTGTGACTAGGATGGACAGGATTAGGAATTAATAAATTAAAGGGTCAGGTTGGACAGTTTGGAGACAAAGCAAGAGAGGTGAGATTGCGATGGTTTGGACATGTGCTGAGGAAGGATGCTGGGTATATTGGGAAAAGGATGCTAAGGATGGAGCTGCCAGGTAAGAGGAAAAGAGGAGGCCTAAGATAAGGTTTATGGATGTAGTGAGAGAGAACATGCAGGCGGTTGGTGTGAAAGAGCATGATGCAGAGGACAGGAAGAAATGGAAACAGATGATCTGTTGTGGCGACCCCTAATGGGAACAGCCGAAAGAAGATGATGATGATCATCATAAGTTTAAACTCTGTTCAAGCCATTATCAGATGAAAACGTTGTGTAAAAAGAAAATGAAAAACTTTAAAATGCACATCAGAGCATATAGAAAGACATGGTTTCTTGAAAATGCTGAAAACTATGGCAAAATGTAAGAAAAAAACAGAAAGAAGTAATGCTCATGGTGTAGGGAACTTGGGATCGAGGAAAATAGAGGGGACCACTGTAGAATGTGCGTGTGTGTGTGTGTGTGTGTGTGTGTGTGTGTGTGTGTGTGTGTGTGTGTGTGTGTGTTGGGGGTATAACAACATTCCAGGCCTATGCATAGAGGTGTTGGAAAATATCACTGTTGCAACAAATTGCTAGTCACTGTGAACGTCTGTCTATGAGATGAACAAACACAGTGTGGTACACACTCCTGCCATAATATAAGAGCATTGTAGCTGCAACTCAGTCTGTGCGTACTACTCCTAAAAATGCAGTATGAACTAGCAAGATGCTTAGGAGCGGGTGGAAATAACAGGGTGATACTGAGAATGGAAGTGTCCAGGGGGCCCCCAACCTGACACTTGCTCGGGGCCTCCAAAATGCTAACACCAGCCCTGGGTATGGAAGCTTTTCCTTTCTTTTTCAGATACCTTTCCAATATATTTTTAAACTGTGGTAGTTGTCTTCTTTTTGCTTAAATTGTATATTGGAAAAGGAGAAGGAGACTGAAGGATAGAAAATTATTCTTTGTTTTAGCTGAAACATCTGAGTCTCCTTGTATTAATTTTCCACTTTCATCATACTTCTTCAGTACCTCAGCTGTAGAAGGGCCAAACAGAGTTTCCTTATACAAGTAAGGAGATTAAAATCTCAGATTTAACATTTTCAGGAAGGTTTTAATTACCAAGCCAAGCAATTTTCATCAAAACTGGCCCAGACGCAGAAGCCAAGGAGGAAAAGTCAGCCGCATCATAAGCACATTTTAGGATATGCTTTGTCACATGAGAAGTATCTGTCACAGAAGCATTTAATGAATTTTTTACATCAGAAAAAGGAAGGTTAGCCATTTACTTCTACCTACTCTCAAAAGACAAAAGCAAAACATTTAACATACGCGCTTGAGAGTTCAAATCTCTGAAAGTTAAAGTACTAAAGACTAGATTTTCTCTCCCAACTTATTTATTGATTTTTTCCTTCCTTCCTTGTCAGTAGGAATGGAATTAGCAGCAGTAACCCGTTTAGCAACAGCAGCAAATTTGGTTAAAGTAATGACTACTGGATCTGCTTTAGCAATAGAAATCGTGTACTTATGGGTCTGAGGGACCTTATATAACCTGTTATACCTCTTGGGGATCAAAGGTTGCCCATTAGGAGGCTTGATGCAGTGAGAACAATATTCCCTAAATCACTTGATTCAAGAGGAATGCATGCATCTTTTGGCATCTGCATCTGTAGCAAATCATAATACATTTTCTGTGCCATAACAGTTTCATTCTGATCCCACTTAAACACTGTTTTCACGTCAGTGAGAGACATTTTTTCAACACAAAATTCTGAAGCAATATTGTCTCTAGAATCAGAATGCTCAGACTAAGAAGAAACTACTGAGGCACTCCCTTCCCTCTGCACCGACTGTTCTTCTGGCTGGAAAATCCAGTCCCAGTAAATCTGCCCTGTCCACTAAAACAGGAAAAGGTATCTGGACATTTTTCTCACTAAACATATACTCCTTTAACAATGTCTGTCTCTTATGCACACTGGATACAGCATCCAAAGCTCCATTTCTGGCAAGTGAAGACATTTCACCTGCTCCTTCTCTAGACAGAGAAAAAAGTGGCTTTTTTTGCCTTTACACACATCCCAAGAGCCACAGAGGACATGGCTGACACCAGTCTTTGGTGGCTTGGAGGGCTATGCCAAAATGACTTGGAGAAGAAGATGGTCTAAGGAAAGTAAAGTTGTGTAAGATCTTACTATAGCAGTAGATGTCCTACTGCTCACCGTTGCAGTATTCTTTACTTCTGGGATATCCTGCCAAGGATGGCTAAATATCCGCCCAGTATATCAAAGCCTTTTCTCCTTCTGGGTGCCAGACGTCAGACATATGTCCTGCGTGCAAAGTGAAAGGTAGATATCTGACATACAAGCATGTAATCCTCAGAACTGAAGTGCCTTAAAAGAATTAGAGCAGCACCAATGGAAAGTAAAAGTATGTACATCCAGGAAGGAAAGAAGAGGAAGAAGATAAAGGAAAGACCCCATCAGCCAGATGGAAAGCAACCAAAAGTAACATGGGGTAGGATGGAGGGACAGAATATTGCACCACTGACAAGTAGGATGTCTGCTGTTATGATAAGATCTCACACAACTGTACTACGTCCTTCCTTATCACTGCTGCAGTATTCTTTAATCTTGGGACAGTACAAAAGCTATTGTACAGTATGGAAGGAGGAAGTCACAATTCAGCCCTCCAAACTCAAGAAGAATGTCCCTGGCAAAACCTGCCCAGGCCCTAGAAATGATATCCAACTTATAATGTTTGGTGAAAGTGTGAAGAGAAGACCAAGCAGCATCTTCCAAGATGGAGCTAGTATCCAGACCATTGAAAAAAGCACCAGAAGAGGCCACTGCCCTGGTAAAATAAACATGAACAGAAATGGAAAACCGCTTGCCATGAAAGCAATAGTAAAAGAAATGACATTCATACCTCTCAACCTCTTAATACAAGAAATCTTGACAAATCCCAACAAAATGGGGGGACAAAGGCCCAAAAATAGGAACATATTTTAAATATTGCTCTTATGAACTTAGAAAATTGCTAGAGTAACAGGGTTTGTCTTAACATACATTTTGTAAAGGACTGGAAGTCTAAAACTCAAATGCATGTCATTATTTAGTGACTTCAATCCTTCAATCATCTCAGTGATTTGCCAAAAAACCACAAATTTTATGAAGAGCAGACCAAAATATGAGCTAAAAAATCTGGACATTTTGCAAAAATCTGGACAGTCGAGAGGTATGATGATGTTAGAAATGCAGTAGGAGATGGTTTGCTTAGATATTGCCAAATCCAATTTCTTGGCATGAAGGGAAACAAAACGATGCTCAGATTTCCTGTTATGTTTGTCTTGTCCAAGTAATATCTGAGCTATGTTGATCCAAGGTATGAAGAACCCACTCTCTAGGATTCTGTGGAAAAGGAAAAAAAGAAGAAAGATGACTGGACTAATTCAAGGACAAATCATTAACCCCCTTGAGAGACACCCTGCTCCTGTGAAAAATCAAAAAAGGTAGAGCCTCCATGAGTGCTTGAAGTTCAGAGATCCTCTTGGCAGAAGTAAGAGCCAATAAGAATACAATCTTCCAAGTGCAATGTTGTAGAGAAGAACAAACTACAGGCTCAAAAGGAGACTTGGCGAATTACTCAAGAGCAAAATTAAGATCCCAAAAAGGAAGAATAGGCTTTCTTGGAGGCTGAATATGAAGGACACAATTTAAAAAATTGTTTGACTTCAAAATAAGAAGCCAAAATGTGGATTCAGAGGCAAATAAGTGGAAATGGCTGACAAACGAACTTTAAGAGATGAATATACCAAACCAGAATTGAGAAACTCATACAAATAAGAAAGAACCACAGAAATCCCCACAGAAAACGTGTCCAGATAATGCTTGAGCCACTAAACAGAAAATCTCTTAAATTTAATCACATATGATTTTCTAGCAGTGGTTTTTTTGCCTCCTGCAAAACCTGAAGCACATTCCCAGAAAACTGGTACTTAAAAGGAATCAAAACCCTAT
Organism: Protopterus annectens; assembly: GCF_019279795.1. Lineage (NCBI taxonomy): Eukaryota > Metazoa > Chordata > Ceratodontiformes > Protopteridae > Protopterus > Protopterus annectens. Next base: position 1,993,218,881 of record NC_056729.1, on the reverse strand, counting down.
CACTCAAAATGTCAACTGAAGAGTGGACACGTGAGGGTAAAAGACAGATCCTCTGTCTTGTGTGAGAAGGTTCATCCTGTCAGGTAACTTTTGATGATTGCCTCTGGCCATATGAAGTAGATGGGGGAGCCAGTGCTGTCTGAGGCAAAAGGGAGTCACTATCAAGATTCTGGGTGTGTCCTACAGTACCTTGTGTAAGACATTTGATAGCAGAGGACGAAGGGGATAGGCATACAGGAACATCGCCTTCAAAGAAAAAGTTACATCTAAACATGACTTAAAGCCACCTCCCCCTTTTCTCTTCCAACCTGTCCCCACAGCCTACATACTCTCACTTATCAAAAAACTCAAACCTTGTACCCCCTCTGCTGACTTACTACCCGCAGAATACTTGCAATTAGCAGACAGTTCCATAGCCTACCCAATTTCCATACTCGTAAACAGAACCATCACAGAGGGATATGTCCCAAAACTTTGGAAAATATCTCATATCATCCCTCTTCACAAGGGTGGAAATTCTACTGAATTTTCAAACTACCGCCCTATAGCCCTACTCTCTCCTTATCAAAAATCATGGAAAGATGTATACACAAGCAACTCCTAAACCATCTTCTCAAATACAACTTACTTTCTAATACCCAGCATGGCTTCAGACCATCCCATAGTACCACCACTGCCCTCCTCTCCTTTACAGACACCATCAACAAAATCGTAACCACAACACACTTTCCTCAGCTCTCTTCCTAGACCTGTCAAAAGCGTTTGACATGGTAAACCACCAAATACTCATAAATATCCTCCAATCTATGTCACTAGACACCCAACCCATTAACTGGTTCAAATCCTACTTAAATGACCGACACCAAGCAGTTCTCTGAAATCCACCCTATCTTCACAGCTTCCTGTAACCATTGGTGTTCCCCAAGGGTCTATATTAGGTCCCCTTCTGTTTTCTTTGTTTATCAATGACCTACACCAAATAGTTCCACAAGCTACATGCATTCAATATGCAGATGATTCCACACTCATTTGCTCAGCCACAACAGTACCTAATCTTCACTCCCTTACACAACACATATTTAACTCCGTTGAAGAATGGTTTTCCCAACGCTGTCTCCTACTTAACCCCAAAAAAACCAAACTCCTCCTCTTTACACCCTCCAGTAAATCTCCTCCTATAGACTTTACAATAACATCTAAAAATGGCACACCTATATCTCAAGACCTCACAACTAAACTATTAGGAATTACCATAGATAACAACCTTAACTTTGATACACATATAAACAACACCTTGAAAAATACTAACAAAAAAAATAGGCTCTCTACCGAATCAAACCTTTCCTCACTCCAGACTCTAGAATTACTATTGCTCAAACCCACCTTATCGCTCCTCCTTTATGCCTCCCCCATATTTACAAACCTATCAAAAAAAAATCTTCTGAAATTAGAGAACTCTTACCACAATATAGCAAGATTTGCTACAGGCAACCCATTCAAAACCCATCATTGTATCAATCTAAAACTACTAGGCTGGCTTGAATTTCAGCACCAGCTTAAAATCAATCAATTAACCATTGCCCATCAAATTCTGCATCAACCTGACAAAACACCTATACTATCTACCCTTATCCACCCCTACCATAACCTAAAATCCCTAAGATCTGCACACAAACTACTTGTAAATATTGATAAATCAAACAACAAAGCCGGTGACTCCCTCTTTTCCAACACTGTTGGAAAACATTGGAACCTGCTCCCCTCTGAACTTACCACTATTCCCTCTAAATCTCTCTTCAAAAAGAAAATTAAACTCCACCTCAAATCTCAATGGATGTGCCCCTGCACTAATCCTGACTAATCACTCTATGCCATCAGACAAATCCCTTCATCATGAAACCCTACCCCTCTTATCTTACTCACTCTCCCTTTCAACCTCCCCTCAAAAAAAAAAAAAACAAAAAATTTTTAAAATGTAAAATTTTTTTTATGATGTTAACTGTATAACCTGCTTGAAATTTTTTTGGCTCAATTTGTGTGTACTCTTTGCATATTGTTACCCTTACTTTCTTGTAATATCACAAATGTACTTCTTCTTAAACTCTGGAGCTTAACTCCTCGGGCCTCTACTGAAAATGGACATATATCCAGCTAGACTAGCCCGGTCAACAAATGTAAAATAAAATAAAATAAATAAAATAAAATATGGCATCCACTTTCCAGGCCAGAAGACTTGGCACTCTGGAATAGAACTGGGGAAGTTGTGTGTTTAGAGGAGAAGCAAAAAGATATATGTGAGCAATACCCCACCAATGCACAATGTCCAGAAATACCTCCCTGTGATGCATCCATTTGTGAGGATTTGTCCTGGACCTGCTCAAGTAGTATGCCATCAGACTGTGGTCTGAAGGAATGTAGATCACCTGTAGAACCAATTGATAGCAGACTGCAAAATACCAAATCTGAAGAGCAGCCTGCAAAGAAGGTAAGATTTTGTGCCCCCTTGCTTGTTGATGTTCCACATGATTGTGGCATTGTTGTAAAAACCTTTCAAGGAACCTGCACCCAAAGAGAGTGAAAAGCCTGGACAGCTAGAAGAAGTGCACTCATCTCCTTGATGTTGATATTTATTTATTTAACATTTGTTAGCCAGGAAAGTCCGACTTGGAACAAAGCCAATTTTCAGCAGAGGCCCGGGCAGAAACGGTCCAGATGCATGTTTTTGTAACATGGGAGGAAACTGGAGCACCCGGAGGAAACCCACATGAATGCAGGGAGGACATGCAGACTCCACACAGAAGGCACCCCAACTGAGAATCAAACCGGAGAACCTCTTGCTGTGAAGTGACAATGCTACCACTGCACCACTGCAGCGATATGGGCTGCCAGATGTTGATGGGACCAAAGACCCTAGACTTTTAGGTTGTTGGAGGTGGCTCCCTTACTGTGATCGGAAACATCCATGTACAGCTCCTGAGTAGGAAGAGGAACTTGAAAAGGCAGATCTGGATTCAGGGGAGATCTGGTAAATCCACCATCACAACTCTAACTTGGCAGAAGGCAAAAGAAGAACCAGTAATACCATGGGGTGGCAGCGCTGGAGCCAAACAGTCTTGAGATACCATTGAAATTTCCTGATGTTGAGTTTGACAAAGGGAACAGTGGGAATGGTGTATGCCATGTACCCCAGAACTCGGATAAATTCATTGTGGGAAGCACAAGAACAGGAAGAAGAGATTGAAAATAAGTAGTCAAACAGAGGACCTTGAGCGGCAGGGGACAAGCCAACATTGGAAAGGTCTGAATCCTAAAATCCAGAAACATTTCACCCTGAGAGTGAGTCAACACACACTTTTTGAGATTGATTGTGAAGCCCACAATGCACACAAGAAGCACAGTAATGTTCTCTAGACATTGTGAAGGGTGTATTGGTCCACAAATGCTGATTTATAAAGGCATTGCTTGTTGTGCACCACATTTTTAGTGCCACTGACATGTCCAGTGGCCAGCCTGTTGCTGATGCCTGCCATATTACTCGTGTTGCCTTGGGCATTATTTCCCCCCTATGCATTTGGTTATTGAAGTTGTGGGCATGGCACAGCATTCTTCTGCTTGCCCACAGGGAATTTGCCACTGCTATATTTCTCTGCAGCTGAATGTCACTTCAGCCATGTGTCCCCAACCAAATGTACCACAGGGAAATATCTCACTGCCTAGGTGCCTGAACCTGCTATTCAGGGCTTTTATATATAAAACTGTTGAGATTCAGAAACTTTGTAGCAACTATCTGGTTTCTTAGGGGCATGAGGTTGACAGTCAGGGACCTGAACAGCTGTAGTAAAAGTTTCCAGGAGGCCAGCCAGCACTAGATGGATTGAAGAAGGTTGAGGAGAATCTATTTGCAAGAGCTCATAGTATCTTTTTGAACATCAGAAACCTTGGAAAAGTCCCACTTAAATATTCCATCATATCAACCACTGTATCCCAAAAAGAAAATTCTTCCACAGGATAGTAGGGAGAAAAGGAATCCTCCTCCTCAGACCCTACGGCAAGGCGAAAGTGGATCTGAGAGGGGTAAGCCAATGACTCTTCACCAGAGTCTAACTCTCCATCAGAGGAATCAGAGTCCCTAGGGCATTTGGAATGAGTGGAAGACCATGGATCAGAAGCAGGAAGAGATAATCCTGGGGGGGGGGGGCTTAACAGGAAAAGACCCTGAGTAAAACCATGCCATTCTTTGTGTGGATTCTTAGCCACTGGGATCACATGCTTAGTTTTCAACTTCTTTTTTACAGGAACAGCAGCTTTAACATATCTAGGAGGGTTCATATCCCTGCTTGGATTCCACGAGGGTACCAGGCACTTCTTCCCTAACAAGTATTTGGGGAATCCCCCTAGGTCCCCTCTGAAATAATCAGCTGTAGTTCCCCCTCCACATCTGAAATGTGGGCAGGCAGCTCCATGTCAGCCTCCAACTGGGTCGTGGCAGAGGGAGACAGCAGTACCAGATAGCTCTCAGGTTCTTCATCCGACCCAACAGAGATGTCCAGTGGAAGCTGGGCTGTGGCCAGATCAGTATATGCCTTTCTGGCTTTCTTTTTAAGCAGTGTCTGAATGTCAGGGCGGGTGGATTCTGAACCAAATCCTTCAATTGCATACCCTGTTATTGAAGTTTTACGAGTTTTCATAATCCTACAGTTTTACTCTTAGTTTGTATATTCCATTATGTGTGTTTGATAAAGTGTTGCCTTTAGCTTTTACTCTTCAGAGCCTGTGCAGATGTGTGGCATAGAGGCATCATGGAGTGTGCTTTTTTTTTTTTTTTAATTTATACCTGACTGTTAGCATGTTAAATACCTATAGTTTGGCGAGTGGCAATCATAGAATAGCTTCAACTTTTAATGTGTCTAGACTTACTGGCTCTGTGTATGCATATAAAAGATCTTAGCACTGCAAGCCCATGCTTTCTATAGACAGGTTTCTTTATGAGAGTGCAATAGGAAACAATACTGAGGATGCTAGAAGAAGTGTATATTAACTTCCACTGGAAATGTGGTTGTAAAGTCTACTGAACATCAGCTCCTGCCAGATCCCGCTGTGTCTACTTCGACCCAGCCAAAGCATTCAACACAATGCCCCACTCAAGCTTTGTAAACAAGCTCACTGAATTTGCTATTAACCTTTACATCATCCACTGGATAGCCAAATAGCTCAGAGACAGGGACCAAGAAGTTATAATAGGGTAGTCTACATCCATAAAAAGATGGTCACTAGCAGAATGCCTCAGTGCTGTGGCCACTCCTGTTTGGCATCTACTTCTCAGAAGTCAAGGCTAACATTAATGGCCTCTGGCTAACCAAGTTGACAGATGATTGCAAACTGGGTGCAGTCAACGAATCCCCCACCCAAAACTCAAATGTCCTCCAAGAAGGCCTAACAGATACTAATAACTGGAACCGGAGTCATGGTCTTAAACACAGTGCCATGAAGTACACAATAGTATCTTTTGATAAGACAGCCATACCAGCAAATTATTACATTGATAACACACCTCCAACAGTAGACACAGTAGACAGAGATTTAGGATCGCATGTATACAGTGTTTTGGCCATTTACCATTATGTGTCTACAACAGTAAGGAAATCATTGTATGTTGCACAAATTATAAGCACGTGTATGGCATCCATTTCCAATGATGACATTGTTCCATTACATTCTGCCCTCATAAGACCAATCATTGAGTACAATGCCCCCTTCAGAATGTACCTGACCAGGCATATGCAACAAAAGAAAACAAATCCTATTGGACCACCTCAAAGTCTTGTCCTTAGGCTTCTACAGTCTGTTGAGACGTGACCTATACCTGACCTACAAAGCATCATCTGATCCACCCTTAATGGATCTGCTGCACATGTGTAAAACAAAGCATCAGAAACTCCCAATACAGGAACCTACACCACTCCTGCAACATAAAATAGGGCATGCTAGAGGGACAGCTATGTGTCACAGAGGCTAACCCTTCTATGGGACAGGCATCCCGCACACATGAAGCAAAGTTCTTCCCTGCACTTATCAAGCAAAAGTTGGATTAGTGGATGAGGAATTGTTAATTTCCCTGGGTGTGGTCCCTAGGTTTCTGTTAGCGAGAAGAAGCTTGTAAATGCTCGACCACTCATGCTGAAGTTTATATACCCTCCCACAAAACTTGAGGGACCAATGACTTTGTAATATTTCTGAGAAGCATGGTGGCTAGGATTAGGAAGCCCCTTTAGGGTCATTAGCCCAGTATTCTCCCATGATTCTACAATCACATGATTTGGCTTTGGAAACAACACCTATTCTTATCTTGCTTGATCATTCTAGTGAGCACTAAAGTTAAAAATTAGATAGGCCCTCCTCTTAGACTAGTAACATTTCAGTTACCCTGTCTTTCTTGCCCTCCCACTGTTTAGTGCACACTACATAATCTAGAGTATTAATCCATGTTCTTACATCTACTTTTAAAATTTCAAACATCTGGGGAAAGATTACCAATCAGTGGAAGCCAGCAAACCACTTGCTAGTAATCAGCTTGGGATTAGTGCTTCTAGATTGCTCCTGATGATAGAAAGAGCACAAGCACATTATTTTCTAGCTTTTCTAGAAAAGGGAGCATGTCACTTTGATGAAGGTAGAGAACGCAAGAAGAATGAGCACTGTTCACCAAAACTACTGCCAAGAATGATAAACAGTGGTGATTTTCTCTTGACTACTACCTGGCGTCTACTAGGGCTGGTCTCACTGCACCTACACTTAACTAGGAATCAATGTCCCTTTGCTTATTTTACCAGAAGCAAACCAGTAGTACTAACCCCATGCTGGTTCTTGAGAAGCAGTTAAAGGTTCTTTGGTGATCAGCAGTCTTGTCCCAAATGTTATATTGGTCTGTAGTCTTGTTGCAGACGTTTCCTGGTGGGTGCCCTGGATAGTACATACTACGGGTGATTACAAGAGAGCTAAGCTGCACAGTGGTCCAAAATCAGACCAGTCAGGGAAGTCCCATACACACTACCTAGTCAGAAACAGTTACAAATCAATGTCCCACTACTCTTTCTGTCACAAGGAGCAAAAAAGTAGCATTAATCTTAATCTGTTTTCTAAAAAGCAGAAGTCAGGCTTTTAGGTGATTGTGGTCTCTAGAAGTTTCATGTCGAGTTGCTGTAGGTAATCTCAGTGAACAGAAACAAATCAAAGACCATTCACTGAAACTATCTTTGGGGAATATTATGACATTTTCATGGGGACAAGCTCCCCTCTTCAACCCCCCCACCCCCCAACCACAGACTTGGATATACCAAGACTGCACAACAGCAGAGGAAAAGGCAAACTTCATTGTCCTTGGTAGTAGTTTTGGTGAACAGTGCTCATTCTTCTTGCGTTCTCTACCGTTCTCTGTCTTTTTTCTAAGTACTGCTAGATTAGAAACAATCTAACTTTTAGTTATGTACTTACCATAACTTTAGATGTATGGGATCCATCTCGCCTACATTCAATACATATGGGTTCGGAGCCGATCCTCGGCTCCGACTCGGCACCGAATACAATAGAGCGTAGTCTCTTATTGGCTGAGCTATTCTATATCCCAGGATGCACCACCACTAGTTCCCCAGATCTTGTTTGTCCGCACTCATAGACACAGAGACATACCATTAGAATAACATACTCAGGTCTTTCAAGAGAGGAAAAATTGGATTTAGACTCGACCGGTCTCTCCTGATCTACGAGGCAGGGGGATGGAGGGTGGGTTATAGGAATGTAGGCGAGATGGATCCCATACATCTAAAGTTATGGTAAGTACATAACTAAAAGATGTAATGTGATCCTATCTCGCCTACATTCAATACATATGGGACAGCGTCCCTAGCACCTTATTCGGGTGGCTCACTGGAAAACACTCCTGAGAACTGTGGAACCGAAGGAAGCTCGACCCCTGGATGCCACATCCAATTTGTAGTGAGAAATGAAAGTATGTGAAGAGGTCCACGTGGCAGCCGCACAAATGTCATCAATAGAAAGTTTAGAATGAAATGCTGCTGAGGTAGCCATAGCTCTAGTGGAATGAGCTTTAATCGGAGCTATGAGTTTCCTATTCGAGGATGTATAAATATGAGTAATGCAGTCCCTGATCCATTTAGCAATAGTGACTTTAGTGACCGCATTACCTAATCTGTTATCAGAGAAAGACAGAAAGAGCTGGTCTGACTTTCTGGTTTTTTGCGTCCTATCCAAATAAAAACGCAATTGCCTATGGACGTCCAAGCAGTGAAAGACGTATTCAGACCTATCTGAAAATTGGGGAAAGAAGACAGGAATTTCTAGTGACTGTCGAAGAGCCAATTTAGAGCAAACCTTTGGGACAAAGGATGGATTTGGTCTGAGGGACACTCTGTCTTTGTGAAAAACCAAGTATGGTGGGTTAATACACAAGGCCTGGAGTTCTGAAACTCTTCTAGCTGAAGTAATGGCTACCAAGAGGGCAGTTTTCCAAGAAAGGAACTTTAATTCACAGGTAGCTGCTGGCTCAAAAGGGGACGAAGTCAAAGCCCCTAGCACTACGTTAAGGTCCCATGGCGGTGCCGGATGAACGGTAGGGGGACGTAACAACCAAGCTCCTTTAATGAAAGCCTTACATAACTTGTTGCTCATTAAGGAAGGATTAATACATTCATGAAAGTTAGAGATAGCTGCCAATTGTAGTTTAATGGTGGACACCGAAGACCCTTGGTTAAATAGAGTGGCTAAAAACTTTAGCACCTCTGACACGGAAGCTGTCACTGGATCCATTCCTCGGGATTGGGCCCAGATGGCAAACCTCTTCCACTTATCAGTATATATTTTCTTGGTAGAAGCCTTGTGAGCCGAGGATAAGATGTGCATGACTTCTGGAGCTAAGGAATGGTTTCTCACTACGGTTGGAAGAGGAGTAACCAGGCTGCTAGCCTGAGTGCAGGGAGGGACTGGTGGAGTCGTCCCGACTGATGAGTCAAGAGGTCCGGAAGCTGGTCCAGGAACCAAGGGCCGTCTAACGCATATTTGTGTAGAAAGGGGAACCAGGTTTGCCGAGGCCAGAACGGGGCGATTAATATCATCTTGCTGTTTAGATGAATCACCTTCTGAATCACCTTCGGAAGAAGGGGAATGGGAGGGAAGGCATACAGCAGGCCGGAGGGCCAATCGTGGACTAGAGCGTCCTTGGGTGTCACCCCCGCAGTAGGAGTCAGGGTGAAAAATTTTGGACATTTCGCATTGAGGGGGCTCGCGAAAAGATCGAAACAAGGGATTCCCCACTTCGAGAAGATCTGTGAGGCTATCTTGTCGTTTAGAGACCACTCGTGAGGAGAGAGAATAGTTCTGCTCAACCTGTCGGCTATCACGTTGGACTTCCCCGGAATGTGCGTTGCCAGTAGGTAGCGTTTGGTAGCAATCGCCCACTCCCATACTCTCATGGCCTCCCTGCAAAGAGGGTAGGACCTGGTTCCTCCTTGTTTGTTCAAGTACCAGACAACCGACATGTTGTCGGACTGGATGGCAATCACGGCTTGGGGAAGATGGTCGTGTAGAGCCTGCAATGCTAACAGCACCGCCCTCATCTCCAGAACGTTGATGTGAAGAACAGACTCGTCCGAGCGCCACGTGCCTTGAACCGACCTGCCCAGACAATGCCCCCCCCCCACCCTGTCCGGGAGGCGTCCGTAGTCAGCGTGGCGACGGGAAGTGGGGGAACAAAGGGTTGGCCCGGATTGAGGTTGGCGGTTACCAGCCACCAACGAAGGTCCTGTTTGCATTTGTCTGTAATCAGTATTTGGTGGTTGAGAGGGAGATCCTGGTAAGACCACTGAACTGACAAGAGCCACTGTAGAATCCTCATGTGCAGCCTTGCAAAGGGAACCATGAGAATGGCGGCCGCCATGGAGCCTAGTAGTTGTAACACCATCCTTGCTGGGGCCGAACGTCTTTTGAGTAGAGTCCGGACCTGACTTTGAAGAATCTCTATTCTTTCTGCAGGAAGGAAAACCCGCATTTGTCTTGTATCTATTTCTGCTCCAATGAACAGAATACGCTGAGATGGCTGCAGCACTGATTTTGACCAATTGAAGGTGATCCCTAAGGAACTGCCCAATTTGATAGTGGCTGTTAGATTTTCTAAAAGTATAACAGTATCACAACAGTAGCTGTTAAAACAGCTTTTGGGGAAAGAGAGAATTTCAGACAAAAAAGTTTTATCTGACTAAAGTACTTCGCTCAGCCAAGTCCGAGACCACGTCTATGCTCTTGAGCGGCAAACGAGATCTGGGGAACTAGTGGTGGTGCATCCTGGGATATAGAATAGCTCAGCCAATAAGAGACTACGCTCTATTGTATTCGGTGCGGCTCCGAACCCATATGCATTGAATGTAGGCGAGATAGGATCACATTACATCCTAAATTCAGAGTATCACCATAAATATTATATCCATAAATCGTCAGGGACTTCTCTAGAAGTCTCCTTCAACTCTTGAGTACTATGACCAGCCCTTGTCCTTCACTTTCTAGCAAGATAGCTAAAGAGTCTGCTCTGGCTCCATCTGCAGCCAGTTTGACTACATTAGGTGTTCTAGTGCAATATAGTAAATGCATTAAACTTATTGACCTCTGTTTCTGCCAAATGCAATTACAACCTACAAGGAATATGAATATTAGCAAAACATGAAGACAAACCTCTGATATTATTCCATTATCGGTAAGTATCATACATCCCCAACACCACATCAGTCACAACTCCCCCCTAAGCTTATAACTTATGCTGTGGCTGTAAAGAAAAAATTTCCAAAACCTCCTACAACATAATCTACAAATACTCAGTACTCAGCATATCAGGCAATAACTACTCCTTCTCCATTCCCACATAATACAATTCCACACAGATCACTCAAGAGTGACCAGAAAAGCAGACCTAAGCTTGTATTCCCCCACACAGGGAAATGTCTCAATAATTGGAACATTTATACCTATACATACACTCCACACTTATCAGACTGGACAAGAAGAGGGTAACTGTAAACTGCTTGTCCTGTGCCAGGATCTATAATGTCACAAGAGCCCTAATGTCCCTTAAGCCACACAAGTATGACTGCAATCTAGTGGTGGTCCATGTGGGAGAGAATGACCTAAGGTGCCTCATCCAAACGGACACGCAGAGATACATGATGGAACTTAATATGCATGTTTTAGAGGCATGAAAGTTATTGGTCTTGAGTAGTATCTTGCCTTCACCACAAATGATGCCTAGATACCAAGATAAGATAACTGTCTTTAATAACTGTCTAAGTAGTTACTGTCATTTTATAAGTATCCAGTATGTGTTGGCCTGGGATGAGATGGTAGACAAGACGTCTTGTTCTGTCATGAATGTCTTACACCTCTCATACCGGGTCTAAGGCCTTTGTTGCCTCTATAGTGCTATTTTAGGCAGAGTCTCCCTATTGGACATTCTTACATAGCAAATTCAAACCCAGATTTAGACAACACCATGGTGTCAACATTATTTGGACAACTCAATGTCAGGAGTCTATCAAGAAAGAGAAGAAAATCTGAGGTCCTCCTGTCAATCATACACATTCATATCTGATTAATTTCTAAACATGGTTTCATTGCAATGACTGCAGTCCTTTTATATTAGGGTTTACTGCCTATAATGCCTTCGGGACCTTTGGGTAACTGCTGGGGCAGTATCTGCATTTGTCAGAATCACAATCTCTTCACATCAACTTACCAACATCCCTAAACTGGAGCTGCAAATCACCTTTAACAAATCCAACTATTACTTCATTGTTACCTAAAGATACCCAGCAATGCCCCCCAAAAATCATAGAAATTACTTTAATACCACTAAGGAGTTAAATATCAAACCGAATAACGTCTTGCAAGAGGACTTCAATTATCCAAGTGTTGAATACCACACCTACAACTCTCAAATAGATATGCTTAGTGTTGAAAGGATATTGATAACACCAATGTATTGGAGCAAATTGTAGGGCCACTCATTGGATGCTCAAATATCCTTTAAGTGGTCATTACCAACCTAGCCCTTGCCTGTACACCACCACAAATCTTCTCAGCTTTGGTTAAATTTGACCATAAACCAGCTATCTTCTATGTCAGGCTTAATGGTACCACATTACCACCAAAAGAAACCATATTTCTGATTTCTCCAGGGGAAAGCCTACTTCATCTTGTAGAAGACCTTTGCAAAATTCCCAACAATCCTCCACAAATGGACCCATCGGAGAGTGCTGCCACAATCACCTCCAATTTTTACCAGCAACTAAACAGCAAAGTAGAAACATCTGTACTAGTCTGCCATAAATATACTGGTAAATTCAAAAATAAACCTCTCTAGTGTAGGTCTTCTGTTAATATATTGTAAGAAAAAGAAGACAAATAATGTAAGAAATCTATTTTCAACTATCACAAGACCACGCTGAAACATTCCAGCACGGAACTAAAAGGTACTATTAAAAAATGTAAAGTAGAGTATGAAGTTAAGGTTGCTATAGATACCAAAGGAATCTACAAAGCTTCCCTCAGTCATGCCAGGTAATTAAGGAATAATGTTCAGCAATGCAATGAGCTCATCCATAGCACACACTGCAGTCCCAAGGGTATAGCCAACATATTAGCAGACAATTATAGTGAAAACTTTACTCCACCTTATCACATTGCTATGCCAACTATCCCTGAAAATTAAGTTTCCCATAATCACCTTGGAACATTTCTTAGAATCCCTGTCAAGGACTAAAAAAAGAAGTTATGTTCTTACCATAATCTTCCATCTGTGTTGTTGATCTTCATTCATTCATGACAGATGGGTCTCGGTTCTGTCCTCGGAACCGACTTAGCTATTATAACAAGCTTGCGTCAGCCAAAAAACCCTCGAGCTATGTATACCCATAGTGCCCCTCTCCTCATCTCTTCAGATCGAGTTTGCCCATAAGAAAGGAAAGCGGAGGACTTGTCTGAGCAAATGCCCTATCATGAAGTTAGGACCAAGTCCGAAACTCCAGGAGTCTTTTGGAGGGAGTAGGAGGGGTGGGATGTCATGAATGAATACAGATCAACAACACAGATGGAACGTTATGGTAAGAACATAACTTATTTACCTGATGTTGTTAATCTTCATTCATTCATGACAGATGGGACAGTGTCCCTAGCTACTTTATTTCCTGTGAAGCCCTATGGAAGGATATTCCTGAGCACCATTGAGACAAAGGATGGTCTCCCCCTGGAGATCAAGTCCAATTTGTAATGAGTGATAAAGGTATGAGGAGTAGCCCATGTGGCTGCTACACAAATGTCATCCATGGAAGCTCTAGAATGAAAAGCGAAAGAAGTAGCAACTGATCTGGTCGAATGCACCATGATTTTTGTTGTAAGACTCATTTTGTTTTGTTAGTAGGCAAAGGAAATACAATCTCCCAGCCATTTTGCCAAGGTTACTTTGGTTACAGGATTTCCCAATTTAGGTCCTGAAAAGGACAAGTATAATTCATCGGATTTTCATAGTGATTTAGTCCTATCCAAATAGAAGCATAATTGTCTATGCACATCCAATAAGTGTAACCAGTATTCTCCGCTATTAGAACAATTTGGGAAGAAAACTGGCAGGTCAATGGACTGATTTCTCAATTCCGAGACAACTTTGGGTAGACAGGATGGGTTAGTCTGAAGTGACACTCTCTCTTTGTGGAAAACTGTGTAATGGCATTTTACACACAAGGCTTGTAATTCTGATATTCTTCTTGCTGCGGTAATTGCTAAGAAGAATAAAGTTTTCCAACACAAAAATTTCAAATCGCAAGTGGCAGCAGGCTCAAAAGGAAGGTCAGTCAAGGTTTGTAGGACCAGCGTCAAATTCCAAGGTTCAATCGGCTCTTTGAAAGGCGGTTTAGTATTTGTGTCTCCCATCAAGAAGGTTTTAAAGAGAAGGTGAGATATTAAAGAAGAATCTTGGAAGCCATTGTGAAAGTTTGAGGTAGCTGCTAAGTGGACGCGTATAGTAGAAGCTGAAGCTCCTGAATGGAGGTGATTTGATAAATACTCCAAAACTGAACTAATCGAAGCTGAGAAGGGGTCTAGTCCTTTCTCACAAGACCACAACATGAATCTATTCCATTTGCTAAGATAAATTTTCCTGGTGGATGGTTTAAAGGAAGCCACAAGAATCTTTCATACAGGGAAAGATAGGTTATTTTGCCTGGCAATTACTGGAAGTGGAGGAACAAAGCTGTCAGCTTGAGTATCGATAGGTTTGGATGGATCAACCCTTGTGGATGTGACAGTAACCCTGGAGTTGGGTTCAGAGTCCACGGTCGGTGAACCAGATGAGGCCAAAGGAAGGGGAACCAGACTTGTTGGGGCCAATAGGGTGCAATGAGGATTACATTGCTTCTCAACTGAAGGGCTTTCTTTAGAAATTGTGGGATCAGGGGAAAGGGAGGAAAGGCATAAAGTAGTCCCGTAGGCCAATCGTGTACTAGAGTGTAGCTCAGGGATTCCCCCTGAAGGGAGATTAGGGTGAAGTAGTTGCTGCATTTGTGGTTGGCGGAAGACAGGAATAGATCGCAGCAAGGCTAACCCCATCGACTGAAAATCTCTGCCGCTATGACAGGGTTAAGGGACGACTTGTGAGGCAGGAGAATGCAGTTTGTCCGCAATCACGTTGGAATCCCCAGGAATGTGCATTGCTGTCAGAAAGTGGTTGGAAGAAATCGCCCATTGCCAAACTCTCATGGCTTCTCGACACAACGGGTAGGATTTGGTTCTCCCCGTTTGTTGATATACCAGATGACCAACATGTTGTCCGACTGGATAGCAATTGTCCCTTACAGAAGGACATACTGAAATGCTTGCAATACCAGAAGCACTGCCCTCAGTTCTAGCACATTGATATGCAAAGTGGCCTCCATGAAGGACCAAGTGCCTTGGACTGTCTTTCCCTGAAAATATCCCTCCCCACCCCCTCATTGAAGCGTCCATGGTCACTATGGCTTTGGGCTGAGAGGGTGATAAGGGGCGACTCCATAATTCCTCTTCTGGCTTCATCTACCAGTTAAAGTCTTGTTTGCAGCGGTTTGTTATGCAGATCGGAAAATACATAGGGTGTGTTATCAGGGACCACTGTGAGGCCAGGAACCATTGTAGTAGTGTCTCGCCCCATTTGGTATGTACCTCACAAGACATCTGCAACAGATGGAAATGTCGCAGAAATACCTCACTAAAAGAATCACACGCCTAAAGCAGATGCCCTATGCTGACTGTCTAAAAAAACTCCAGCTATACTCTGTGGCATATCATCTACTCAGAGGCGATCTTTGCTTAACATACAAGGCCATGTCAAACCCTAAGCTGTTGGACATGCTCCACTTAAAGAAATCCCAATCCCTCAGAGCGACATGCTCCAGGGATCTAATCCTTGTCATCACAATGAACAAAACATGCTGGAGGGATAGGTTCCAGACCCAGAGACTCCCCATACTCTGGAATAGACAGTTTAGACTGCCCATACATGTCAAGCAGAGCGCCTCCTTGGCCCTCTTCGAAAGGAACCTTGACGATTGGATGGGAGATAGGAAATTCACCCCGGGGATCACGTCAGTCACCCTGCTAGACAGGCGTCCAGGGAAGTAAATACTGTGGGAAGAAATATCCAGGGAATTGTTATGGCTAGGCTTGGCTATCAGCCCTCACTAGTACCAACCTATGAACCTATGTGTAGTCTTGCCAGAAGAACTACAGTAATTTCTGCTGCCATTGATCCTAGCAGTTGAAGGACTGCATGAGCTGGAACTTTGTCCTGAGAGAGTATCACTTGGAGCTGAGATCTTAATCTTTGCAGCCTGTGAAGCGGAAGGGTGACCAGGCAAGACCGTGTGTTGAAAGTCACTCCTATGAACTCTAGATTTTCAGTAGGTACCAGTTTTGATTTTTCTTTGTTTATTGAGATCGCTAGGGATCTTGCTAGTTGTAGAGTGTAGTGCACGGCGAGGAACAATAGACACTTGGTGGAGGCGGTAAGGAGCCAATCGTCTAGATATGGAAACACCCTGAATCCTTGCAGTGTCAATTGAGCTGTTACCACTGCCATACATTTGGTGAACACTCTGGGGGCTGTTGAGAGACCAAAGGGCAGTGCTCAAAATTGGTAGTGATTGGCTCCCAGCCAGAACCGGAGAAATCTCCTGGATCATTTGTCCATTTTTATATGATAATACGCATCCTGGAGATCTATCAAGCACATCCAGTCGTCTTTCTCCAGAAACAGGAGGATAGATTGAACCATGACCATCTGGAATTTAGCCTGTTTGATGAACTTGTTTAGGATGGGGTGGCCACGGTGGTGCAGCGGTTAGCATTTCTGTCTCACAGCAAGAGGTTCTCCAGTTCGATCTTCAGCTGGGGTGCCTTCTGTGCAGAGTCTGCATGTCCTCCCTGTGGTCACGTGGGTTTCCTCCCACATCCCAAAGACATGCTGTAGGTGGATTGGACACACTAAATTGGCCCTAGACGTGAGCGCATGCATGTGTGTGCCTTCTGTGGAAGGTGGCTGGCAACTCAACACCGTAAACCTCCACTGCCAATCATGAGCGGACAGTGATCTGCTGTGGCAACCCCTAACCAGGAAAAGGCTGAAAGAAGAAGAAGATGAACTTGTTTAGGATGCTGAGGTCCAAAATTGGCCTCCAGTCCCTTGTCTTTTTTGGCACTAAAAAGAAGCTTGAGTAAAATCTGGATTCTATCTGGTCTGATGAGACTGTTTGGATGACTCTTTTTAGAAGCAGCTTCTGAATTTCTTGTGCTGCTGCATCCTGTAGACTAAGTAGAAGATCGGGCATTCACCTTTGCAGCTGTGGGTAAAGATCGAAAGGGATGAAATAACCTCTGGTAATTATTGTCTACACCCAAGAATCTGTCATTATGGAATGCCAGGCTAGGTGGTGCAGAGACAAACGTCCCCTGACTGCTTCCAGGGACAAGCAATTGGGCCGCTCTTCAGGAACACTGGTAGGGTTGCCCAGAGAAAGAATCTCTGGACCCTTAGTTATGCAGACCCCCTCTGCCTCGGGGAGGGCATCCTCCTGAAGAGTTCTCCCTTCTGCCCCAGGGGGAAAACTCACCACATGTCACGAAAAGGCCCTTGGGATTTTCTGAACCACATCTTTCCACTTCTCAGATTCCTACAGTAGGATCATTGGGGAGCGGAAAAACACACGCCCACAGCAGACAGGGTCTTGCCTTCCTTTTCAGACCTGGCTAATGTGTCTTTAACCTTATGACCGAAAAAAGAGGAAGTGTCAATAGGAGCATTGACGAAGGAAGACTTAAAAGGGTCTGCAAAGTCACACAAGTGCATCCAGGCATGATGCCTGCACCCGCTGCTCTGGCCGCCCCTTTAATAGTATGAGAAATCAACCACATGGATGAATTAGATATGGATTCCAGGGTGGCAAGCTGTGAGGCAACTTTGTCTTGTACCTCATGAGACATAGCTGCTGCTAAGGTTCCAGACAGTTCTGTGATAAGGTCTCTCTGGAGATGGTTAAAGTGTGCCAAGTAATTCAAGGACCGTATGTCAAAGGTCGATAAAGCATACACATGCTTCCCTAGTCTGTCCATCATCCAAGACTCCCTGTTTGGAGGATGGACAGCAGAAACAGCAAAACTCTCCTCAGCAAATTCTTTCCTAGTGGCCATCACCACCATCATAGCGTATACTGCCAAGCCTTTGGACCAATGAGGGTGAGCCTCTGGAGGAGAGAGCATTTTGTCTGGTTTCTAGGTGACTGGCTCAAAGGTGTCAGGACTCTTCCAGGCATGCTGCACGAAGAGCTGGACTACTTCATCTGCAGGCGGGGTAACCCAGGAAGTAGAGGGTTGAGCACGGAAAGCCTGCAAGAATACAGATTCCTCAGAAGAAGGGTTGGTGGGCTTCCAGTCACCCCGCTTTTTAAAAATTTCTAGTATGTCTCCAAAGGAGACATCCTCAGGGGGCAACCATAGGGACCCTTCCCCTCATCGTAGTCTGTATCATGCTTCCTCTTGCATGATCTCATATGGGGTGGCTCTTCATGGGGGGGCATCTGAAGAGGACGCCAAAGAGAGGGTGCGCTGGGGTAAGGTATCTTGAGGTTCCCATGCCCGATGTCCCAGCGTAGTGGACTTTGTCAGCTGCAAACCAGAGGACATGTAAATGTGGTATTCCAGCACAGAAGGAACCAGCTGTGAACCTGCTGAGGTGAGTGCCCTCTCCATAACCTGGAAGGCAGGCCCGTCCGAAGAGGGATGGGAACCTGGAACTGAGAAAGACAACCTCAGGACCGAGGTCACACCCCGCTTCGATTTATCCACCCCCAAGGAAGGAGCCATGAGAGGATTTGGAGCTGTCAAAGCAACCGGAGCCATAGACCAGTCACAGTCTCGAGGGTGGATCTGCTCCGATTGAGTCGTGGACCACAGGGTTGGCTGCAGAACCAAGGTTAGATCTACCAGAGGAACAGAAGGAGCTGGTACCAGGATAGGGGTTGGCATCGATGGCTCCAAAACCTGGAGGGAGGTTGAAGAAGGAATATACTTTGAAGATTGTGGAGAAAATTCCTAGACTCTCGGTAGGAGGGAGGATTTAGATGGAGTTGCGATTCCTCTGGCTACCAGGAGCTGATCCACAAGTCTCACTACATTGAGTTCTGAAGGGCTCCTGGTGGAATGGATTCACATCCCCGATAGAGATTCAGAACAAACAAGAAATGGGCTAACTTGTTGTCCAAGAAATGCATTGATAGGGAGTATCGGGACCAAGCTAGAGTGTCAGCCTTTGGCACTGTGGTCGGAAGACCAGAAGGTTGTGGTGAAGGGGGGGGTAATGATCTGTATTGGAGGAGAGACTATTTTTGGTGCTGAGACACCCTGTGGTACCATGGAAATGGTTGGTACCGTAGGTGTGGAAGTCATTATCGGCTCCGTAGACAAGGATGGCACCATAGACGGAGTTTTAGGCTCTGGTGCCAAGATCGGTGCAGAAGTCAATTTTGCCTGTTTTGGTTTCGGTTCCATATGAACTTGGGCTTTAGTGGATTTTGTTTCCAGAGAATGAGGAGAAGATGGTACTGACTGACTCATCTTCTTTGATTGTTTTTTAGGAGGGGTTGAGACCTTCGCCTCAGATAAGGGCTCCGGAGAAATGGGTTTTTAGAAGACCCTTTAATATCAATTTATTCTTGCACTCAGCTAAAGTGTGGGCACTAAAGCCCTTACAGATCTCGCACAGAGGTTAAACTTTTAAATGTTGTACTCCTACATAATAAACACAAGAAAGATAGCCATCAGAGATAGGCATCTTCCTGCTACATTTATCACTGTTTAAACCTGTTGTTCCCTTATTATCTGCCATATCTGGTAGTCTATACTCCACAATATATAGTAAAAAAAACAGCAAGATAAAAATCCTGACACAATTAGCTGTACGATATACACACAGCCAAGAAAGGAGAATATATATATATATATATATATATATTTTAAGGTTACCAATGATGGTAATTAAGGTATACCCAATGGGTAAAAAGGGGTAGGGAAAGGAGGGAATACCAACAATGGTATTAGAAATTACCACAGAGGTAAGGGAGGGGCCTGTACCACCAATGATACGAAGAAATACCCAAAAAATTGTAAAAAGGACTCACTCACACACACACACACACACACACACACACACACACACACACACACACACACACGCACACATGCACACACACACACACACACACACACACACACACACACACACACACACACACACACACACACACACACACACAGAAACTATATCTAAGTTGAAACAACTAGCTAAGAAAAGATTAGAAGAGAAAAAATTCCAAAAGTTGAAGGAATATTTTATAAAAAACAAATCACTTAGCTGGAGAGCTGGCCTGATGCGTCTTGAAACTCTACATGGCAAACGAGATCTGAAGAGATGAGGAGGGGGCACTATGAGTATACTTAGCTCAACAGTTTTTTGGCTGGCATGAGCTTGTTATAATGGCCGAGTCAGTTCCGAGGATGGAACCAAGACCCATCCGTCATGAATGAATGAAAATTAACAACATCAGATATAATATTTCAATCGGATGAGATAACATATCATTATCCATTGTCGTCAATACCAACTATGCATTATTCAAGCCTCTACCTAAACTGTTCAACATCACCTATTTACAGGGTGTCTCTGATGCCGGGAGGATAGCCACATTGATTCCTCTATACAAGGGGGCAGGTCTCTACAAACCCATGTAATTACGGGCTGATCAGTCTCACCAGTTTTATACTGGAAAGCCATAGTAGAACTCAACATAACTGATCTAGACCCTGCTCAGTTTGACTTTATGAAGTGTATGTCCTGTCTCCTCAATCTAGTAAACTTCTTCAAAAAGGTTACAGAGGCTGTGGACAGTGGCTACTCTATGTATATTGCTTACCTTGACCTGGTCAAGGCTTTTGACATTATCCCATAAGCCGATATTATTTAAAAGTTACATAAACTTAATGTAAACTCCTGCACCGTCCACTAGATAGCAACCTGCTAATCCAACAGATCCTAAGTAGGAAAAAAATACTAGTGGGGTGCTGCAGTGATCAGTGCTGGGCCTTCTCCCATTTGGCATTTATTTTGTAGACATCCATGCCAATATCCCTGAAATATGGTTGACCAAGTTTGCTGATGACTGAAGCTGACACTGTTTCATTCATCCACTGATACCAAACAACTCCAAAAATGGCTGGAATATACACAAACCTGATGTGAAAACAGTCTCAAGCTATGTGCAAAAAGTGCAGTACAGTACTGTTTAGTAGAAAGTACAGTTGTGTAAGTACAATTAAAATAACAGTAGATGTCCAGTCCAAATGATCACTGCTGCAGTAGCCTTCATTATATGGGTTATATCCTGCCAAAGATAAAACAGACGGCCAGTTTTGAAAGCTTCAGGGCACCTTCAACACATGCAAATGGTCAGGGAGCTTAATCTGAGCTGACTAAAAGACAAGTGTGGGTGCAAAGCCCTTCTGGTCTTTCTTGCCAACAGAGAGAGGGTAGCTGAGCACTGAAAGGACAAAGGAAGGAACAATAAAAAGTACATGTCTACACTTTAGTAAAAAAAGTGCATCAAAAAACAATGGGGATGGAGCAAGTCATCAGCTACTACAGTAGTGGTGATTCGAACATTTACTGTTATGGATAAGTTACTTACACAACTGTACTATATTCATTATATTGATCACTGCTGCAGTAGACTTAGCTGTAGGAGTAGATTACCCTAGCTAACTACATCTCAGATGCAGTAGGTGAAGAGTCTAGCAGCCCAAGGAGAATAGTCATAGCAAAGCCTGATCTGGACCTAGAGAAGGATTCATGCTTATAGTGCTTTGTAAATGTATGTACAGAAGGACCAGGTAGCAACTTCTAGAATCCAAACCTTTCCAAAAAGCCATAGATGAGGCCATGGCCTTGGAACAGTGTGCCTTGACTCTGTATGAAATAGTTTTGCATGGTGGGTATAACAAACAGTAATAGCCTACATTGTTTTGATGCAGATTGTCCATAGGATCATAGGAGGTTACTAGGCTATTGGCCCTGATGCCCTTATAAGCCAAGCCAAGAGTTTAGCCCATGTTAGCCCCTGTCCAGCAGGGACACAGGTGGAATCCCAGGAGTGCATTTTCTGTTTCCCGTCTAGTTATCCAGGTTGCACTTAAAAAGGGATAATGAGTTACTCTGCTTGATGTGGAGAGGGAGTCTATTCCACAGATGGGGGAGTCTCTGGGACACAAATCTGTCCAGCCAACAAGTCCTATTGATATCACAGACCAGGTTGAGTTCAGCATATGGGTTGCTCAAGTGGTGCTTGACTTGCAGATATGGAGCAGTCCCATCATGGCTGGGTCTGAGATTGCTTTGTATGCCAGACAGAGGTCACCTCTGAGGAGTCTGTATGAACCTGAGTAGAGAGACAGGGCTTTTAGCCTATTGTGTAGGGTAGGTGTTTCAGGCCCTGGATTCTCCTGGTGAGGAACCTCTTTGGTCTCTCCAGCTGCTGCATGTGCTTTGCAAGGTATATGCTGAAGGGGGCATTGTACTCAATATGACCTCTTTGTCCCTGGATGAGATACCCTTACTTATGAGGTGGGCTATGTAGAAAGCTTTCCATACAACAAAAGCAACATGGTAGTCAAAATTCAGGTTGCTATCGACCTAGGTGCCCAAATCCCTCACTACTGATTGTATACTTAGGACGTTGTTATTAATGTGATAATATGTGGAGGCATCACTCTCCCAAAAGAGGATGATGATGCATTTTTTGGCAATCAGCTTGAGGCCATGTTTCTGGCACCAGTGATTTGTTTGGGTGAGACACTCTTGCAGGACATCCACATCACTTGGGGAAATGATGACTGTGCCCAGCTTGCAGTCATCTGCAAACTTGGTCAGCCATAGTCCACTGTTTTTGGCCTGCACCTCAGAGTAGTATATCCCGAATAACAGAGGCCCCAAGACTGATCCCTGGGGTATGCCGCTCATTATAGGTTGACTGCTTGAGGTGGCTTCCCCTATTTTGATTAGGTGGGTTCTATCAGTGAGCCAGTTTGCTACCTATCTATTAACATATGGACTGATGCCTAGTTGAGAGAGTTTATCTACTATGCCCGAGTGGGGAATAGTGTCGAAGGCTTTGGCCAGGTCAAGGTAGGCCGTGTGCACCGTCTTCCCCTCATCCATGGCTTTGGTGACTGTCTCAAAGAAGTCGACCAGATTTAACAGACATGACCTCCCCTTGACAAAGCCAAAGTGTGTGGGGTCGAGTGTTTGGAGGTTGCCAATGTCCCTGTTAATGAGGTCCATGCTAATCCATTCCCTGGCCTTGCAGATCACGCTAGTTAGGCTGATGGGTCTATAATTTCCTGGATCGCTGTACGCTCCACCTTTGTGTAAAGGGATTACAGTGGCTGTCCTCCACTCGGCTGGGAAAAAGCCGTACTCAGGCTTTGGTTGAATAGGGTGCCTAATGGTGCTGCAAGTTCATGCCTGAGTTCATGTAGGATGCAGCCTGGGATGCATCCAACAAGCATCCCAGGCTGCATCCTACATGAACTCAGGCATGAACTTGCAGCATCATTAGGCACCCTATTCAACCAAAGCCTAAGTACATGTATGATGTAGCCTGGGATGTTATTGGAGTTCCATGGAGGCTGTATTTTTTGCTTTTATGAGGGCAGTGATGACCTGCTCCCTAGACATAAGGGGTGGGGGCAGGTACTGGGGATGTCCTGATTTACTGATGGAGGGACTGGGGGGAGAAGTTTTCACTGAATCTGTCAGCCAGTAGATTGACTATATATACAGCATTTGTGTATGTGGTGTCCTTGACCACTAGTTCTGAACAGATCTGCGTGCTTCCTTTGAGACTGCGGACATATGAGAAAAAGGCCTTATGATTGTCTCTAGTAGATGTGGCCAATTTGGACTCGAAGATGTCTTTAGAAGATTCACTAGTGCTCTTTTTTGCTTGCTCAGGCTAAGGAGAGATTGCTTCCAATTGGGAACCTGCTCTTTCTTGGTCCTGGACAACAATTTTTTTCCTTTTGTTACATAGTTTATTTATTGCAGATGTCCACCAGACAGGTTTACTCTTCCTTGTGGAGGATGATTTTGTCCTTTCAGGTATTCCTGATTCCATGCATCTATATAAATGCTTGTATAGTAATTTGGTGTAGAATTGGACACTGGTGCCAGTTCCTACAGTGGGGGAGGGGGTTGTGATGCTGTTTCTACCATCCTTCAGGAGGTTGTAATCAGCTTTGGAGAAGTTTTTTTGTTTGGCCCTAGCTAGAGGGGAGTCAGGAAGATGGTGACTTCGAAAGTGACTTCTTTATGGTCGGATCTTACCAGGGAGGATAATACCATAGGGGTGCTGCAGTGGTTACTCATGCTGGTTAATTCCAAGTCCAAGATATTATCACCTCTTGCAGGGGTATCGACTAGCTGTTCCGAGGCATTTGCTTTGATAACATCGAGGAATCTCTGGGCATTTGTGTTCTGGCATGAGTATTTTTTCCAGTCTATCGTTGGGTAATTAAAATTATCCAGGATCAGGGTAAAGGATTGAATCTTGATAGATCTGAAGAGGTCCAGATAGGTGGAGTGGGCATCTTGAGTCAAATTTGGGGGCCTGTAGCTAGCTGAGTGTCTTCTTTGCATCATACTGTTTGACCAGCCTGGAGGTGTGTGTCTCTTTAATATATATTGAAACTCCACCTCCTTTGGCTTTGCTGCCCACATTTTGGGGTCTGAATGTATGATAGGATGAGTAACCAGGTAAGGATGGGATGCTCTACGCAGTTTTGAACCAGGTTTCTGTGACTGCACAAATATCAGCATCTTCCAGAAGTTAAGAATGCTTGCAATGAATGCAGTTTCATCTTTAGGCTCCTAGTGTTTAGCAGCATGACCTTTAATTTGTATTTTGTTAAGATTTTTTTTGTTGGTAGTATTGACCTCATGACTTTCCCTAAAAAAGATACTATGGGGGAGGCAAGGGCCTTTGCCAGAAGCCGGAACCCCAAGTGAGACAGATGCAGGGCATCTCTAGCAAAGCATCATGGTCTGTTGATCATATCTTCCCAGGCTGTCAGGCACTGGATCCCCATGGAATGACACCAGAAACTAAGCCAATTGTTAAAGTCAATCATTTTCTGTCTGTATTGCGGCATCATTCTGGGTGACAGTATAATGTTGCTTAAGGCTAGGGACATAACTGCCTGGGGCAATTATTCAATGAGCTCAGTGTTGTCTCTCTATATATAGTCCAAGGAGGTACGTCTCAAGTCATTCACGCCAACATGGACTATGACAGAGTCATAACGGTACCTGTTGTTGAGATACTTGAGTGTGTGTGTGGTATGGCGGATTCTGGCAACTGACAAACAACTAACCGTGACTTTCTCCTTATACAGCCTGGTGAGAGGCACATCTGTGTGTCTCACAATGGAGTCTTCTATGACTAATATGTTGGGTTTATGATTAGGCCTTAGTGGGTGCGAGACACTGGTGTGTGGACTACTCATGGTATGTGGTATGGAGGGTTGTGGAGTTCTCATGTGTTTTTACCTCTGAGGTCTCCTTTGTTTAGGTTTATTTTTGTTGAGAACCTTTGCATGTGAGTGTGTGTTGTGTAGTTGTGGGTGGTGTTTGAGGTGTAGTGATTGTGTTGACAACCTTTTCAGTGCCGGATATACTGGCTTGTGAGGGTGAGAGCCCAGACTCTAGCTTCTTTATGTAACTGCATCTCTCACAAATTGTGTTCCTAGGTGGTAGTAGTAGATAGTTGTCCGTGTACATGAGGCAGCTGCTACACCATCTCAGGATGCCCATATCAACTAGGCTGGCAGGAGAAACCGTAGGAAATTGTCCATCCATATTTGTCAGAATCTAGGAGAGAGGCCAGGGAGAGCTAAAGGGTAGGCCTAAAGCCCAAGTGCTTAAACCAAAACTAAGAGGCTTAGACTAACACTTAAAACTTAAACAGGCTAAAAACAAGCAGTAATAAATGCAGCAGAGAAGATGCAATTGAACACTTTAGAGAACAAGCAGCAGAAAAAACAATATGAAGTGATACAGTAGGAGGAGGAAACACAAATACCGTAAAAGCAGCTGAATAAAGTATTTTTTTTTTTTTTTTAGTAAAGTGAAATGGGAGAAAGCAGATAATTCAACATTAAGAAACTAAGGGGGTTGACTATTCTTACTTTCACAAGAAATAAACAACTGATCCGAAGATCTGAAATATTTAGTTCTGTCAAAACACTATCGGGACATCCAAGGTATGGAATATCTTTTCTCCCTCATTTTTAGATGCATATAGGAAAATGGGATAACTTAGCTTAAAGTAAACTCGGATACAACTTTAGGCATAAAACAAAGGATTAGTTCTAAAAGAAACCCTGTCCCTATGGAGAACGAGAAAGAGTCGACTTACCATAAGAGCTTGCAATTCAGGTACCTTCCCTGCAGAGGTCAGAGCAATCAGCAAAGCTGTTTTCCAAGTAAAGAACATCAAGTCAGACAGGTTAGCAGGTTGAAATGGAGCAAGTGGTAGTTTAGCTAACACAAAATTAAAATTTCATAAAGGGCCATCAATTTTCTTGAAGGTCTTTTATGCAAAACTCATTTCAAAAACATTTTCATATGAGCCTGCACTGAAAGAAAAGCATCCATGGGCAGAGATGCTGAAATGGCTGATGAATGAATGTTGACAGAGGAATAAGAAAGGCTATAGGATAGTAATTCACACATATATTGTAAAACCAGGGTACAACTAGCCCTGAATGGTTGCTGTTTACTTTACTGGCACCCACTCGAAAACCATTTTCATTCGCTAATATATGATTTTCTAATAGCAGGTTTTCTTGCCTCAGTTAGTACCTGTTGCACGCCCTTAGTAAACTAGTGCCTAAAAAGAATTAGGGTATTTTAGCCAGAGATCTGAAGTGAATCTGAACTAAATCCAAGGCATCCACCGTGTTCAATAAAATAAGTATATTTTAAGCTTGCATTGCACTTTTCTGAACTGTATTTTGCCTAATTGCTGCTTCATTTTTGCTGTTTTTACTGCTGTGACTGTTTTTTTCAGTACTTTGAATTTCTAGTACTTTTGTATTTCATAGCATAGGCTAGATTCAGATTTGCTGAATCTAGGCTGTTTGGTGTTACTTGAGCACTATAAGCACTAAAACCAGCCATCCTACATTAAGAAAGCCTTCCTGCACTCTTGTGGCAGAAGTGTGTAGCCCAGGACCTATCTGAGTTGGAGATTGCTAGAAAAAGGCTCAGTCTTGGCCTTTCCTATTGGTTAATAAGAAGTTATGTACCTACCATAACGTTCCATGTTAGTTGTCTTCTTCTCACCTTCTTTCTTGCTGGTTAGGTTCGGAGCCGATCCTCGGCTCCGACTCGGCCATCTTCAAAAGCTCGAGAGCTACTTACTGGCTCGAGGACCCCCTATATCCCATGATGCCTGGCGCTAGATACCCAGATCTCATTTGGTAAGTCTAACTGCAGACATAATAATAATAATAATATAGGAATCCTGTCCTAGAATGCATAAATCCTACTGGAGAGACTACTAGTCAGAAGGAATAGCCAGAGAAGACTCAGTCAGTGAGAAAAACATAAGGAACTCTTCTCGGTCTACTAGGATAGGGGGATGGAGGGTGGGACGCGAGAAAGAAGGCGAGAAGAAGACAACTAACATGGAACGTTATGGTAGGTACATAACTTCTTAATGTTAAGTTGTCTATCTCGCCTTCATTCTTGCTGGTTGGGACAGCGTCCCTAGCACCTCAATCCTGGGAGGCTCATCGGAACAGACTCTTCAGAACAGTGGAACCAAAATCAGCTCTGCTCCTGGAGGCCACGTCCAGCTTATAATGTGAAATAAAGGTATGAGGATTGCCCATGTAGCTGCCACACCAATAGTTTCCATTGGCAATCTTGCCTGAAAAGCCACTGAAGTAGCTAGAGCTCTAGTGGAGTGACGTTTTGGTTTAGCAGGAAGCTCTTTATTCCTTAGCTGATATATAAATGTAATAATAGATGTCAACCACCTAGATAAGGTTACTTTCGACACAGGTAGACCTTGTTTACCCTCAGCATAGGACAGGAACAACTGGTCTGATTTTCTGATTTGCTTAGTTCTATGCAAGTAAAAGCGTAACTGTCTATGAACATCCAACTGATGCAATTTGTATTCCGCCTTGTTGGAATAATTTGGAAAAAACACAGGCAGATCAATAGATTGATTCAACTTATTGTCAGAAGAAACTTTTGGAAGGATGGAAGGATTAGTCCTAAGAGAAGCTCTGTCATTGTAGAAAACTCGATAAGGAGGGCGAACACAAAGAACCTGACGTTCAGAAACTCTTCTGGCTGAAGTAATTGCAACCAGAAGAAGGGTTTTCCAAGAAAGAAACTTCAAAGAACAAGAAGCTGCAGGTTCAAAGGGGGGCAGTATCAGGGAAGCTAAAATCAAATTTAGATCCCACGGAGGCAAGGGATCTCTCACTGGGGGCCTGAGTAAAGTAGTCCATTTGAGAAAAGCTTTAGAAAGCTTATGGGACATGATACTAGTATCCGATAGACCTGTATGAAAGTTTGAAATTGCAGCTAACTGAACTCTAATCGTGGCAGAAGATCAGCACGAAAAAGTTCCGCTAAAAATCCAAAATATGGTGCACAGGGGCTGAAAAGGGATCTATATTCCTAGCCTCTGCCCAGAAAGAGAAACGTTTCCACTTACTAGCATAAGTCTTTCTAGTGGAAGACTTATGCAAAGATAAGATGATTTCACGCACCAAGTGGGAGATGTTCGGAAGCCTGGCTAAGGTCGGAAGTGGAGCAACCAAGCAGTGAGCTGGAGAGATTGAAGGGATTGGTGCAGCCCGCCCGACTGATGGATCAGGAGGTCTGGAACTGGGTCCAGGGCTGCTCCAGAAGGTGATGATGCAGGAACGGGAACCAAATTTGTCGAGGCCAGTAAGGGGCAATGAGGGTCATCTTGCATCCCAATGTGGTAGCTTTCTGTATTAGTTTGGGAATCAGGGGGAATGGAGGGAATGCATAAAGAAGTCCCTGAGGCCAACTGTCTCTGGGAGAGTGTCCGGGAAGAGGGAGGAGAGAAAAGAAATTGTTGCACTTGCTGTTGGAGGGGGTGGCAAAAAGGTCGCAGCAAGGCTGACCTCATTTGCGGAAGATTTGGTCCGCCACTGTCTGATTGAGAGACCACTCGTGAGGCATGAGAATTGCTCTGCTCAGCCTGTCCGCTATAACGTTGGACTTCCCAGGGATGTGCGCTGCTATCAGAAATCGTTGAGAAGAGATCGCCCACTGCCAGAGTCTGAGTGCTTCTCGACATAGGGGGTAGGACCTGGTTCCACCCTGCTTGTTGATGTACCACACTACCGACATATTGTCTGTTTGAATTGCAATGGTCCCCAGTGGGAAGAGAGTTGTGAAAAGCTTGCAACGCCAAAAGCACGGCCCTCATCTCCAAGACATTGATATGCAGATGATACTCGTGAGGCTGCCAGGTGCCTTGGACTGTTCTGCCCTGAAAATGCCCCCCCACCCAATCAGGGAAGCATCAGTGGTCACCGTAGCCACTGGAGGAGGAAGAGCAAATGGTCTGCCCTGGGGTACTGATGGGGAAACCATCCATCAAGCAAGCTGGTTTTTGCATGTCTGTGTGATCATTATCTTGTGAGACATTGGAAGTTGCTGGAAAGACCATTGGGTGAACAGCATCCACTGAAGAATCCTCATATGAAAATGAGCAAGGGGAACTAGTATGATAGCCGCTGCCATGAGACCCAAGGTTTTTAGGACGAATCTGGCCTGAATTTTTTTGCATCCTAATAAGACCTGCACATGTCGGCAAATGTCTAGCACTCTGTCTAATGGAACTCTCTCTGACATGTCCTTTGTATTTAAGTTTGCACCTATAAAGGTAATAGATTGACAAGGCAACAATGCAGACTTTTCGAAACTTATTGTGATGCCTAGTTTGGAGCAAGTTTGGATGGTGTAGTCTCTGGCTCGCAGCAGGTGATGTCTGGTGGTAGCAGTAAGGAGCCAGTCATCT
Source organism: Protopterus annectens (assembly GCF_019279795.1). Taxonomy (NCBI): domain Eukaryota; kingdom Metazoa; phylum Chordata; order Ceratodontiformes; family Protopteridae; genus Protopterus; species Protopterus annectens. The sequence continues at coordinate 1,993,189,122 of NC_056729.1, read as the reverse complement.
AAATATGGAAACACCTGGAATCCTTGCCATCTCAGGTGAGCGGTAACTACTGCCAAACATTTGGTGAACACCCTGGGGGCTGTGGTGAGACCGAAGGGCAAAGCTCTGAACTGATAATGACTGGCTCCCAGCCGGAAGCGGAGGAATCTTCTGGAGCATCTGTCCATTTTGATATGGTAGTACGCATCCTGAAGATCTATGGAGCACATCCAATTGTCCTGACCCAGAAAGGGTAAAATGGACTGTAGCGTGACCATCCGGAACTTCGTTCTTTGAACAGACCTGTTTAGTCTGCTGAGATCCAGAATGGGTCTCCAGTCCCCTGTCTTTTTTGGTACCAAAAAGAACCTTGAGTAAATTCCGGATCCTTGCTGGTCTGCTGGGACTGGCTGGATGGCTCTTTTTCTTAGCAGTTTTGAAATTTCATGAACTGCTTGATCCCTTAGATTGGATGGAACATCTGGAAGGGATTTGTTGGGAATGTAGGGAGTGCAAAAGAAGGGGATTTTGTAGCCTTTGGATATGATAGACTGTACCCATTTGTCTTGTGTTATACTTTGCCAGGCTTCTGGGTACAACGATAATCTTCCCCCGACTGCCTCCAAAGGTGGACAGCTGAGCAGCACCTCAGGGATGCTGGAAGGGCTTGTCAGAGAAAGATTCTCTTTGGTCCTGATTTTGCGGATCCCCTCTGCCCCAAGGGCGGCGTCTATTGTTGTTCCCTCCTCTGCCCCTGGAGGGGAACTCTCCACGTGCGTCAGGCACAGCTCCCTGGGGTTTCCGGAACCACATCTTCCCACTCTTCTGACCCTTGGTATACGATCTTGAAGGAGTGGAAAAACGGACTCCCACAACAGAGAGAGTCTTGCCTTCCTGCTCACAACTGGTAAGGGTATCCTTCACCTGTGGTCCAAAAAGAGTAGAACCATCAAAGGGGGTGTTGGTGAAAGACGCCCTGAAGGGTTCCGCAAAGTTACATAACCGCATCCAAGCATGCCTCCTCAAGGCCACGCCTGTGCCTGTGGCCCTACACGCACCATCGGCTGCATAAGAGATGAGCCGCATGGAGGAGTTTACTACCAAATTAAGAGTCGCCAGCTGGGAGGCAACCTTAGCCTGGGCCCCCGCAACTGATGGATCTTGAAGGGTATCTCCTAGCTCTTTGAAGAGATCCCTTTGAAGGCGGGTAAAGTGGCACAAGTAGTTCAGCGACCTCATGGAGAAGGTCGTTGAGGAAAACATCCGCTTCCCATATCTGTCCATCGTCCTAGATTCCTTATTAGGATGATGGACAGACGAAGAAGTTTCAGCCAACTCCTTTTTTGTGGCAGCTGCTACCACCATGGCATCAACGGGAACACCCTTTGTCAGAAATTGCTTGTCTTGTGGTGCAGTAATAAATTTTGTGGGTCTTCGGGGGGGTTGGTTCCACTGTGTCTGGGGCTGACCACGCCTTCCGAGCCACCACAGACATCAGTGGATCGAAAGGCGGAGACACCCAGGAGGTGGAGGGTCGGGAACCAAACGCGTCCAGGAATACCGACTCATCATCAGAAGGGTTAAGGGTAGTCCAGTTCCCCCTCTGGCTAAGCATCTCAAGGATGTCTGAGAAAGAGACGTCCTCAGAGGGGGATCTCGGGGACCCTTCTGAATCCTCTAAGTCGGTATCTGAAGTGACAGACTCAGGGGAGTCAACATGCTTCCTCTTGCATTTCTTCTTTCGGGGGGGCTCCTCTGAATGATCAGGGGAGGCCTCGGAAGATACACCCAATGGGGTGCCCTGGAGTGCTTGTTCCCCACGCTTGGGGCCTGGAGGAGGGGCAGAGACAGACGCAGGCACCATGGGGGGAGGAGCCGATGAGGCTGATTGTGGGGCTGACTCAGAGGCCAGCACACTCCTCATGACCTCGAAGGCGCTCCTTCCCAATATCGGAGAAGGCTCCGGCTCCGAAGAGACCAGAATCCTTCCAGGCACCAAGAGAGACGGCTCCGAAGCCGATGTAGGAGCCAAACTCACCTGCGCCGAAGCTCCGAGAGGGAGAACGGGGTCGGACAAGGGTCCGATGCCACTTGCCCCCTCGGAGCTGACGAGGGAGTCCCGGCGCCCAGATCCCTCCAAGGATAGCACCATGGAGGCGATCGGAGCCGACGAAAGGAACCAAAAGGGTAGGTATCGGCGCCGACGGTTCCACAATCCGAGCCCCAGCAAGCTCCGGCTCCGAACTCAAGGGATGAGTCGAAGGAGGAACAACTGCAGAGACAGGCGGAGCCGAACCCTGATGAGGGGGGCTGGATAACATTTTAGCCAGGGCCTGCAATTTTAGAAGCCTGCTCACCACTCTCTCCAAATCATGGTCAGATAGTCTAGAAGACCGAGAAGAGTGGGATCGGTGACTTCGCTCTGACTGTAACAGAGGCGACCCTGGAGCCGAGTGTATTGACTCAAGGCATGGAGATCTAGAGCGTTTTCGACTCCTTGATAGTTCCGACACCAGAGTAGGGGCCGACTGGGAGATAGGTACTTTGTTTCCAGTCGGAACCGAAGTTGAAGCAGACGCCACACTCGATGACGGCTCCAAACTGGGAGCTGGCAGCTTCGTTGGCTTAGAGGGTTTCACTGGCTGGGCCTTAGCCGGTGACCCTTCAGGTTTGAGCAAACCCCTAAGGATTAGCTTATTCCTATGTTCCTGCAGGACTCTTGGACTAAAGGCATGACACACCAAACAAGAGTCCTGCAGGTGTAGGGCGCCCAAACATTAGACACAAGAAGTGTGACCATCTGTCAGTGACATCTTCTGACAGCATGAGTCACACTTCTTGAATCCAGATACTTTCGTATCTTTAGACACTCCTGTAAAAGGAAATATAAATTACAGAGAAAAAGTAACAGAAGGGAAGTAGGTAATTAGTAAAACACACGCACTCAACAGAAGTTAACACACCCTAACAGCGCACACACTCTATTATAAAATAAAAAGTAAATAGACCTACTAATCTACAACAATTTCTAATAAAGAAACTACTACATAAAAATTGAGAACAAGGATTAGCCTCAAACTAAAAATGGCTGCCTTTAAGAAAAGAAACGGGGGAGGGGGGAGGGGAAAACTCTCTAACAAGAAAATGAGTTTTCAAGGGAAGGAGACTATATTACAAATAGATAACTACAACTACTATAACTACTATAACTATTCTAAACTACAATATAATTTTTTTTATATATACTAACAATAAAATTGAAAAATATGACCTGAGCCAGTAAAAGCAACCTCGCAGCAGAAGCGGCAAACAAGATCTGGGTATCTAGCACCAGGCATCATGGGATATAGGGGGGGCCTCGAGCCAGTAGGTAGGTCTCGAGCTTTTGAAGATGGCCGAGTCGGAGCCGAGGATCGGCTCCGAACCCAACCAGCAAGAATGAAGGCGAGATAGACGACTTAACATTTTATGTTAAAACTATTTAACTTTGCTTGTGTTTAAGCTCTGCGTTTCTGAGAAGCTGTGCACCGTGCTGCAGGGTTTAGAGCTGCCATGTATAGATGCAGATGCTTAGAATCACAATTTTCCTTTGATATTTGCTAGAGAACCCTCCTTAGCTCCACTGCCTCTCTGTGCACAACACAGTTGCACACTGCTACCCAGCGAGCAATTCAGTTTCGCATTCTGAGGCATTGACGCCATCTTCCACCCTTAGCGCTCCACAGAATAGCCGCAGTTGTCTCACAAGCAAACCATGGTCCATCTAGCCCATATCCACCAATTACTACAATCTATATCTTCCATAATGGAAGGACAGTTTCCCACCATTTCTCCAGCCAACTTGATTGACATGGGCATTATGAGGCAATGTAGAAATTGCCTCATGTATACTGACAACCACTAGATCCTAAAGCAAACAAACACAGCATGGAAGAGATGTAACTATACCATGAAATTAGAATCAGTCCTCTCAGATAACAATATACAAGACATACAACAGGTTGTCAGCACACACAACTCCCCTCTCACACACGATAAGGTCAAAATACATAAACCAACATAAGTGGAGATACTCACTAAGAGACTAGCAAAATACCAGAGACCTCCCAAGCGCAAACGACATACACATACTGGTACAAAAACAAAATCCACCACTACACATAGCAACACACACATTAGTATCTCAACAATTAAGCTCCTAAGGCAAAACACCTCAAAACCTAATGTTTTGGTCATAGGCGATTCAATAGTGAGACACACAGATGCCCTCTCACCAGGTTGAACAAGGAGAAGGTCATGGTCAGTTGCCTGTCAGGTGCCAGGATCCATCAAATCACACATGCACTCAAGTTACCCAGCAACAAGTACTGCTATGACTCTGTCATCATACATGTTGGTGTGAATGACTTGAGAAGTACCTCTCTGTACTATAAGAAGAGAAACATGACCGAACTCTCAAATTATGTGTCCCAGGCAGGTATGTCCCTTGCCCTAAGTAGCATTCTACCTTCACACAGGATGATGCCACAATACAGAAAAAAATGACCGATTTCAATAATTGGCTTAGCTTCTGGTGTCACTCTAGGGGGATCCAGTATCTGTCTGCTTGGGAACCTGTCTACTCAAGGCTTTCAGATACTGGCAAGGAGGCTTGCCACCCCCATAGTGTCTTCTTTAGGCAATGCCCAAACAACAAAACATCTGACATAAATAAATCCACTAAAGACAAATGCAAGGTCATGCTGCTTAATATTAGGAGCTTAAACACTAATCTGCACTCCCTGGAAACACTCCTCACCTTGGAAGATGCTGTAGTTTGTGCAGTCACTGAGACTTGGCTCAAGGCTGCTGAGAGCACCCAGGCTGCACAAGGCTACAATAACTTTCACACATTCATTAAATCCAAATACACCTCGAGACTGGTGAAACAGTATGACTCTTCTTGAGCTACTCCAGATCAAATTAACTATAGGTAAAATACCCCTCCAAATCATCGCTGACTACAGGTCTTCTACCATGAACCGGGAGAAGCACACCGCCTACCTGGAGTTGTTAGAGTCACTTAGTATACAGCCAAACACCTTGGTCACGGGAGATTTCAGCTACCCTATTGACTGGGCGACTTACATAAGCACAAACACAACTGGTACGAGGTTATTGGGCTTTGTTAATTCAAATGCCTGGGAACAGTTGATCCACACCCCCACAAGGGGCTCAAATGTCCTGGACTTATTGTTTAACAACATGGTGCGGTCACTGCACTACCCCCTGTGTGCTGCCCTCAGGCTATAAATCTGTCTTGTTTGAAGTAAAGCTCAAACTCCCATAGGAGTAAAAAACTGAAACAATTCTCCAAAGCAAACTATTGCCTACTAAGCGATGGTGCAAAAAGTTTCAAAGCTCCTGCCAAAATAGCCAACAATGATTCCTATGCAGCGGAATACACAAATGCCCTATACAGCCACTTAAACAAATGCACTGACTTGGCTACTCAACAAGAGCAAAACCAGGTCCTCCTAAAAAATAAACAAGCCACCCTGGTGGACTGTAAGCATAAATAAGCTGTACAACAAAAGAAATAAACTGATATCTAAAAATAGGAGGGAACTTCCTCAACAAAGGAAGAATACACTACACAGCTTGATCAAGTAAATCAGATATCTTAAGTCCTCTAAGACTAGCTACGAGTCTAAATTAGCATCCCTAGCTAAAGACAATCATAAGGCATTCTTTAGCTACGTCCAAAATCTAAAAGGGAATGCCGAACTTATACAGGATAGTACCACTCACACTAAACCTGAGAAAACTGCCAACCTTCTAGCCAATAGATTTGGCAATAACTTCACCTCCATGTCCCCACCAGCCATAGCCCAAAGCATTCCTGACACCAGTCCTCTACTGAGTATCTCCAAAGAACAGGTCATACAAGCACATTCCAAGGCCAAAATAACAGCCTCTATGGGACCAGATAACATCCCAGGTTGCTTACCAAACAATCTAAAACAAGACCTAGTGTAACCACTCTGGACTGTCTTTAACCATAGCCAGAGAACTGGCTTTGTTCCGGCAGAGCGGAGAACAGCAACAGTAATCCCCTTGCACAAAGGGGGTCCAACAACTGACCCTGGAAACTATTCACCCATAAGCCTAACCAACCTCATCTGGAAGGCCATGGAAAGACCCATCATGGACCTTATCCACAAGGACATAAGTGACCTTCAAGCCCTTGACACATCCCAGTTTGTTTTTGTCAAGGGTAGATATTGTTTATTAAACCTAGTGCACTTCTTTGAGAATGTCATCAAAGCCCTGGATGAGGGCAAAACAGTACATATCTCCTATCTTGATTTAGCCAAGGCCTTTCACACAGTCCTCTATTCAGGTATCACAGTGAAATTCTCCCAGCTGGGGATTAACCTATACATTACTAAATAAGTAGCAAACTGGCTCACTGACAGAATACACACTGTCAAAGTTGGGGAGTCAACCTCTACCAGTAGACCAGTTACCAGTGGGATAACACAAGCATCTGTGCTGGGCCTTCTACTGTTTGGAATCTACTTCTCTGAAGTCCAGGTGAAGGTAGATGGTCCGTGTCTTACAAAGTTTTCAGATGACTATACACTGGGTGCAATCATAGAGTCCCCCAACAATGTTAACATATTACAGAAAGGGCTGACACAGACAAATGATTCGTGCCAAACTCATGAACTAAAACTTAACGCAAAAAAAAATGCCTCATTATCCACTTTGGCAAAGAAGTAGGCCATGCTAATTATGATATAGATAGCACCCCTCTAAGCTCAAACTCAGTGGTGTGAGACTTGGGAACACAGGTTGAGGGAAATCTAAACGTTGATCAGCATGTGTCTGTAGTGTTAAGAAAAAAATTCTACATTGCGCATTTCATAAATAAGGGCATTGCATCCAACAGCAGGGGGGTTATAGCTCCACTGTACTCGACCCTTATCAGACAACTAATTGAGTACATTGCTCCTGTCTCTGTATACCTCACCAGACCCCTGCAGCAAATGGACAGACCACAGAGGTTTCTAACCAAAGAAGGGCCTCCAAAACATGGCATACATGAAAAGACTGAAAGCCCTGTCATTGTACTTTGTATCATACAGACTGCTGGGAGGAGACTTTTGCCTGGCCTACATAGCAGTCACAGACCCTGCCCTAACAGAAATGCTGCCCATCCACAAATCAAACAGGACAAGAATAACTCGCTCCAGGGATCTCAACCTAGCCTGTGACATTAACAGAACATGCTGAAGAGACAGCTATATCTCCCAGTGATTGCCACTCCTCTGGAACAAGTTTCCACACCATGTGAAGCAGACCTCCCCAATGACCCTATTCAATAGTAATATTGACAACTGGATGGGTGAAAGTAAATTCACCCCAGGGGTGGCACCTATGTCCTTCATGGACAGGGGCAGTCAGTGCTGATCACAGAATCACTCTGCTAACAGCCATCTAACTATGGTCAATAAAGGTACTCAGGTTATTACATGGTTAGGCTTGTAAAGGCCTTATGGCCATTAGCCTAGTAACCTCCTATGAAGGGATAATCTAGGCAGTCAACTGAAATTGACTGATGTCGGGGTGTATAAAACACCTCTGTTCTTGTGTGAAAAGAACCAGTGTTTGAGGAAGCTTGTGCTAATTGCCCCAGGAGATTTCCCAAATAAAGAAGAACCATGGTTGCCTGGGCCAGAAAGGAGTCACCACAATGATTATTTCTGAATCTTCTGGATATTAGTGGAAAGAGTGAAAAGCATACAGGAACATTTCTCTCTAAAGAAAAGAAAAGAAAAGAAAAGAAATGAAAAAGGCATCCGTCTTCTAGGCCTTCTTGCATGCAGTCCTGGAAGAGAATCTTCCCAGTTGATTTTTCAGAGACAAGGCAAAGAAGCCTAATTTGAGGAATTCCCCACAGATAAATCAACTCTTGCAAGACCCCCGCCCAATCTAGTTTCTGTTTGTGAAGGTCTGCCCTGGTCCTGCTCAGCTTGTCTGTCACACAGTTTTGCTCTGACTGAATATAGGATGACTGTAGAGATTTTGCCGTTAAGCTATATCTCAAGCTAACATGGCTAGTCTGGAAAGGGGGTACGACATTGTAAACAATGAGTACCAACCCTTGCAATAGAAGAAACTTAGATATTTAAAGCAGCTTTTCCTCAAAACAAGAAACTGCAGATAAGGCATTCTTCAAACTTTCACAATTAGTCAGAACAATCTTTAAAATATGACCTCACAATTCAAAATTCTGAAAATCAAAGTTGCAGAAGTATACGCCCTTAGTTTTCCCATCCTTAGCAGAAACAGAAGAATTGTAATTTACTAGGTGCTTAGCAGCAGTGAAATAAACTAAAGGTGTAGCTTCTGGGTCAGGTTTGGGAATAGTATATACAAATTTAAAAGACCAAGGAACATTATACATTCTGGGTTTTTTTTTTAATGGACAGCTGGCTATTTGGAAGATTGCAAGCAGTAATACCCACATCTGTAAAAAAGAAAGAAAAGGAGAAATTGGTGTAGGTTCTAGAAAATCCTTCAGTAACAATAGTATTTTCTATGGGACTGAGAATCCTCAGAGTTCTCCCACTGAAAACCCTGGCAAATTCTAGCAATAGTCTCAGAGAAAGAGAACTCCATATAGAGAATCGGAAACTGAGCTTTCCACTGATTCTGAATCAGAAATCTCAGGCAAATATCCCTGTATCCATCCCTCAGTTTTCCTTTTCAGATTCAGAATCCTGAATCTCATCAGGAAAAGCAGTATCCCTCTTTCTTTACCAGAAACTAATTTACAAAAAAGGATCAACTGTCTGAATTAAACCCTGAGCCAGACCCAGTAAACTATTCCTATCAAGGAAATTTGAGAAGGAGTAGATACATGTTTGGTTTTGTTTTTGACAAGAAAATAGGGCTAACTGTGTTACGAATGGCATCAGTATCTTCCCCAGGGATGGGTACAGCATGCTGACACAACAGAGAAACCTCCCCTGTTCCCTCTCCCAGTATCAACAGGAATAACTCTCCCTTGTCCAATGAGGGAACCCCAAAAGCTGCAGAGGACATGGCCACACCAGTGGCATATGGGGTAAAAGATGAGTGGTCTAAGGTACAACAAATGGCCACAGCAGAGTCACCCACCTGCAGCTGAGGCACATTTCTAGCCTGCTATGGTGACAAAGGCTGTTTGCTTAATTTTTTTCTTTTTGTGGCTGGAAGAAGGATCAATCAGACCAGTAGTCTGTTCCATGATCAAGTTGAAAATGATGCCTCTTTCCCAGTGAAGAGAAGAAGGAACTGGTAAACACTGCCAGTCTATAATTTTTTTTTTCATAACAGGAAAACACAATAAAAAGCACTTTATAGGATCATAGGAAGTTACTAGGCTATTGGCCCTGAGGCCCTTATATAACGTAGCCAAGAGTTTAACCCATGTTTAGACAAGTCAGCACCAGCAACATTCTTCCAGCCCCAAAAAAGTAAAATAAACACTATTGCTCCGCATACAAAAAAGAAGTTATGTACTCACCATAACATTTGATGTTTGTAGTCCATCTCGCCCTTCATTCTTGCATATGGGTTCGGTGCCGATCCTCGGCTCTGACTCATCCAATTACAAAGCTCAGTTTCTCAGTTGGCTCGTGGCAAGGTAGGTATCCCATAGTGCACTAGTATGAATCCCAAGATCTTGTTTGCTGCTGTCTAAAAAAGTGATTGAATATATTTCCACAAGGAACAACAAAGATGAAAGATCTCCACCCTACAGAAGATAAATACTATCTTGTCTCCAGATCCTCCAAGGATACATGGATGGGGGTAGGTGGGTGGGTTCGTAAGAATGAAGGGCGAGATGGACTACAAACATGGAACGTTATGGTGAGTACATAACTTCTTTATGTTCTGTACTCCTATCTCGCCTTCATTCTTACATATGGGACAGCGTCCCTAGCATCTTTTTCTCTGGTGGCTCACGAGAATATACTCCTAAGAACCGTGGAACCAAAGTAGGCTCTTTCCCTTGAGGCCAAATCCAATTTGTAATGAGTAATAAAGGTATGAGGGGTAGCTCAAGTTGCTGCTGCACAAATACTATCAACTGGGGCTCTGGCTTGAAAGGCAGCAGATGTGATATGGATCTGGTAGAATGAGTCTTAATTTTAAACAGGAGTGTCTTGCCATTGGAAGAGTAAATAAATGAGACACAGTTCGAAATCCAGTTTGATAAAGTTATCTTAGAGACTGGCATGCCTTTTCTTGCCTCAGAAAAGGATATGAACAATTGGTCTGATTTTCTAAGCTCCTTGGTTCTATGTAGATAGAACTTTAACTGTCTGTGAACATCAAGTTGATGAAATTTATATTCTGCACTGTTTGAATGATTAGGAAAAAAGACTGGCAGTTTGATAGTTTGATTCAAATTAGACTGAGAGAAAACCATGGGGGTGAAGGATTGATTTGTACGAAAGGAAACTGTCTCTATGAAAAATCAAGTAAGGAGGTTTGACTGACAGTGCTTGTAACTCTGACACTCTTCTGGTGGATGTAACAGCTACTAGAAATATGGTCTTCCATGAAAGGAACTTCATTTCGCAAGAATGTGCGGGTTCAAAAGGCGGGAAACTAAGTTTGGACAGAAAGAAATTTAGATCCCAAGGAGATACAGGCTCCTGAAAAGGAGGTCTTAGCAAGGTAGTGCCTTTTAGGAAAGATTTACACAATCTGTGAGCCATAAGATTAGGCTCGTGCTGTCCCAAATGAAAATTGGACATCGCTGCCAATTGAACTTTGATTGTAGCAGCAGCTGATCCCTGATGAAAAAGTTTGGTTAGGAATTCTAACACTAAGAGAATGGAAGCTGTGTAAGGATCTACATTTTTTCTTTTGCCCAGATAGAAAATCTTTTCCATTTGCCAAGCGTATAATTTTCTCGTAGAAGGCTTGTGGGAAGACGTGAGAATATGAGTAACTGCAGGTGAGAAATCATGAAGCCTGACTAAGGATGGAAATGGAGCAGCCCCGCTGTCAAGTTGAGGGTGAGGAGGCAGGGGTGGAAGGTGCCCGACGTGTGTCAGAAGGTCGGGAACTGGGTCCAGAGTCCATGGATCATCTAGAAGGTGAGGCCCGAGAAAGAGGAACCAAATCTGATGAGGCCAGTAAGGAGTGATGAGAATCATTCTGCTTCCCAAGGTCTTTGCGTTCTGGATCACCTTCCATATCAGCGGGAAGGGGGGAAATGCATAAAGAAGTCTCGGGGGCCAATTGTGAACAAGTGCGTCTCTCAGTGAGGGAGAAGTAGCTGCTGCATTTGGTGTTGATTGGACTAGCAAACAAATGGCAGCAAGGCTGTCCCCATTTGCGGAAAATCTGTTCCGCGACTTTCTGATTCAGAGACTACTCGTGAGGCATCAAGATTGCCCTGCTGAGCTTGTTGGCTATCACTTTGGTTGTCCCCAGGATATGCAATGCAACTACAAAGTGTTGGGAAGATATCGCCCACTGCCAAACACAAAGAACCTCTCAACATAGGGGGTAGGATCTGGTTCCTCCTTGTTTGTTTATATACCATACCATTGACATATTGTCCAATTGGATTGCTATCGTCCCTAGAGGAAGAAAGTCGTGAAGTGCTTGCAGTGCTAGTAACACTGCTCTCATCTCTAGGACATTGATATGCAAGTGAGCCTCATGATCTTGCCATGTGCCTTGGATAGGCCTGCCTAGATAATGCCACCCCCCCAATCTGGAAGGCATCCGTGGTCACAGTAGCAACAGGTTGGCAAGGAATGAAAGGTGTTCCTGTTGTTAGTTGATCGGGCTAAATCCACCAATGAAAGTCCTTTTTGAAAGATTCTGTTATCAAAATAGGATGAGACAGAGGCAGTTGTTGAAGAGACCACTGGGAAAAGAGTAGCCATTGGATTCTCATATGTAGTCTGGCTAGTGGAACTAGAGTTATAGTAGAGACCATGGTCCCTAAACGTTTCAGCACTGTCTTGGCTTTGACTCTTTGTTGAGGAAGTAGACTGTATATCTGTAGTCTTAGATTTTGTATTCTGAAGACGAGCCATTATGGCAACTGTGTCTATTTCTGCGCCTGTAAAAGTCACATATTGAGAGGGAGACAAGGCAGGCTTTTCCCAATTAATTGTAATCCCTAGCTGAGTGCAGAGCTGGATGGTTGAATCCCTGGCTTGTAGAAGTAGGTGCCTGGTGGTGGCGGTCAGGAGTCAGTTGTCCAGGTACAGAAACACTTGGAATCCAAGACGTCTCAAGTGAGCTGTCACTACTGCCATGCATTTGGTGAACACCCTGGGGGTTGTGGTGAGACCAAAGGGCAGAGCACAAAATTGGTAATGACTGGCTCCCACCAGGAAGCGTAAATGACTTCTCGATGGTCTGCCCATTTTTATGTGGTAGTACGCATCTTGGTGCTCTATGAAGCACATCCAATTGTCTTCCCTAACAGAGGGAGTATAGACTGCAGTGTTACCATTCGGAACTTGGACTTCTTCACTGATTCGTTTAATTTGCTGAGGTCCAAAATGAGCCTCCAGTCCCCTGTTCGTTTTGGCACTACAAAGAATCTGGAGTAATTTCTGAATCCTATCTAGTCTATGGGGACGGTTTGGATGGCTCTCTTTTGAAGCAACCTTTGAACTTCTATGCTTGCTTAATCCCTGTGATTGGGTGGAACATCTGGGATTTTCTTGGTGGTATGGGGTGGGAAAAAGAAGGGTATGGAGTATCCTCTGGTAAGTATTCTTTGTACCCACTTGTCTTGAGGGATGTGGTGCCAGGCTTCTGGATACAAAGATAAGCGACCTCCGACTGGCTCCAGAGAAGCACAGTCGTGCCCCTTTTCAGGAGCACTGATAGGGACGTCCACTAAAGGAATTGCGGCCACCCAGGTTTTGCGGGTCCCCCTGCCTCAAGGGCAATGTCTGCCATTAGTTCCTCCTCTGCCTCTGAAGGAGAAGTCACCCTGTGCGTCCAGGAAAAATCTCTGGGATTTCTTGAACCACATTTTCCCGCTTCTCTGACCCTTAGGGTATGGTCTAGAAGGGACAGAAAAATGTACACCCACGGCAGAGAGAGTTTTCCCTTCCTGCTCGCACCTGGAGAGTGTATCTTTTACCTTTGGTCCAAACAAAGAGGAACCATCAAAGGAGGCATTGGTAAAAGTAGATTTGAAGGGCTCCACAAAGTTACATAAACGCATCCAGGAGTGTCTCCTAAGGGAAACTCCTGAACCCGCTGCCCTACTTGCTCCATTTGCTGCATAGGATATCAGCCTCATGGAAGAGTTAACAATGGAGTTTAAGGTGGACAACTGAGCAGTAACCTTCTCAGGAACTCCTTCAGATAATGTACCTTGGACAGTATCTCCTAGCTCCTTTAGGAGACCTCTTTGAAGCCTAGTAAAATGGGTGAGGTAATTCAGTGATCTAAGTGTAAATGCCGCTGAAGAGAAGATACGCTTCCCATATCTATCCATCATTCGAGACTCCTTGTTCGGTGGATGGACAGATGAAGAAGTCTCCACTAGTTCCTTCTTTGTGGCTGCCGCCACTACCATGGCATCTACAGGCACACCTTTGCTCAAAGATCCTTTCTCTTTAGGGGCTGAAAGAAATTTGCTGGGCCTTCTGGGGACTCGTTCCACGGCATCAGGAGTTTTCCACACCTTTCGACTAACTAGGTCCAAGAGCTCATCGAAAGGTGGAGACACCCAAGAGGCTGAAGGTTGACACCCGAAAGCCTTCAGGTACACTGACTCCTCATCAGAAAAGGTGACATTGGGCCAGCCGCCTCTCTGTTTCAGGATCTCTAAGATATTTACAAAGGAGATATCATCAAAGGACAACCTAGAGGACCCTTCTGACTCCTCAAGGTCAGTGTCCGAGGTGATGGATTCATCAGTGGAGTCTACATGCTTCCTCTTGCAAGTTCTCTTCTGAGGGGGCTCCTCAGAAGGATATTCTGGGGAGGTCTCGGAAGACTGGGGGCTACCCAACGGGGGCTCCTGAGGCTGCAGGTCTCTGCTGCCAAGAGAGAGAGAGTGTTGAGAAAGAGGTTGGAGCTCGATGGGGAAGAGCATCGGTACACTTGTGCGGAGCTGAAGACCTCGACAGCATGCTCCTCATCATCTCGACTGCAGGACTCTCTGGTTCCGAGGACAGTCCTGGTTCCGAGGAAACAGGAATAGCCCTCGGCTACAAATACGATCGGCTTTGAGATGGATGTAGGATCCGAGCTCAGCCTAGCCAACGCACCGAGAGGTAAGCTCAGAACCAAAGAGGTTTGGGTCCAAGGTTCCCTGTCGGGGCCGACTGGTGAACTTTGGCTCCTAGACACCAAGGACAGTGCCGAAGGTGTCGGAGTGGAACTCACCTCTGAGACAGACACAAGAGGTGCTGGAGCCGAGGGTTCTACAACAAGTGGCACCGATAGCTCTGGCTCCAAAGGACCAACATGGCTTAGAGGAGGAACGACAACAGGAAATATGGTCTTAGATGGCTCCATAACCGACTGTGTCAGAGCCAGCAGCAATTTTGGTAACGTCGACGACTTTAAGAGTTTAAGCACTACTCTCTCTCTACATCCTCTTCAGATAGGCTCTTGGAGGATCTGGATGATAAGGTAGGTGACCTAGATCTCTGCAAGATAGGAGATCTTAGAGTTGGGGAGACCAGCAATAACTTTCTGGACCGGCTCCAAGGTAAATTTTCAGTGATTGGCTCCAAAAAACTTGGGGCCAACACTGGAGTGTCGATATCGATAACCTCGACCGGCTCCGAAGGCAGTGGAGCAGAAGAGGTAGAAGGTTTGTCCAATTTCGATATTTTTTGAGGAGGTCCAGATAAAGTAGTCGGTGCAAGAGAATGACTCTTGGCTGACTTGACCTTCTCTTTCTTTGAAGGGGATTTGGAGTGTGAGGATGAAGAGCTGGCTAAATCTTCCTCAAAGGAAGGCTTAAGGAGACCTTTCTGGATCAGTTTGTTCTTCCTTTCTTGGAGAACTCGAGAACTGAAAGAGTGACAGAAAGAACATGTTTCCTGAAGTTTTATGGCACCGAGATAGTAAACGCAGTTACTATATCCTTCAGTTATTGACATTTTTTGGGAGCATTTAAGACACTTTTTAAAACCCAAACGTTTATGATCCTTAGACTCCTTAGACATGTTCACACAAACAGAAACACTAGGGAAAGCAGAAAGGAGAGGACAAGGTCCTCTAACTTAAATGGGCCTAGCTCTGCAAGAATCACTGCACACAAGTAAATACAACTGAGGACTAGGTCCTCTAACTTAAACGGGCCTAGCCCTGCTAAAGATAAACACACAAAAACGAGCAAAAACAGAGGACTAGGTCCTCTAACTTAATGGGCCTATACCTGTTGAGGAAACAACACCAGAAAAAGGTTAAAGAGGACTAGGTGCTCTAACTTAAATGGACCTAGCCATAAAAACAGGGAAGAAGCTAAGTCAAGAAGAAAAGCTACCAAAAATTGTAAATTTTAACAACAGGCGAATTACTAGCTAATAAGACTAGTAAACAACACTGCACACAGCTATCAACAAGAATACTATTCTAGTGAAATACAATACTAGAAAAGGTCCTAACATAAACATGGACCTGCGCTAATAGGTGTAACTATATCAAAAAACTAGCACACAGGAAGGGATACCACTCGGGGAACTAAAACGGGCCTGTGGAAGCAACGGCCAACAAGTTCTCAACAATAACTTCACAAAACAGCAAAAACACACACTACTATTTTCTGCCTATAATAACTATGACTAAGATATATAAACTAAGCTAATACTATATGCAAAAACATCAGTAAGAACAAAGATAATGATGAAAAAATCCAACTTAGCCATGGCCAAGAAAGAAAGCACTTCTGAACTCATAGACGCGGCAAACAAGATCTGGGGATTCTTACCAGTGCACTATGGGATACCTACCTTGCCACGAGCCAACTGAGAGACTTCGAGCTTTGTAATCGGCCGAGTCGGAGCCGAGGATCGGCTCCAAACCCATATGTAAGAAGGAAGGCGAGATAGGACTACAGAACATATAATGTTTTCAACTACTTTTTGCCACTTTTAAACTGACAAGAAAAAGGAGTGCTCCACTGAAAAGTAAGTTACAGTCTCATGACAGTACATTAAAACACAAAACTCCTAGCTTTAACATAATTTTTCTGACAAGAAAAAGTTATAAAACAGCAACATAAATAAGAGTCATCATCAACATCTCCCCTTTTTCCCATTTTCTACATAGGGTCAAGCTATCATGTCAAATGACGCCATCTCTCTCTATTGAATGCTGCTCTCCTACCTTTTTTAACATTCCTGCCTGACTGGCACAGGTCTTCTCTCATACATCCAGCCATAGCTTTGATGGATGCCCTTGTTTCCTCCTGCCCTCTTCCTGTCTGTCCCAAATTTCCATCACCAGACTGACTTTTGCTTTTCTGCATACATGCCCAACCCATTATAATCTGTTCTCTTTGAACTTATCTGCAATTGGAGCTACTTTGGCTTCTGCACTTATGTCCTCATTTCTTCATATGTCCCACAAAGTGCATCTTATCACCTGTCTCAGGCATTTCATCTCCATCAACTCTAGCTTCCTCAACTGCTCTGCCTTCACTGGTTCATAGGTCTTTACTAGGCTAACTACCACAAGGGCCTTTTTAAGCCTAGCCATGCAACGCAAATCTCTGACAAGTTCTGACACCCTTGATAAGTGTAAGCATGGGCTGGGAGATGAACCATTTAGAGGTTACCTCTTGTCCATTAGAGACATAGGTGCCAAACCAAGGATGAATTTCCTGTTTCCCATCCAATTGTCCAAGTTGCACTTGAAATGGGTTAGGGAGGAACTCTGCTTCACATGGATGGGGAGCCTGTTCCATAGACGCGGTAGTCTGTGGGATGCATACCTATCTCTCCAGCAGGTCCTATTTATATCACAGGCAACGTTTAAGTCTTTAGAATGGGTAATTCTGGTACTGCTTGTTTTGTTGATATGCAGAAGGTTCACCAGAGTGGGGTATGACAATGCCCTTTATGCCAGGCATAGATCTCCCCTCAAAAGCCTGTAGGAGACTCCATATCCAGCTCCAGACAAGTGACAAGTGGAGTACCTCAGGGTTCAGTCCTGAGGCTGCTCTTGTTTGGCATCTACTTCTCTGAAGTACAGGCCAACACTAAGGGACTCTGGCTAACAAAGTTCACAGATGACTGCAAACTGGGAGCCATTATTGAATCCCCAAATTATGTGGATATTCTACAAAAGGGCCTTACAGAAACAGATGCTTGGTGCCAGAGCCATGGGCTCAAGCTTAATGCCAAGAAATGTATAGTTATCCCCTTTGGGAAAAACCATGTACCCATGAATTACCACATAGGTGGCAGTACAAAAAACACCGAAAGTGTGATGAGAGACTTAGGGACACAGGTGGACAGTGGTCTCACCTTCGATAACCACATAGCCTTTGGCTTTTCGTCCAGAAAAAATGAGGTCATTGTCCCACTGTACTCATCCCTCATCAGACCCATTATAGAGTACAACACCCCATTTGGAATGTACCTCACAAGACATCTGCAACAGCTGGAGAGGCCGCAGAAATACCTCACTAAAAGAATCACAGGCCTACAGCAGATGTCCTATATATACCATCTAAAAAAACTCCAGCTATACTCTGTGGCATATCGACTACTCAGAGGCAATCTCTGCTTAATATACAAGGCCATGTCAAACTCTGAGCTGTTGGACATGCTCCACTTAAAGAAATCCCAATCCCTCAGAGCCACACGCTCCAGGGATCAAAACCTTGTCATCACAATGAACAAAACATGCTGGAGGGATAGGTTCCTGACCAAGAGACTCCCCATACTCTGGAACAGACTGCCTATACATGTCAAGCAGAGCGCCTCCTTGGCCCTCTTCAAAAGGAACCTTGACAATTGGATGGGAGATCGAAAATTCACCCCGGGGATCACGTCAGTCACCCTGCTAAGCAGGGGTCCAGGGAAGTAAATATTGTGGGAAGAAATATCCAGGGATTTGTCATGGCTAGGCTTGTATAGGCCCTAGGGCCAATAGCCTAGTACCAACCTATGAACCTATGAGACAGAATACAGGGATAGGGCCTTGAGGCAGTCTGCATAGGTCAGATTACTTACACCCTTGTATTCTTTTAGTGAAGAACCTCTGTGTACATTCCAGTTGTTGGATATGCCTGGTTAGGTACATACCAAAGGAGGCACTGTACTCAACGATAGGTCTGATGAATGCCAAATACAGTGGAACAACGACTTCCTTGGACTGAGATGCCATACCTTTGTTTATAAGTTGCGCAATGTAAAATGATTTCCTCATCAGTGTAGACACATGATGACCAAAGGCTAGATTACTATCTATGTGTGTCCCTAAGTCTCTGACTACTAGGTCAACTTTAAGGGGTGTGTTGTCAATATGATAGTTACCAGGGACGGATGACTTCTCAAAGGATACTATTATGCATTTCTTCGCATTTAGTTTTAGTCCATGGCTCTGACACCAGTTGTTTGTCTGTGTCAGCCAGTCCTGGAGAACATTTGTGTCATTGTGAGATTCAATGACCACTCCTAATTTGCAATCATCTGCAAATTCAGTCAGCCATAGAACACTGACATTGGCCTTGACTGCTGAGAAGTAAATGCTAAAAAGGAGAGGTCCAAGGACTGATCTCTGAGGGACTCTACTTGTGACTGGCCACTTTGTAGAGGTGGACTCCCCAATTATAACTTCCTGGGTCCTGTCTGTGAGCCAGGTGGCTATCCATCCACTGGGTGACATACGGGTTTGTACCTAACCTCTTGCGTTTGTCAACAATGCCCGAGTGGGGTATTGTGTGAAATGCCTTGGCCAGGTCAAGGTAGGCAGTGTGAACAATTTTGCCCTCGTCCATTGCTTTTGTGACCTTCTCAAAGAAATCTACCAGGATGAGTAGACATGATCTGCCCTTGACAAAACCAAACTGGGTTGGGTCCAGTGTCTGGAGGTTTACTGTATCTCTCTTGATCATCTCCATGATAATTCTTTCCACGGCTTTACATATAAGACTAGTGAGACTTATGGGTCTGTAGGTTCCAGGATCTGTAGATGGCCCACCTTTGTGCAGAGGGATGACTGTTGCATTTCTCCATTCATGAGGCACGAAGCCTGTTTGGAGGCTACAGTTAAATAGTAATTCCAGAGCCCCTGATAGGTCATGTTTCATGCTATTTAGAAGGCATCCTGGGATATTGTCTGGGCCCATTGATGCAACTCTGCTCATG
Organism: Protopterus annectens; assembly: GCF_019279795.1. Classification (NCBI taxonomy): domain Eukaryota; kingdom Metazoa; phylum Chordata; order Ceratodontiformes; family Protopteridae; genus Protopterus; species Protopterus annectens. Next base: position 1,993,169,782 of record NC_056729.1, on the reverse strand, counting down.
TTTCTGTACCATTTAGTAATACTAGTCACACCACTGTTTTGTGCACCTTACTTTTCAGCTTCGTTAGCATTGTTTTGTCATACACTACACCTGATACTCTGTGCCAGTTGACTGCAGCCCATCTGATTCTAACATTGACCTCCTCATTCAAACACCCCCTCTCCTCAACCACCCCAACCAGATACTTGAAACTGCTAACCTGTTCCACTATTTTCCCTTCTGTCTCATTTCTCAGCTTCCTCTGATTTCCCCACTTGTTGCCATTACAACTGTCTTATCTGTACCCTGTTTCATCCCACGCACCTTCAATTTTGCATTCCATTCCCCTATCCCTTGCTGAATTTCTTGCTCAGAGTTTGCCTGTAATATCACATCATCAGCATACAGAAACTTTTAGTTATGTACTTACCACAACTTTGGATGTATGGGATCCATCTCGCCTACATTCTCTACAGATGGGTTCGGCCGCTATACAATAGAACGCAGTCTCTTATTGGCTGAGTTACCTCATATCCCAGGATGCACCACTACCAGTTCCCCAGATCTTGTTTGTCCGCACTCATGCTCACAGAAACATACTATTGTTATAACATACTCAGGTCTTTCAAGAGAGGAAAGAAGTTCAATTTCGGATCGTCCGGTCTCTCCTGGTCTACGAGGCAGGGGGAAGGAGGGTGGGTTATTACGAATGTAGGCGAGATGGATCCCATACATCCAAAGTTATGGTAAGTACATAACTAAAAGATTTAATGTGATCCTATCTCGCCTACATTCTCTACAGATGGGACAGCGTCCCTAGCACCTAATTCCTGGGTGGCTCACTGGAAAACACTCCTGAGAACTGTGGAACCGAAGGAAGCTCGACCTCTGGATGCCACATCTAATTTGTAGTGAGAAATAAAGGTGTGTGAAGATGACCACGTGGCAGCCGCACAAATGTCACCAATAGAAAGCTTGGAATGAAAGGCTGCCGAAGTGGCCATAGCCCTGGTAGAATGAGCTTTCACTGGAACTATAAGTTCCTTATTTGAGATGAGATAAATATGATTGATACAGTCCCTGATCCACTTGGCAATAGTGACTTTTGTGACGGCTTTGCCTAATCTATTATCCGAAAAGGACACAAACAGTTGATCTGATTTTCGTGCTTTGTGTGTCCTATCCAAATAGAAACATAATTGTCTGTGCACATCCAAGGAGTGAAAAGTATATTCAGCTCTATTCGAATACTTGGGGAAGAAGACCGGTAGCTCTAGTGATTGTTGTAAACAAAAATTAGAACAAACCTTTGGTATAAAAGATGGGTTTGGTCTAAGAGATACTCTATCCTTGTGAAATACCAAGTATGGTGGTTTAACACATAGGGCTTGAAGCTCTGAAACTCGTCTGGCTGAAGTAATAGCAACTAGAAGGGCAGTCTTCCAAGAAAGGAATTTTAGATCACAGGTTGCTGCCGGCTCAAAGGGGGATGAAGTTAATGCACCTAATACCACGTTGAGGTCCCACGGAGGTGCAGGTTGAGATATAGGGGGTCGTAGAAGCCAAGCTCCTTTAATAAAGGCTTTGCACAACTTGTTGCTCATTAAAGGAGGTTCCACACTCTCATGAAAATTGGAAATAGCCGCCAATTGTACTTTGATGGTAGACACTGAGCAACCTTGGTTGAACAGGGAAGCTAAAAACTTCAGTACTTCTGATACCGAGGCTGTCATCGGGTCTAGTCCTCGGAGTTGGGCCCAAATAGCAAACCTCTTCCATTTATTGCTATATATCTTTTTCGTAGAAGTCTTGTGGGCCGAAGACAAGATGTGCATGACTTCAGGGGTGAGAGAATGGCTCCTAACTATGGTTGGAAAAGTAGCAGCCAGGCTGCCAACTTCAATGAATGGAGGGACTGATGGAGCTGTCCTGAGTGATGCGTCAAAAGGTCCGGAACTTGGTCCAGGAACCAAGGACCCTCCAATGCATATCTGTGAAGAAAGGGGAACCAGACTTGTCGAGGCCAGTATGGGGCGATTAATATCATTTTGCTTCCCAAGCGAATCGCCTTCTGAATCACCTTGGGGAGAAGGGGAACCGGTGGAAAGGCATATAGCAGACCGGAGGGCCAAACGTGGACTAGAGCGTCCTTGGGGATCTCCCCGGAACTGGGGTGAGAGTGAAGAAGTGCTGGCATTTCGCGTTGATGGGACTTGCGAAGAGATCGCAACAAGGAACTCCCCATCTCATGAAAATCTGCGCTACCACTCTGTTGTTCAAGGACCACTCGTGAGGGGAGAGAATAGTTCTGCTCAGTCTGTCGGCTATCACGTTGGATTTCCCCGGAATGTGCGTTGCGACTAGGAAATGCTTGGTAGCAATCGCCCAATTCCATACTTTCATGGCTTCTCTGCAAAGGGGGTAGGACCTGGTCCCTCCTTGCTTGTTTAAGTACCAGACTACCGACATGTTGTCGGACTGAATGGCAATCGTACCCTGGGGGAGGTGATCGTGCAGTGCTTGCAACACTAAACGCACCGCCCTCATCTCCAGGATATTGATGTGGAGAAGACTCTCGTCGGAGTGCCACGTGCCTTGGACCGACCTGTCCAGATAATGTCCCCCCCACCCTGTCTGGGAGGCGTCCGTAGTCAACGTGGCAGAGGGGAGTGGGGGAACGAAGGGTCGCCCTAGATTCAGGTTGGAGGAGAGAAGCCACCAACGCAGATCCTGTTTGCACGTGTCTGTGATCAGTATGTGATGACTGAGGGGAAGGTCTTGATAAGACCACTGGACTGATAGGAGCCACTGGAGTATCCTCATGTGCAACCTCGCCAAGGGGACCAGAAGAATGGTGGCTGCCATGGAGCCCAACAGCTGTAGGACCATTCTTGCCGGAGCACGACGTTTGAGGAGCAGAGCCTGAACCTGAAGCTGGAGCGTCGCTATCCTTTCCGCAGGGAGATAGACTCGCATTTGTCTTGAGTCTATTTCTGCACCAATAAACAGAATACGCTGAGATGGCAGCAATACAAATTTTGACCAATTGAAGGTGATTCCTAAGGAGTTGCCTAGAGTGATAGTGGCTGCTAGGTTTTCTAAGAGTAGATGCCTGGAGGTGGCAGTTAGGAGCCAGTCGTCTAGGTATGGAAACACCTGGAATCCTAGACTTCTCAGGTGAGCAGTCACCACCGCCAAACATTTGGTGAACACCCTGGGGGCTGTGGTGAGACCAAAGGGCAGTGCTCGGAACTGGAAAGGACTGTCTCCTAGGCTGAAGCGTAAATGTTTCCTCGACACCTGATCTATCAGAATGTGATAGTAGGCGTCTTTGAGATCTATGGAGCACATCCAAACACCTTTCTCCAAAAGCGGGAGAATGGATTGCAAAGTGACCATCCGGAATTTGGACTTTTTTACAAATCGGTTTAGTTTGCTGAGATCCAAAATGGGTCTCCAGTCCCCGGTCTTTTTTGGCACCAAAAAGAATCTTGAGTAAGTCCCTGATCCGGCCTGGTCTGAGGGGACAGGTTGGATGACTCCTTTTTGAAGCAGCTTTGAAATTTCGTTGGCTGCCTGATCCTGTTGACTGGGTGGCGGGTCCGGGATTCTTTGGACTGGTGGGGGGGGTTGAGCAAGGGGAATGGTGTAACCTCCGGCGATGATTCGAAGCACCCATCGGTCCTGAGTAATATTTTCCCAGGCCTTTAGGTGTCTCGAAAAACGACCCCCGACTGGCTCCGGAGCTGCACAGTCAGGTACTCCTTCAGGGATGCTGGAAGGAGGAGGAGCCACGAAAGGACTCGCGGTCTCCAGTGTTGCGGGGGCCTCCGCCGCCTCTGGGACGGCGTCTCCCTGAAAAATTTTCCCCTCCTCTGCCTCTAGAAGGGGAATCGCTCTGCTGCGACGAGTAAGGCTTTTGAGACTTACGAAACCACATTTTCCCTCCTCTTCGAGCCTTGGGATAAGGCTTGAAGGGAGTGGAAAACCGGGCTCCTACGGCAGTCAAAGTCTTACCCTCCTGTTCGCAGCGAGTCAAAGTGTCCTTTACCTTGGGTCCAAACAGTGAGGACCCATCAAAGGGGGCATCGGCAAAGGAAGACTTAAAGGCCTCTGCAAAGTGACACAGGCGTAGCCAGGCTTGTCTCCGTAGAGCAACACCTGTTCCAGCCGCTCTACTCGCTCCTTCGGCCACATAAGAAATGAGCCTCATGGACGAGTTAGATAATGAAGACAGGGTAGCCAACTGAGAGTTAACCGTCTGGGTCAACTGCTCAGGTAAGTTACCAGAGAGGGTATCCGAAAGCTCCTTGATCAGATCCCTCTGTAGTCTGGTGAAATGTGTCAGGTAATTCAGAGACCTTAATGTAAAGGCCACTGAAGAAAGGGTACGCTTGCCGTACCGATCCATGCTCCTAGACTCTTTATTAGGAGGATGGACGGACGTCGAAGCCTCTGCCACATCTTGTTGGGTGGCAGATGCCACCACCATAGCATCTACAGCCACGCCCTTCGATAGAAAGTCCTTATCCGGGGGAGCCGAGAGGAATTTATTAGGGCGAGCTGGCACCGGTTCAACAGAATCAGGGTGTTCCCACTCCCTTCGAGAGATCAAATCCAGAAGCTCATCGAAGGGCGGAGACACCCAGGAGGCGGAGGGCTGAGCCCCGAAGGCCTTGAGGAAAACCGACTCCTCAGCAGAAGGGGGTTTGGACTGCCAGTCGCCTCGTTGCTTGAGGATTTCCAAGATGTCTGCAAAGGAGACATCTTCCGAGGACGACTTTGGGGACCCTTCCGCATCATCAAGGTCGGTATCCGAGGTGAGAGACTCATCAGGGGAGTCGACGTGTTTCCTCTTACACTGTTTCTTCCTGGGAGGTTCCTCCGAAAGCGTGTCGGAGGGACCTCCAGGAAGAAGGGAACCCCCAATGGGGGTAACCTCAGGCCCCGGGGCCCCGCTGTCGTGAGACAGGGGATTGCAAAGGCGCCAGTCTCCATGCCCAGGGAAGGTGGTGGTGAAATGGTGGAAGTGGCCACAGAGGATTTGGCCAAGGCACTCCTCATGGCCTCGAAGGCTGGACCCCCAGAGTCCTGGGATGGTTCAACCCCCGAGACCACAACGGCAGTGGGAACCCCTGCAGCCGACGCACCGAGAGGGAGGCTCGGAACTGAAAGGATCGGGCCCGAAGCGTCCCCCCCGGGGCCGACAGAGGAGGTCCGCGTACCGAACCCCAACCCAAGGGACGGGGTTGAAGTTAGGGTCGGAGCCGACCCGATAGCCTCCACCGGTTCCACCAGCACCGACTCCAACGGCGCCGAAGCTGTTGGAGGAGGAATCGATGTAGCAGGATGGGAGATCGGCTCCAAAGCCAACTGGGCTGGAGCCGAGATCAACTTTGCGAAGACTGGAGACTGAAAGAGCCTTTGAAGCACCCTGTCTAAGTCCGAATCGGACAGCCTCGATGACCGAGAAGAGACCGACCGGGTCCGAGTCGACTTCTCCGCCAGCTCCGAAAGACTGGGGGACCGGCTCCGTAATGGTTCGAGAAGTATCGGCGCCGAGGGAGACTCCACTACAACTGCAATTTCCCTTGGAGCCGATGTGGACTTCGGCACCGAAGGGGAAGAGTCTGAGCGGGCAACCCCCATCGGTTCCGAAGGCAGTGGAGCCGATGAAGGTGACACGCCTCTCGACGCCTGAGCTCTCGACTCCGAAACCAGAGGAGTCGAGGCTGGAGACATCGAGGCAGACCATTCCGCCCTCGGCTCCGAAGTCCGTGGAGCCGACGGAGAAGCCTGCCGAGATTTTTTTGCTGTCGGATCCAACGGGCTGGTCGGAGCCGAAGACTTTTTCTTCTTCGAAGGTGAAGAAGAGGAAGATAGGGCTTCCTCAAAGGAAGGGGTAATGAGCCCTTTTAAGATCAACTTATTTTTCCTCTCTTGGAGGACGCGAGAGGAAAAAGCGTGGCAAACGCTGCAGGACTCCTGAAGATGCTTCGGGCCCAAACAATAAACACATAAGGAATGGTCATCTGTTATAGACATTTTATAATTACATTTAACACACTTTTTAAACCCTGATGGTCTATGCTCTTTAGACATGGTTATATAACAAAAAAAACAAGACTACCAAAAAGAAAAATAGTATAAGACAACCTAGACTCTAACTTAAACGCCTAGGGTAGGGCTAGGCCCCTCTAACTTAAACGGGACCGTTAATTACCACAAAACAAAACAATTTACCACAAGAAAATTATCAAAAGCAATCACACAACAACAATAGCTGTTAAAACAGCTTTTGGGTAAGTTTTGACCAAAATTCAGACAGAAAAATTTCTGACTAAAGACACTTAGCTCAGCCAAGTCCGAGACCACGTCTATGCTGAAAAGCGGCAAACGAGATCTGGGGAACTGGTAGTGGTGCATCCTGGGATATGAGGTAACTCAGCCAATAAGAGACTGCGTTCTATTGTATAGCGGCCGAGTCGGAGCCGAGGATCGGCTCCGAACCCATCTGTAGAGAATGTAGGCGAGATAGGATCACATTACATCTTTTATTCTGTCCGCTCTGAGCTGTTTGCTAATGCAGTCCATCACCATTATGAACAGCAATGGGGACAGAACTGAACACTGATGCACACCCACTCCCCTGGGAACCCCATCTGTGAGACAGAACACTGTTTTCATTGGAGTCTTTGGGTCCTTGCATTAATTCTACCAATGTTTCTGGGGCTTCAAACCATTTCAGGACTTACCAAATCAGCTTTTTTGGGACATTGTCATATGCTTTCTTCAAGTCTAGGAAGACCCAGTCAGACTCTCTCCTAAATTCTAGCTTTTTCTCAAGTGTCTGTTTCACTGAAGTTATTGCATCAGATTCATATCAGGATGCAGCACATCTCCCATCTTACGTTCTACTATTCTGAGCATTTGTTTATCAATCACCCTGTCCAGAAATTTCATGCAATGTGACAGAAGTTTGATAACTCTGTACTGCTCACAGTTGTGAATGTTAACGTTGTTCTTGAACACTGGCACTAGTATGCTTATTCTCCAGTCATCTGGGATATGCCTTTCTCTCCCTACTATTATGAGTATGTTCAGGAGCTATTTTTCCCCATCTCACCCAACATCTTTATCGCATCTACTGTGACCTCATCTGAGTCTTCTGCTTTGCCTGACTTCATTTTCCTTAGTACTGCTCTTACTTCGTTTAGAGTGGGTTCCTCTTCTTTCATTGTAGGCTGTGTCTGGCTCAGTACAGCTTCTGCAGGATTTCCTTCATTCAGCAGCTGCTGGAAGTACTCCTTCCATTTACCTTTGATGTTCTGTGGACTGGTGAGCAGTCTGTTGCTGGCATCCTTTATGAAGGGTGCTTGATCATTTTCTTTATCTTTCTGTATTTGCCTTGCAACCTGCTATAGTTTCTATGTGCCATCTACTGAGTCAATTTCTAGAAGCTGGTAGAGTGCCTCTGATGCCTTGCTCTTTGCTATTGCAACTCATTTCTTAGCCTCTTTGTTAGCCAGCCAGTATTCCTTCCTAGTCTGGTCTGTCTTTTCTGTCTCCCAGTTTTTCCTGCACCACTTATTTCTTTTGATGTCTTTCTGGACTTCTGCACTCCACCAACAGCTTTCCTAATGTACCTTAATTCCATACCTTGTTTGGCCACACATCTGTTCTGTAGTCCTCACAAGTGCTGTTTTGAGGCACTGCCACTCTTCTTCAATTCCACCTATTTCTCTTTCTTCTTCTTGAGGTGCTAGACCCTGAGTAATTGTTTGAACTTTTGTGTTTTCTCCCCAGTCAACTTCCAGGTCTGCAGCATGGTCTCTGTTGACCTTAGAGCCTTCTCTGACCACTGCTTGCAGCTGACTGTGGCAATCAGTAGCTTATGCTGTGGGCCAACCGTTTCACTAGGGATGACTTTACAGTCACTGATTCTACCCTAGTGCCCTTTCCTTACTAGGAGGAAGTCTACCTGAGTTGCATGTTGGCCACTCTTGTATGTGATCTTGTGACTGTCTCTCTTTCAGAACTATGTGCTGGCTACTATGAAGCCATTTTCAATACAGAAGTATAGAATAGCTTTTCCTTATTAATTCCTGTAGCCCCACCCATGCAGACCTAAGCAGTCATCATACCTGTTCTGTCTGTCCTGATATATGCCTTGAGGTCACCCAATATCAGCACCAGTTAACATTGTCCTAGTTTATCTAGTAGGTCATGCAACTGCTGTCTGAAGAAACTTTTTTCTTCACTATCACAACCCAGCTTTGGGGCATAGGCTAAGATTATGAATACTGCTGTGATGATATGGGCAAGTGCCAGCATAGCCACTTTGAGTTTTGTAAAGAATGATATGATGCTTGTGGTACAAATGTATTAGAAGTGTATGTCATTTGTATATCAAACTAATTTTGTACAGATGCTTGTGCTGAAAATGTATTTGTGAGTTTACTTGTGTTGAAATGTATCAACAGTGCACCCTGCTGAAATGAAGAGAAATGTACATGTATCATTGTAGCCGAATTAAATGTATATGTTTTAATAGAGGATACTGGCACAGCAGAGGTTAACTTTAAAAAAAATAAGGGAAATGTAAATGAGCTGTTAAACCCTTGGAAGTCACCCCACAGTGCTGAATAGGACCAGAGACTCTGGGTTTGGGAGGGAAGAGCCTTTGTCCATTAACTAACTGAAAAAAGGGGAGACCCCAGGCACTGCCATAAACATTTGGATGTATATTGTGGCTGTCTGTGCTAATTTCCTTTTTCGGTTTCAAAGGAGAATACTGTGAGAACCTAGAGTCAGGTGACCAGATGAGGTCATTCTGTCACCCCTCTTGGAAATTATATTTTAGATATCATGAAGAGAAATCTCAGAGTATACAGTATTCTGTTTGGGAAGCCTGACTAGAAAGACCCTCACCCACAGCATCTTGCCTTGTGGTACTAAGTAATTTAACTACTGAAAAGTAATTCTCTTAGACTCAGTAAAGAATATAGTGAAGTTTAGTATAGATATTGTTTTTCTTTATTTGTCTGAGTCTGTCTGTCAGTGTTCTTTTTAATATTTCCTGTGATCTGAACTCTGTGGTTTACTGTGAATATATATTCAGTATTTTCATGTACTTTTATTATTCATTATTAAATACATTTAAAACATTTAGTGCGGCTGGTCCTTGTAGAAAGTATCTATACTTTGCGAGTACTTATATTAATTTGGTGACACTGTGTGGGCCACTCCAGAAGACCTAGCCATCTTGGTGAACTGCTACCATTTGTATTAGTATTAATATTACACAGTATAACTGAATACCCATTTAACAGTCTTATAGCAACTGACTGGTGGCAGTGAAAACTACCTTATAGTCTGGGCAAAGTTGGTTGAACTGGTAATCTATGCCAGCCTTTCCCACGTGTATGTGTGTTTGTGGATATTACATCTTAAAGAGGTGTGCGTCAGCTACTTGGGGCAGGAACATGAAGCACTGGGTTTACAGAGAGGGTGTGGGAGGACTTGGCTTGGACACTCGGCTGAGGACCTAATCATACAGCTGTACCTGTGGGGAGTATTACTGGGGACCTGGACGGAGGCAAATATAGAGACAGTCAGACCCCAGGCTGAGTGTGTTCCCTGTGTACTCTCAAGTGTAACTGTACTTGATGCAGAGAGGTCTCCATCTGGAAATGCTGAGTGTATTCATTTATATTCCAAGTGCACGTCCCTCTTCAGTGTCAGTGTTAAGGATTCAGGCTCCTTGATTACTGATCCAGCGTGGGGACAACACATATTGTTGGCTATCACATATTGGTAGAAGTGGTGGGCTTCACATTTATTTGGTGGCGGTGGTGGGACCATCACATGCTCACATACTGGTCAGCAGTGGTGTGGATACTGAACTCTTGTAGCCTGCAGGCAGTGGCCACTAAAGAAGATGTTTGTACTCTCAAGCAGCCACATGTTAGACACTCAGAGTTTCATATCACAATAGTTTTATTAATGTACTTTTTGTTAGCTTAGTTAGTCAGAGACAGCAGTCAAAGATGTCAGCAGAGGATTATGGCAAGCTGACAAAGGACCAGTTGGGTGAGACGTACCAAGCTAAAGGACTGGGGCATGCCAACCTGACTAAAGGGGGCATTATTGTAGCCTTAATCACAGCTACAGCTGATCCCTGATGAAAATGTTTGGTTAGGAATTCTAATATCCAAGGGAATGGATGCTGTGTAAGGATCTACATTTTTTTTCTTTTGCATAGATAGAAAATCTTCTCCATTTGCTATCGTATAATTTCCTCATGGAAGGTTTGTGGGAAGACGTGAGGATATATGTCACTGCAGGTGAAAAATCATGAAGCCTGACTAGGGATGGAAGTGGAGCAGACATGCTGTCAAGTTGAGGATGTGGAGGCAGGGGTGGAGGGTGCCTGACATGTGTGTCAAGAGGTCTGGAACTGGGTCCAGAGTCCATGGATCATCTAGAAAATGAGGCGCGAGAAAGGGGAACCAAATCTGACAAGGCCAGTAAGGAGTGATCAGAATCATTCTGCTTCCCAAGAACTTTGCTTTCCGGATCACTTTTGGTATGAGCGGAAAGGGGGGAAATGCATAAAGAAGTCCCAGAGGCCAATTGTGAACAAGTGCATCTCTCTATGACTTCCCCGGAGGGGGGATAAGGGAGAAGTAACTGCTGCATTTGGTGTTGATTGGACTGAAACAGATCGCAGCAAGGCTGTCCCCATTTGTGGAAAATCTGCTCTGCGACTTTCTCATTCAGAGACCACTCATGCGGCATCAAGATTGTCGGCTATCACATTGGTTGTGACCAGGATATGCATTGCTACTAGAAAGCAATGGGAAGATATCACCCACTGCCAAACACGAAGAGCCTCTCGACATAGGGTGGTAAGATCTGGTTCCTCCTTGCTTGTTCAAATTCCATACCACTGACATATTGATATCATCCCTAGAGGAAGAAAGTCATGAAGTGCTTGCCACGCTAGTAGCACTGCTCTCATCTCTAGGACACTGATATGCAAGTGAGCCTCGTGATCTTGCCATGTGCCTTGGACAGTCCTGCCTACATAATGCCCCCCCACCCTGAGAGGCATCCGTGGTCACAATAGCAATGGGTTGGCAAGGAAGGAAGGGTGTTCCTGTTGTTAGCTGATCGGGCTGAATCCACAAACAAAGGTCCTTTTTGAAAGTTTCCATTATCAGAATATGATGAGACAGAGGCAGTTGTTGAAGAGACCACTGGGAAAAGAGTAGCCATTGAAGGATTCGCATATGCAGTCTGGCTAATGGACCTAGAGTTATGGTAGAAGCCATGGTCCCTAAAAGTTTCAGCACTGTCCTGGCTTTGACTCTTTGTTGAGGAAGTAAGCTGTATATCTGTTGTCTGAGATTTTGAATTCTGTCTGCAGGAAGACGAGCCATCATGGCGACTGTGTCTATTTCTGCGCCTATAAAAGTCACAAATTTAGAGGGCGACAAGGCAGACTTTTCCCAATTTATCGTAATTCCTAGCTGAGTGCAGAGCTGGATGGTTGAATCCTTGGCTTGTAGAAGTAGGTGCCTTGTGGTGGTGGTCAGGAGGCAGTCGTCCAGGTACGGAAACACTTGGAATCCAAGACATCTCAAGTGAGCTGTCACTACTGCCATGCATTTGGTGAACACCCTGGAGGCTGTGGTGAGACCAAAAGGCAGAGCATGAAATTGGTAATGACTGGCTCCCAGCCGGAAGCGTAGATGACTCCTCGATGCTCAGTCCATTTTGATGTGTTAGTACGCATCTTGGAGGTCTATTGAGCACATCCAATTGTCTTTCCCTAACAAAGGGAGTATAGACTGCAGGGTTACCATTCAGAACTTGGACTTCTTCACTGATTCGTTTAATTTGCTGAGGTCCAAAATGGGCCTCCAGTCCCCTGTTCATTTTGGCACTAAAAAGAATCTGGAGTAAGTTCTGAATCCTATCTGGGCTGCGGGACGGTTTAGATGACTCTCTTTGAAAGCAACTTTTGAACTTCTATGGTTGCTTGATCCCTGTGATTGGGTGGAACATCTGGGCTCTTCTTGGGGGTATGAGGCAGAAGAAAGAAGGGTATGGAGTATCCTCTGGTGGTTATTCTTTATACCCACTTGTCTTAGGTGATGTTGAGCTAGGCTTTTGGATACAAAGATAAGCGACCCCCGAATGGCTCCAGAGAAGCGCAACCAGGCCCCTCTTCAGGAGCGCTGATAGGGACAACCATGAAAGGAATCGCGGCCACCCTGGTTTTGTGTACCCACCCTGCCTCTAGGGTGACGTCTACCATTAACTCCTCCTCCTCTGCCTCTGAAGTGTGTCCGGGAAAAATCTCTGGGATTTCTTGAACCACATTTCCCGCCTCTCTAACCCTTGGGGTATGGTCTAGAAGGGACGGTAAAACGAACTCCCACAGCAGAGAGAGGTTTCCTTTTCTGTTCGCACCTGGTGAGTGTATCTTTTATCTTTGGTCAAAACAAAGAGGAATCGTTGAAGGGGGCATTGGTAAAAGTAGATTTGAAGGGCTCCGCATAATTACATAAGCGCATCCAGGAGTGTCTCCTAAGGGAAACTCCTGAACCCACTGCCCTACTTGCTCCATCTGCTGCATAGGATATCAGCCTCATGGAGGAGTTAATAATGGAGTTTAAGGTGGACAACTGAGCAGTAACCTTCTCTGGGACTCCTTCAGTTAATGTACCTTGGAGAGTATCTCCTAGTTCCTTTAGGAAATTTCTTTGAAGCCTAGTAAAATGTGTGAGGTAATTCAGCGATCTGAGAGTAAAAGCCACTGAAGAGAAGATACGCTTCCCATATCTATCCATTGTTTGAGACTTCTTGTTTGGTGGATGGACAGATGAAGTCTGAGCTAGTTCTTTCCTTGTGGCTGCCTCCACCACCATGGCATCTACAGGCACACCTTTGGTCAAGAATTGTTTCGCTTTGGGGCTGAGAGAAATTTGTTGTGTCTCCTGGGAACTGGTTCGACAACATTAGGAGTTTCCCACACCTTTTGACTAACTAGATCCAGGAGCTCATCATAAGGTGGAGACATCCAAGAGGTTGAAGGTTGAGACCTGAAAGCCTTCAGGTACACTGACTCCTCATCAGAAGGGGTGACAGTGGGCCAGCTGCCACTCTGCTTCAGGATCTCTAAGATATCTACAAAGGAGATATCATCAGAGGACGACCTAGGGGACCCTTCTGACTCATTGAGGTCAGTGTCTAAGGTGATGGACTCATCCGGGGAGTCTACTTGCTTCCTCTTGCATGTCCTCTTCCGAGGGGGCTCCTCAGAAGGGTATTCTGGGGAGGTCTCAGAAGATGGGGGGGCCACCCAATGGGGGCTCCTAAGGCTGCAGGTCTCTGCTGCCGAGAGAGAGAGAGAGATGGTGAGACAGAGGTCGGTGCTTGAGGGGGAAGAGTATCGGGACCCTTGTGCAGAGCTGACGACCTAGACAGCACGCTCCTCATCATCTCAAATGCAGATCTCTCTGGCTCCGAGGACAGCCCCGCTTCCGAGAAAACAGAAGTAGCCCTCGGCTCCAAAGCGATCAGCTCCAATATGGATGTAGGGTCTGAACACAACATAGCCAATGCACCGAGAGGTAGGCTCAGCACCAAAGAAGTTCAGGTCCAAACGTCCCTGTCGGGGCCAACTGGTGAGCTTCGGCTCCTAGACACCAAGGATGGCACCGAAGGTGTTGGAGCAGAACTCGGCTCTGAGACAGACACAAGGGGTGCTGGAACCGAGGGTTGCACAACAAGTGGCACCGAAATCTCCTGCTCTGAAGAACCAACACGGCTCGGAGAAACAGCAACAGGGAGAATGGTCTTAGATGGTTCCGGAACCGACTGGGTCGGAGCCAGTAACAATTTTGGTAAAGCAGATGACTTCAAACGTCTAAGCACTACTCTCTCTACATCCTCTTCCGAAAGGCTCTTGGAGGATTTGGATAACAGGGTAGAAGACCTAGATCTCTACGATATGGGAGATCGTAAAGTTGGGGAGACCAGCAATAACTCTCCAGACTGGCTCCGATGTAATTTCTCAGTGGTCGGCTCCGAAAGACTTGGGGCCAACACTGCAGTGTCAACATTGATAACCTCGACCGGCTCCAAGGACAGTGGAGCCGAAGAGGTGGAAGGCTTATCCAATTTCAATACTTTCTGAGGAGGTCCAGACAAAACAGTCGGTGCAGGAGAATGTCTCTTTGCTGACTTTACCTTCTCTTTCTTTGAAGAGGGAGACTTGGATGATGATGAAGAGCTGGCTAAATCCTCCTCGAAGAAAGGCTTAAGGAGACCTTTCAGGATTAACTTGTTCTTCCTTTCTTGGAGAACTCTGGAAATGAAGAAGTGACAGAAAGAACAAGTTACCTGAAGATGAATGGATCCGAGGCAGTAAACACAGTTACTATGCCCATCAGTGAAAGACATGTTTTGGGAGCACTTAAGGCACTTTTTAAAACCTGAAGGTTTATGATCTTTGGACTCCTTAGACATGCTTAGTACAAACAGAACTCCATTAAAGACAGAAGAGAGGACAAGGTTTTCTAACATAAACGGGCCTCGCCCTGTAAGAAACACTGCACACAAGAACACAACCAAGGACTAGGTCCTCTAACTTAAACGGGCCTAGCCCCACTAAGATAAACTCACACACAGATGAGCAAAAAACAGAGGACTAGGTCCTCTAACTTAAACGGGCCTAGCCCTATTGAGGAAATAATACCAGAAAAGATTAACAGAGGACTAGGTCCTCTAACTTCAATGGACCTAGCTGTTAAGAAACAGGAAAGAAGCTAAGTCAGAAAAGTACCCAAAATGTAAATTTAAACAACAGGCTAAAAACTAGCCAATAAGGAAGTAAACGACACTGTACACAAAAATACTATTCAACTGAAATACAATACTAGAAAAACAAGGTCCTAACACAAATGTGGACCTACACTAATAGAAAAACTATCTCAAACTAGCACACAGAAGGGATACCACTCGGAGAACAAAAAACAGGCCTGGAGACGGCCAACAAGTTCTCAGCAATAACTACAGAAAATAGCAAAAAACACAGTATTATTTACTACCTATGATAACTATTACCTAAACTATGTAAGCTAAGCTATATTATGTGCAAAAGTATCAATAAGAACTATAATGATAAAGAAAAATATCCAACTTAGCAACGGCCAAGCAAGAAGCACTTCTGAACTTGTAGACGGGGCAAATGAGATCTGGGGATTCTTACTAGTGCACTATGGGAAACCAACCTTGCCACGAACCAACTGAGAGACTTTGAGCTTTGTAATCAGTCGAGTCGGAGCTGAGGATGGGCTCTGAACCCATATGTAAGAATGAAGGCGAGATAGGACTACAGAACATAAAAAGTTTTGTGAGCAGAAACGCCATGCAAATGAAAGTGTATATGGTTATATTGCTGAACTAAGCACTTATTTTGATAGATGGGTGAGTGGTTGTCAGGTCACCACTTTTCAAGGGCTGGCAGACCTTTTGGTGAGGGAACACACCCTTTGCACTTTGCCTGAGGACATGACAATCTAGTTGGCAGACAAGGAATGCAAATCTGCATATGAGTTGTGGAAAAACGAGATCTACACCTAGCAAGCAGTGCTGCACATGGATACAAGGGAACCAATGGTGGGCTGCTTAAACCTCCCCAAACAGTGTCCTTCAGTAACAGAGAAAGACACCAGTTCAGGTACACGGCCAGGATCAAGGGTTAAAGGTTTTAAATGTAACCAGTAGGGCCACTTAGCATATAGATATCCATGGAGGCAAGATGGAGAACAAAACGTGGGGGAGCCAGCAAGTGGGAATAACAGACTGTCAGTGTTAAATTGCCTGGAGATAACAGGGGTACCAAACTACCAGCAGAGTTTATATATCCGATCTTGGGTGATGGAAGACAGGCCACTGCCAAGAGAGACACAGCCTCTGATATAACCATTGTGAAGCCTGGAGTGGTTAAACAGAAGCAGTACTTCCTTAGGCAGTCCACTCCAGTCAGAGCATTAGAATGGATCCCATTCCAAATGTCTTTTGCCAGGGCTCACCTTGACTGGGAGGGTGGAAAAGGAAGCAAGCAACTTGGTGTGACTGAGGATATCCCTGCAGATGTCTTGATTTTGATAATGCAGAACCTTGTGTGCATAGTGACATGCAGTCAGGCTTGGAGACAGGCATGGGGTCTGGCAGCCTGGGGGAGACCCAGACAGACCACACACCTGAACCCAGGACTGGTGATGTGGCTACTTCAGGGAGGGAGCAACCTTGTAGCAATGAGACTGAAGGTAAACCGCAGCTGCTGGTGGGTACTGATGTTCCCTTGGACAGAGTGACTGAAGGGCAGAGGTGAGTAGTAGTATCCAGGCTGACATTGAGGCACCACTGTCAGAACATACCAGACTTCCTGTGGAAAGGAAGCTGGGAAGAGTTACAAAGAAAGAGAGTTGAGATAGGGTCAGCTCTCAGACCCTACATTACAAGGCTTGAGGGAGGTAACTAGGGAGGCACCTGATTCTCAAGGAAAAGGAGATTCTGTATACTGAAATAAGAAGTTATGTACTCACCATAACGTTCCATCCGAGTAGATAAACTTCATTTGACAGCAACCTGTGGGTATCGGTTCCGACTTCGGATCTGAGCCGGCAGTTTTCAACAGCTTAGATCCAAGCTCCTAGATCCTCCCTCTAGCCATAAACCCCTGCCAACCCTGACTGACCTCAGATCAAGTTTGCCCCCAAGCAGCAACTGCTACAGATTTACCAATTTCAAATGCCATCTCTGAAGACAGCAAAAGTGAATGATGGAAGGTCAGGGGGAAGGAGGGGGGGATGGTTGCTGACAACTCAGATGGAACGTAATGGTGAGTACATAACTTCTTAATCTGAAGTAGTTAACTTCATTTGTGCAGCAACCTGTGGGACAGAGTCCCCAGCTACCTGAATCTTGGGCGGCCATCATGGAAGGATGTTCCGGAGCACTGCAGAGCCAAAGGATGCTCTCCCTCTGGAGATAATATCCAGCTTATAATGGTTGATAAAGGTATGAGATGAGGCCCAAGTGGCGGCCGAACAAATATCATCTAAAGGAACCCTGGATCTAAAAGCAGCAGAGGTAGACATAGATCGAGTAGAGTGGGCACGGACTCCCTGAGGAGCGGGCCTACCAGAACTTTCATAAGCCAAAAGAATAAATTGCGAGATCCATCGAGACAATGTAACTTTGGATACCGATTTACCCAAATTCTTTTTGGCAAAGGAGACGAACAACTGGTCGGATTGCCAATGACCAGATGTCCTGTGAATATAGAATCAAAGTTGTCTATGCACATCCAACGAGTGTAATTTGTATTCTCCTTTGTTGTGATAGTTGGGAAAGAAGACTGGCAGATTAATGGACTGGTTGATATTAGATTCAGAAGCAACCTTAGGGAGAAAGGAGGGATTGGTCCTGAGGTAGACTCTTATCCTTGTGGAAGGTTAGATACGGGGGTTTGACACAAAGGGCCTGAATTTCAGAAACTCTTCTGGCAGAGGTGATGGCGACGAGAAAGGCCGTCTTCCAAGACAAATACTTGAGTTCCACTGAAGCTGCAGGCTCAGAGGGGGGAGCTGTCAAAGCCTGAAGCACTAACGACAAATCCCACGGAGGTACCACTTCCTTTACCGGAGGTCTGAGCAAGAAGGTGCCCTTCAGGAAGGTCTTGCACAGCTTTGAAGTGATCAAGGGATGCAGATCATGTCCGATATGGTAGTGAGAGATAGCTGCTAGTTGAATCTTGACAGTGGAACAGCTAGCTCCCTGGTGAAATAATCCTGATAAGAAGTCTAGCACCACAGGTAAAGGAGCTGTGAATGGATCCAAGTTTTGACGTTCTGCCCAGATAGAGAAACGTCTCCATTTGCTACTGTAAACCTTCCTAGTAGAAGGCTTATGGGCTGCAACTAGAATAGCTTTGACTGGGGAAGAGATGCCGGGAGTCCTGGCTAGGAGTGGAACTGAAGCAGCCAAGCTGTGAGCTTGAGGCTGTCCAGGTTCGGGGTCGGGAGACCCAGGGGGTGGGAGATCAGACCCGGGAGGGGATCTAGAATCCAAGGAGGATTCACCAGATGAGACCAAAGGTAAGGAAACCAGGTTTGACGAGGCCAGAATGGGGCAATGAGGATAATCCTGCTCCCCAACTGACTGGCTTTCTGTAGAAACTTTAGCATCAGGGGAAGAGGTGGATAAGCATAAAGCAGACCAGGAGGCCAAACATGCACCAGAGCGTCTCTTGGGGATTCCCCGACTTGGGGTATTAAAGCGAAATAGCTGTTGCATTTGGTGTTTGAGGGAGAGGTGAAAAGATCTCAACAGGGCTGCCCCCATTTGGCAGAAATCTGATTCGCTACGTGCGGATTGAGAGACCACTCGTAAGGGGAAAGGATGGTGCGACTGAGTTTGTCCGCCAGGATGTTGGACCGTCCCGGAATGTGCGTTGCAATGAGAAAACGGTTGGTGGAGATCGCCCATTCCCACACTCTCATGGCCTCTCAACAGAACGGGTAAGACCTGGTTCCCCCTTGTTTGTTGATGTACCAGACAACTGACATGTTGTCCGTCTGGATCGCAATCTTCCCTACAGGAAGAAGGTCCTGAAGTGCTTGCAATGCTAACAGCACTGCCCTCATCTCTAGGACATTGATATGCAAAGAGGTCTCCGTATCGTTCCACGTGCCTTGGACAGTCCTGCCCGAAGAGTGCCCCCCCCCACCCGAGGCGAGAGGCATCCGTGGTCACCGTGGCCAGGGGAGGGGCCATAGAGAAGGGGCGTCCAGTGTGGAGATCCGGAGATTGCAGCCACCACACGAGAGCCCTCTTGCAAGCCCTGCTGAGGGAAATGGGATGACTCAGAGGGTAGTGAAGAAAAGACCACTGGACTTTGAGGGTCCACTGTAAGACCCTCATGTTGAGACGTGCCATAGGTAACAAGTTGATTGCCGCTGCCTTCGAGCCTAGAGCCCTCAGGACCAACTCTGCCGGAGGAGGTTAAGATAGAAGGATGGCCCGCACATGAAACCTCAGGATTCGAAGTCTCTCTGGGATTAAGAAGGCTACAAGATTGATTGCGTTTAACCTGGCCCCAATGAAATCTATGACTCGGGTCGGGGTGAGAGCAGATTTGTCTATATTTATTGTGATCCCTAGCCAGACAGCAAGGTGAAGAAAATGATCCCTGGCTGTACAGAGTAGATGCCTTGTCGAGGCGGTCAAGAGCCAGTCGTCCAGGTACGGAAAAACCTGTATTCCCTGGATCCTCAGGTGGGCTGCTATCACTGCTAACACTTTGGTAAACACCATGGGGGCTGAGGTGAGACCAAAGGGGAGAGCCCTGAATTGGTAATGACTGGCCCCTAGCCGGAAGCGGAGAAACCTCCTGGATCGTCTGTCCATTAGAATATGGTAGTACGCATCCTTGAGGTCTATCGAGCACAACCAATCGTTCTCCCGTAATAGGGGGAGAATAGATTGAAGAGTGACCATCCGGAACTTTTCTTTGGTTACTGAAAGGTTCAAAAGGGAGAGATCGAGGATTGGCCTTAAGTCCCCCGTCTTTTTTGGCACCAAAAAGAACCTGGAGTAAAAACCTGATCCGAGCTGGTCTGGGGGGACGTGTTGGATGGCTCTTTTTTCTAGGAGCTGCCGGATTTCCGCAGCTGCGACCTCACTCTGATTGGGTGGGACATCGGGGAGGTGTTTGGGGAAGAGAAGAGGGCAAGAGAAGGGGATCTGGTAACCTCTGGATATGATGCGAAGCACCCAGCGGTCTGTCGTGATGGACTCCCAAGCTGCCAGGTGCCTCGAGAAACGCCCCCCGACTGCCTCCAGAGTGGAGCAGTCAGGCAACCCTTCAGGGCTGTTGCATGGGCTGATCAGAGAAAGGTTCACTGGACCCAAAGTTCTTCTGGCCCCCTCTGCCTCTAGGGCGGCGTCCTCCCTGTCCTACTCTGCCATGGAAGGACTGGGGGTCCGGCGCGGACTGGGATTGTTGCGACTTCCGGAACCACATCTTCTTCTGTCCCTTTTGGTTCTTGGAGAAGGACCTCTGGGGAGCAGAGAAGCGGACTCCGACGGCAGACGTCTTCCCGTCCTTTTTGCTCTGGACCAAGGTGTCGCGAACGGTCTTCCCAAATAGGGCAGAACCATCAAAAGGGGCATTTGCGAAAGACGCCTTCAAGGGTTCCGCAAAATCACAATGCTGGAGCCAGGCCTGACACCTCATGACGAGACCTGCTCCGCTGGCTCTAGCGGCTCCTTCCGTGGCATGGGATAGTAGCCGCATAGAGGTATTGGAAATGGACCTAAGAGTGGCCATATGGGTGGAGTACAACTGTTTGTCCTCCGCCGACATGGACTCCGGGGGCGATGCAGCGTATTCTTTAATAAGATCCCGCTGCAGCCGAATAACGTGTGCCATGTAGTTCAGTGACCTCACCAAGAAGGACGCTGAACTAAACACCCACTTCCCTAAGCGGTCCATCGCTCGGGACTCCTTGCCCGGGGGGTGGACCGAGGGGCTCTCCTGAGCTAGTTCCCTCTTAGTGGCCGCCGCCATCAACATGGCATCTACGGGGGTACCCTTGCTCCAGTGGGGCCTGTCGGAAGGGAGACTGAGGATCCTGTCAGGGCATTTCGGGACTGGCTCCACAGTGTCTGGCTCCTTCCACACCCTGGTGGTAATCAGGTCCACCAGGGGGTCGGCCAGAGGGGACACCCAAGAGGTAGAAGGGCCTGCTTCAATGCCTCCAGGAACACGGCTTCGTCCGAGGTCAGCTTTGGGGCAGACCACCTCCCTCTGATCCTAAGCATTTCCATGATGTCCCCAAAGGGGACAATCTCAGGGGGTGACCTTGGGGAGCCTTCCCTCTCCTCCAAATCCATGTCTTCGGTTAAGGACTCAGGGTAGTCCAAGTGCCTCCTCTTGCACTTTCGCTTGTGGGGGATCTCCTCGGGGGGGCTGTCCGAGGAGGCCTCACCAGCAACATCCTGTTCCAAGGGAACGACCTGGGACATTGAAGCAGGCTGTCCCTGGGGCCGGGTGATGGAAGTCAGACCCAACAGAGAAGGAGTGCGGGGCGGAGCTGTGGCAAGGACCGGGGGCCTGGAAGCAGTCAACAGAGCCCTTTCCACCACGTCGAACGCCGAGGTAGAGCCACTCTCTCTGGGATCCGAGAGCGGGCCCTCACTCGGATCCGACAGGTGGATCGGTGCCGGTGCCGAAGCAATCGGATCCGACGCCCCAGTATGCTCCGACCTGGACGGCGCTGAAGGCATACTGAAACCCTCAGATCCAAAGCTCAGCCCTCGGCTCCGAGAGCTCGGATCCGACAAAAACGGACCCAACAGGCTCGAGGGAAGAGTCGGAGCCGAAGTACCCGAGACTATCGGCGCCGACCCACCCCCGGTTCCAAGGCTGCCCGGCTCCAAAGGCTCCAAACCCAGGAAGCGGGACGGAGAAGGAGCTATCAGGTAAAAGAAAGGGGTCGAGCTCCCCCCCCCCCGGAGGGGGGGGGAGGCAGGAGCACTCCCATCTGCAGTTGGGCCTGGAGGAATCTTCGCATCATCCGGTCCAAGTCTGCGTCAGAAAGGCTACGCGTAGATCTCGAAGAGGCCACCGAGGCGGGACGGGAGTGCCGCCTCGATGACCTCAAAGGAGATCGGGTCTCCTCCTCCTCAGGACCCGGTGAAAAACAAGGGGACTGGATCCAAGAAGGAGGAGACCGGGAAGCCCTGGAGGGAGAAGACCGCTTAGCCGGGGGAGCCGAAGCGGAGGCCTCGGCCCTCTGCTTGTGGTGCTTCTCCCTCCTCTTGTCCTTCCTGGCCTCCCTCTCCTCCGGGCCTACAGCGGGAGGTTGCGTCCCGGCCGGGGGGAGAGAGGCAGGAGTGGCTGCCGCCAAAGCCGCGGAGGTAGCCACGGTAGGACCAAAGGCCGAAGCTGAATCTGGGGGCAGGAGACCCACCAGGATCAGCTTGGATCTCCGGTCCTTGAGTGCCCTGGGGTTGAACACCACGCAGATGGTACACCCAGAGGAAAGGTGTCCAACCCCAAGGCAAAGAACACACAGAGTGTGGCCATCAGCCGGTGAAAGCTTATTGCCACACTCGGTGCACTTCGAGAAGATAGGTTTTGGGGCCTCAGACATTTTTAAAACTAAAGAAACACACACGCTAGGCCCCAACACACACACACAGACCCTAATGAACCAGCGAGGGAGAGGGAGGGAAAAATATATATAAACTAAAGAAGATTTAAGCTAAGGGAAACAGGTACGGGCCTAACACACGGTACTCACACCAAAAGTATAGAAAAAAGTAAAACATTTTTCTATTTTTTTTCTCACAGAAATTCGCTAACGACGGAGCTCGAGAATCCAGCTGCTGACAACAAGCGCGGCAAACTAGATCTGAGGTCTGTCAGGGTTGGCAGGGGTTTATGGGTAGAGGGAGGAGCTAGGAGCTCAGATCTAAGATGTTGAAAACTGCTGGCTCGGATCCGAAGTCGGATCCGATACCCACAGGTTGCTGCACAAATGAAGTTAACTACTTCAGATCAAAGGGTTACTGTATAGAGAGTGGACCCCTGAAGGAGGGCTAGAGGGTGAGGTAATAAAGCGATTAGTGGTGCCCAGAGCCTACCATCTGGCACTTCTAGCCATAGCCCATGAAATTCCCTTTGCAGGTCATATGGGCATAAAGCTTACCAAGATACGTAGTATGCAGAACTTTTATCGGCCTGGGATTTCCAGGGATGTAACAGGGTACTGCAGGGCCTGTGAGCAGTGTCAAATCTTAGGCATGGCAGGAGACAAGGTCAAAACTCCTTTGGTGCCTTTGCCTGTGACTGAGGAGCCATTTCAGAGGATAGCTATGGATATTATGGGGCCTCTGAGTACCCCAATTTCCACAGGAAAGAAGTATATCCTAGTGGTAGTAGAGTATGCTACCAGATACCCTCCATAAAGGCAGAAAAAGTTGCAAATCCTTTGTTAGAGATTTTTTGCAGGGAAGGTTTCCCAAAAGAAATACTGACTGACAGAGGTGCCAATTTCATGTTAGTCCTGCTGGCTTGTCTGTGGAAGCACTGTGGGGTGAAGCACCTAAAAACCACCCCTTACCACCCCCAGATTAATGGTCTTGTGGAGAGGTTAAACTCTGCACTAAAGACCATGCTACATGCATTTGAAGACAAGTTTAAGAGGGAGTAGGACAAATATGTGCCCCATCTGCTGTTTGCCTACAGAGAGGTGCCACAGGAATCCACAGGTTTTTCACCCTTTGAGTTGCTGAATGGGCATAGGGTGAGGAGACCTCTAGATTTGATTTGTGATGAGTGGTAGGATGAATGTGAATCCCATAAGGAGTCTGTTGTGGCATATGTCCTACACATCAAGACAAGGCTCAGGGAACTCATGGGCTTGGCCCAGGAGAACCTGGCAGAAGCCCAACCACAGAAAAAGGTCTGGTATGACAGGAATGCTCGAGCCAGGAATATGCTGTGAGGCAGCACGTTATGGTTCTCATTCCTGTCAAACATAGTAAGCTGCAGGCAGCTTGAGAGGGACCCTTCAAAGTGGAAAGGAGGGACAGTGATGTTAACTACATGGTAGAATGGCTAGGCAGGCAGCACAGGAACAAACTGTACCATGTTAACATGATGACACCTTACCATGAAAGAGAGGCTCTTTTGCTGAGTATTTTCCAGTGGATGGCAGGAGGAGTCTGAGGGTGATCTGGCGACTGATCTCCTCAGTGAGGCTCTGACTGACACCTTAGTGGAAGGGTAGCAATTTCCCAGCTATCCCCTACCCAGGTTCAAGAAATCTGAGCAGTGTTACAGGAGTTTGGGGGCATGTTCACTGGGAAACCAGGTGTACCCACCTGGTGCTGCACCATGTGGATACAGGACCCCAAAGGCCTTTCAAGCAGGCCCCTTATAGAGTGCCTGAAAAAGCCAAACATACTCTGAGGGAGGAGATACAGGAATGTTGGAACTGGGGGTAATCCAAGAGTCCAGCAGTCCCTGGGCCTCCCCAGTGGTGCTACTACCAAAGAAGGATGGCAAAACCAGGTTCGGTGTGGACTACAGAAAACTAAATAGTCACACAGAGTCAGATGCTTACCCTATGCCCAGGACATATGAAGTCCTAGAGCAGCTGGGTGGAACTATGTATTTTACCACCATTGACCTTACCAAGGGCTACTGGCAGGTGCCCTTGACTCCCAATACTAGAGAGACATCAGCCTTTGTGACTTATTTTGACTTGCATGAGTTCAGGAAGATGCCCTTTGGGATGTAAAATGCCCCAGTGACTTTCCAGAGGCTGGTAGATCATATCCTAGCAGGAGCAAGAGATTTTGATCTTGCTTACCTGGATGATATGGCCATCTACAGCCATTCCTGGCAGCAGTACCTTCAGCTTGTCAGGGAGGTGCTGGACAGACTAAAGAGGGCAGGGTTGACCCTTAAGCCTAGTAAGCGTCAGGTGGGTATGGCAGAAGTCTCCTACCTGGGACAGAGTGGGGAGTGGTAAGATCAGGCCAGAACCTGTCAAAGTGGAAGCCACTCAGGCATGGCCTGCCCCGTCACCAAAAAGGTGAGGGCAGTCTTAGGGACAACAGGGTACTATGGAAAGTTTGTCCCCAACTACAGTACCACAACTGCTCCCCTCACAGACCTGACAAGGAAAAATAGGCCAGATAAGGTAGTGTGGACCCCAGCTTGTGAGGAGGCATTCCAGAAGCTTAAAGAAGCTTTGGGAGGATCCCCTGTGTTAGCCAGTCCAGATTACAGCAAATAATTTGTTGTGCAGGTGGATGCTTCAAATCATGGGTTGAGGCTGTACTCAGCCAGGTTTCCTCAGAGGGAGAAGAGCACCCAGTGGTATATCTCAGTCGTAGGCTCCAACCCAAGGAGGAATGCTATGCCGCTGTAGAAAAGAAATGTCTAGCCATAGTATGGGCACTGCAGAAACTTCAGCCTTATTTGTGTGTAAGGAAATTCACTGTAGTTACAGACCACAATCCCTTAACATGGCTGCATCAAGCCAGCCAGCAAAATGCTAACATAATAAGGTGGAATCTAGGGTTGTAGATCTATATCACAGTGCAGCACCACAGTGGGGTTAGCAATGCCAATGCAGGTGGGCTCTCAAGACAGGGTATGGTGTAATGTATTCACAGATATGTTCCCCTCTGAAGCAATGTTTCTCAAAGGTCACTTGAAAAACGAACTTGAGTCTTTGAAGGGGGGAAGAACTGTGATGAATGGAAGTACTGCCAGCACAGATAGATGGAATTTTGTAAATAATTATATGTCATTTGTGAATATCAAACTAATTTATACAAAATGCTAGTGTTACAAATGTTTTAAAAGAAGTGTATGTCATGTGTATATCAAACTGCTTTGTACAGATGTTTATGTTGAAAAGTGCTTGTGCTTAAATGTATCCACAGTGTGCCCTACTGGAACAGAACAGAAACGTACATGCACTATTGTTACTGTTTAAATGTATATATTAACAGAGGATACTGGAGGGTTAACCTCAGTCCAGCAAACTTTAGAAAAATATTTGAAATGAAATCACTTTATGGGCTAGGATATAAGGAGGCTATCGTTCAGGTTTCAAAGCAGCTAGAGACACAAAAGCTGCACTATTAACCATTCTGTATTGTCTTTGGGGTGAACTAATTGCTACTTTCGAAGCACGGAGGAATGCAATTGTTTTATGACTTCCAGCACCTACCAAAGATCTGAGCAAAAGCCCTTGTATGTGTATTTTTACAGGTAGGTGCTAAGTCCTGCCAGCTTCAAGTAATGGGGTTTTGCCTGGGAACTACAAGTCAGATGACCAGAAATATTTTAGATATTATTTTGAGAAGTCTCTTAGTGAGACAGAGCATTCTGCATTCTGTTTTTGACCAGAAAACAAGAACCATTCACCACATCATCTGCCTTGCTCTATTAATACGTTTTTTAGGGTATAGGAATTCTCTTAGATACAGCCAGGAATATAGTGAAGCTTAGTTTAGATATTATTTTTCTTTATTTATTTGAGACTGTCCTTCAATGTTGTTTTAAATATTTTCTGTGATTTTGAATTCTTATGTCACTGTGAATATATATTTAGTATTGTCTTGTTCTTTTATTATTTATTATTAAATATATTTAAACCTTTCATTGTGGCTAATCTTTGTAGAGATATTTAAGTTTTGAGTGTACTTGCATATTTATTTGGTGACACTGTGTGGGCCACTCCTAACAGCCTTGCTCTTGGTCAAACTACCATTTGTATTAATATTAATATTACACAGTAAGATTGGACACCCTTTGCTAAGGGCCTTAAAGTAGCTGTCAAGGAGTGACTGGGGGCATTAGAAACTACCTTATAATCTGGGTAGAAGGGGGCATAGCTAGTAAATGTGTGACAGCCTTTCCCAGGTGTGTATGTTTATGTGTGTGTGGGTGTGTGTAAATCAAACCTCAAAGAGTGTATGTCAGCTACTTGTACAGGGACACGAAGTACTGGTTTGACAGAGAGGATGCTGGAGGTCTTGGCTTGGTCATTCAGCTGAGATCTCAGCTCTATAGCTCTGTCAGTGGGGAGCCTTAATGGGGATCTGGAGGAAGTGAGAGAAACTAGCCCCAGACTTACTGTGATCTTGATGCAGAGAGCTGCATCTGGAAATACTGTATGTGTACCGGTTATCCTCCCAGTGAACGTCTCTCCACAGGTGCCAGTAGTAAGGAATGAGGCTCCTTGATTACTGGCCCAGAGGTGGGATATCTATGCGACATATTGGTTTGCAGTGGTGGATCATCATAGAAACATTTTCAGGAGGTGACTGTGGGGACCCTTCACTTCATTGAAATCCTTGCCTTTGGTGACAGACTCCTGTGGGGAGTCTAGGTGCTTCCTCTTACACATCCTTTTCTTGAGTACTTCCTCAGTGGGATGTTCTGGGGAAGTCTCAGAAGAGGAAATCAAAATTCCCTGAGAAGGAGCCTGGGATTTTGGTACAGGATGGCCCTGTAGAGAAAGTATTTGAGGCTCTAGGTGCTAAGGCATCATGGTGAAATAGGTAGGATCCGAGGGGAAAGTTCCATCAGGACTTCTGAGGCAGAGAACACTCTCTTTGCAGCCTCAAAGGCAGGGCTTGAAGGAGCTAGAGAGAGAGAGGCTCTGATCTGAAAAAAATTGTTTCAGAATCAACCTCTTTCTCTGATCCATTGGCACCACCCCTGAGAATGAAGCTGGAGCCAAACTGTCCAGTGCCAAGGCACAAGGGACAGAAATGGCTATGAAAACTTCGGAGTTGAATGCTGCACCCTGGACATGGCAGGTAGGCTTCAGCTCTGAGAGCTCTCTAGATATGAAAAGATTGGAGGTCTCAGAGATGATGTCGGATCCAAAGATATGGAAGTCTTCTGATCCGGGACTGATGGATCTGGACGACTGGGATCCTGAAGCTCTAAGACAACAGATGGTGCTAGAGGAGAAACGTGCAGGGTTGGTGTGGTGGAAGGCTGGACAACCTGACCCAGAAGGGTAGGCGCTGAGGGAAAACCAGTCTGCCCCTGGGCCAAGAGGATCTTCCTCTCCACTCTCTCCACATCTTCTTCTGTGAGACTTCTGGAAGAATGAGTAGAGTAAATGGATGGGTATGCTGGTTTCTGCAAAAAAGGACGTGGAAGCTTGTCTGGTACTGGGTCAACTGAAGGAGAGCATCTCATTCGACGACAGTATAGAGTCTCTGAAGGCTGTGTCTGATTTAAAAATTCTGTCTGATCCGACTTTGACTCTGTCAGAACCATAATAGCCATCTTTGACATTGTAGCATCCAAAGAAGCAGTCTGATCCTGAGTTTTCATCTTTTTCTGATCTGGGGTTGAGACCGGATGTTTAGCACTCCTTTTCTGGGAAGAGCCAGAGGAAGATTTTAACAACATGGAAGACTATGACTTTGAAGACTGGGATATGGCTTCACCAAAGGAGGAAGGAAGGAAGGAAACGTTTTAATATTAATTTGTTTTTGCATTCAGCTAAGGCTCATGGATTAAATCTATGGCAAATCAAACAATCATCCTGTAAGTGTAATGGAACTAGGCAGTACACACGTGAGTGTGTATCCAAGGCAGGCAACTTATGTCCTCATCTGGAACATTTCTTGAAACCTGTAGGTTTGTCATTCATGATGAAATATGTATAACCACACTAATTAGAAAGAAAATCTTAATGTGAGACAATTCAAAAAGTAAATAACCTTTTTTTTTAAACAGGAAGAAGAAGGTGGTACAGGGAACCCAGGAGAGGAATACCAGAAATGGTATGAAGAATTAAGACTTGGTCATAAGAGAAGGGAGAAAAGGAGAAAAAGACCAGAAAGACAGCAGAAGAACTACAAAACTCTAAGGCAGTAGAAGAGAAGAAAGGCAAGGAAATACCAAAAATGGTATTCGAGAATACGACTAAGTCATAAGAGCAAGGGAGAAAAGGGACAGAGAAGAATTCTACACCAGAAGAAACAGCAAAGAATTAATGTTAAAAGGTAAGCTAAAGAAGAAAACTGAAGAAGTTAAAGAAAAAAAAATTACTTATCCAAAAAGCTCTAGAGAGGCTGGCATACCATGCCCATTAGCTAGAAGCAGCAAACAAGACATGATTTAATTGGCAGGGTGAGTTGTGGGCAAGGGAGAAGCTCAAGAGATCTGATGGCTGTGAGCTTTAGCATCGGCCAAGTCAGATCTGATGGAGTAGATCCGAACCCATTCAAGAGGACAGAATGAAGACTGACAACATCAGATTAAAGCTTTTCAGTGAATGGACCTCTAAAGTCTTGATTCTGTGGACCTTCTCTGCCTTGATGATGAAATCTGCCATTGGAGAATCCCCATCTGCCTTGGGAGAGGATCTATCTCATGAAGAGCCTTGGGAAAAACCTTGAGACTTATGGAACCACATTTTTTTATCCCCTTTGTGATTCCTTGAAAAGATGAAAACAAGTACCCCTATAGCAGGAAGAGTTTTCCCATCCTTTTCACACCTAGACAGAGTATCCTTGATCTTGGGGCCAAAAAGATTTGATTCAGCAAAAGGAGCATTGATGATTGATGCTTGTAGGGTTCTGCAAAATCACACAAGCACATTCAGGCATACCTCTAAACTGTAATGCTATGTCTGCAGCTACAGAAACATCTTTCATTTTGTTAGAAATCAAATGCATGGATGTGTAAGAAATAGACCGCAGGGTGGCTGGTTGTGAATCCACAGTTTCTTGTCTTTAAGCAGATATGAACCCAGAGACAGACTTGCAAAGTTCCTTAGTCAAGTCCCTCTGAAACCTCATTGTATGTGCCAAGTAATTCAGTGATTTCAAAGCAAAAGTCACTGAGGCATAAACACACTTCTCATATCTGTCCAGGGCTGTGGACTCTCTATTAAGGGGGTTAACAGATCAGCTCTCCTTAGTGTGCCCCTTTCTGTAGTTGCAGCAAACACTACAGAATCCACAGCTGAGCCTTTGCTCCAATGAGCAAGGTCTTTAGATGCTACTAAATACTTTTCTTTGGAATTGGTTCTGCCACAACTGGTTTCTTCCATGCCCAAGGAGAAATGAGGTCAATCATCTCATCAGCCAGAGGGTCCACCCAGGATGTAGCTGAGTCGGAGTCAAAAGCTTTGAGGAAAACAGATTTCTCCTGGGAAGAGGTTTCAGAAGACCAGCCACCTTTCTTTGTCAATACTTTGAGAATTTGAATGAAGGAAACATCCTCAAGGGGTGATGTGAGGACCCCTCCTTCTTCATTGATATCCATATCATCTGTGAGTGACTCCTGTGTGGCGTCAATGTGCCTCTTCTTACACTTATGCTTCCTTCCATGCGGGATGTTCTGGGGAAGACTTGAAAGTCTGAAGGGAGTCCTCTCTACAACCTCAAAAGCAGATGCCAAAGGAGGACCCAAAACTGCCTCAGTTGGAATTGAAGCTCATGAGCCAGGATGGCCAAGAGTATCTCACCAGCCCTATCATCAGATGGAAGTCACAGCTAAGCTGTCTAGCAACAAAGCTAGGAGGGGAAGCAATTACTCTGAAAATCTTGGGGTCGACCCCCTCCTCCCAAATTCAGCACTGAAGTTTCAGCTCCAAGATATATCTGGCCCCAACAAAACTGAGCTGGCTTAATCAGACAAGATGCCAGAGTTGAAGAAACCTACAACTTTGGACCCAACAAGGGCAATCCTAGAATCTTTGGGCCTGAGTTCTCCAAAACCAGGGGACAGATCAGAGTAGGGGTAGCAATAGGGATGGAAGATGGTCTAAAGTTCACAGTTTGGATGGGAGATGGAGCAGGGAGAACTCCCAACTGAATCTGGGTCCTGAGAAATTCCCTCATCATTCTGTCTACATCAGCCACTGCTAAACATCCGGTGGACCTGAATGATGAAGACGAGAAGGCAGATTAGAAGGTCTCTTGACCAGTGTCTCCTGTAAGGGGTGGGTGGGTGGGGTGGATGTAACCTGGAAGCAACCAGGTCGGGGGAAATCTTTATTCCCTATGACAGACAATCCTGGAAGAGGTAGAACATGGATCCAATACAGCAGACTGATCTGATGCCTCAGAGACCATAGCTGTTGGAGCTGAAGAAGAAGAGCAGTCAGGGGACTGCTTCCTAGATTCTTTAGCTTTTTAAATGCATCTTCTTTGTCCCTTCTGTGCTTGTCTGAAGGCTTCTTTCCAGATGGGAACTTTACAGAGGCAGATGACAAAACAGATGGCGAATGAGATCTATAATGATCAATTTGTTCTGATGCTTGACCACTGCCCTGTGTACAGAGGCAGTGCAGATGTCGCAATCCTCATCTAAGTGGCTAGTTCCCAAACAATAGACACTTTGTATGAGAGTTGGAATTTTGCATCTTATGGCCACAAAAGATAGACTTCTTAAACCTTGTTGGTTTATCCACTACTGTCAAGAGAAAAAAAACAACCACAACAGCAACAACAATCACACAGCAAATAACTTGAAGCACTGTAAACTACAGGGAAAAAAACAAAGAAAGAATACCAACTATGGTAATGCAGAATACCCTATAAAACAGTGGGTAACTTTAGGGTAATACCAACAGTGGTAAGGTGAGTTACTAGGTAAAAACTGGTAGGAGTAAAAGAAAGACCAAGCAGCCAAGAGAAGGGCAATAGCAACTGGAATCAACTGACTTGAAAAAAGTTAAGGGGAGGACAAGATATGATAAATAACAAAAAACAGTAAGGAGAAGCACTAAGTACTAACACAACTGACAAAATAGTGGATGCTTATCTCTAGTCTGAGCCAAGAAATCCACGACTGAGCGCAATGAGTGGAAAACAAGATCTGAGGTACAGTTGGGGTTTGCAGAGGAATATGGGTAAGGGGAGAAGACTAAGCTATGGATCTTAAGTATGAAAAATTGCCAAAGCTGGATCTGAGGATGGATCTGAAACCCATCAGTTGAGGAACATATGTAAAAGACATCAGATGCACTATGGATGACTGCAAAAAGACCTTCGACATTCAGAAGCCTTAGAGATAGAACACCTACATGTCCTTTAGGGATTATTTGCATATATCCTATGGGCCTCCCTCAAAGGAGATTTAACATATTAGACAGCAAATGCTCTGGTTAACCTGCTTGTTTTGTTGTTTGTTGTTACTTTAAAAAAAAAGGCAACATTCTGCAGGGCTGAAGCCTTCAGGAACATGAAATATGAATACTGGTTCTCTTGCTGAACATTTACAATTAGTAAACTGTGATTTTCATCATATTTATGCTGCAATAACAACTGTGTATCAGGTACATGCACTACAAAAAGTATTACTTGCCCTTTTTTATTATAACATTTCCTGAATTTAATAAGTCTATATGCCTTCTAGGAAGATTTTTCCACTAGTTTCCTTATTTTCCCTAAAATTTATATCTACTCCTGCCTGTAACATTAAGAAAAAAACTATACCTCTGCTTACAAGACAAAATATAGTTCAGCCTCAGGGAAAAAATGTCTTATATTGTCAAACTGTAATCGATTAGCTTTACTGATTTAATTAAGTTATCCAGCAAGATTCAGTATGTAGTAGTGTTCTTGGGAAGACCTTCAGTCCATGGATGAAAATAATAACTTGAAATAGGATTTGGTAGAATTTCTTACTTCCAGATGTCACAGTATATCTAAATCTTAGTAAGCAGCTTACATTGTAGCACAGAAACGGTTATCCTATTCAAGCTGATACATTGCCATATCACTTTGTGAATGATACTCTCCATGAAAATGACTGGAAAAAGCATACTTTTAGTGTTTGCAGAAATAATGTTAATTTTGCTAAAAGTAAAGTATTTTCAAGAATGCACACAGGTACAGTACAACAAATATTTGATGAAATGAAACTAAGTTCCTTATGAAAATACCAGCCAATAGTAAAATCCTGGTTTACTATCAAAATCCCGAACGTCATAAAGAAATGTAGTGAAAATACCTGACGTAAATACAGACTGTTTGCATATTAATTAGCTAAGAATTTTGGAAAAGAGATGCCAACGATATTGAATTCGGTATTTTTGATTCTTCGATTATTTTTATAATGCATTCCCCTGTGTAGTGACATGGGCACCTGCTTCCATTCACAAAATGCACGTTAAATTTCACTTCCAATGAACTGTAGTTTAATCTCTGAGTGACTTGTCCTTTCCAACCACTAGTGCTGCAATACCTATTGCAACTGTGGAGTACAAACTTCAGTACGTGAAGTAATAAATAGAAGCTATTAAATATATTATTCACTGTAAGGTGTAAACATCAGTAGTTCACAAGACATTTTGAAGAAATACTAGAATGTATAAGAACTATGCAATATCAGCGTAAATATTGGTTCAAAATAATCCATACATAAATAGCTAGAATGAGCAATGCTGAGCAACTAGCTCTACAAAAACCTCTCAGTGTTAACTGTTTCCAACAAGAAAGTAAACGCTCAAAAGTAGACTCTTTATCCAATAACTGACACATTTTTGGTGATGAGGGCAAACAGTATAACAGTCTACTTTTCAGATCTTCCACATAGTTCTGTTCTAGTTGAATAACATGCAAAACATCCAACAGAAAGAATTGCTTTTACCTAATAGACTTCTTAAACATCTATGCCAGCCTTCAACTGCATTTTGACTGCAGGGATAACCTAACGTACATGTATCCCATTGATTCCAGAAACTGACGCCAAGTACAGATGTAACACTGCATATACCATAGCATCTAGGCCTACCAAGTATGTACTTATGTCTAAAGAATTCACATAAGCCTTTACCAAACTCAGGCATATCATGTTCTATTTCCTCAAAAGTAGACTGTATGCAACCAGGTGAGACAAATGCTAAAGCAGGAATCTGTTTGCATAGCATTGCAAAATGCGTATTGTTACTAAACTGGGATGCCAAATATAACTTCTGTATTTGCTTCCAGATGATCTGACAAAGATGGAAACAACATCCTTTCAGTAAGCTGTCTGGTAAATTACACATTATGCGATTAACAGCCCCTTTCTCAAAATAGCTTAGAACCATGTGTGGCCTTCAACAGTAGATCATATTGAGAACAGAGATTAAGCACAGATTTCCAAAAGTGGTCATAGCTATCCTCTGTCTTTGATGGCAGTATATCCTACACAACTGGAATAAATTTACCATGAGCACCTCCTTGTAAGCTACAGTAAATAGTATAAACTTGTTTGCACTCCCTTGTACTAACAGGGAATGTGCCATCTACAAGGATAAATTCAGTGGAGCACAACACACGCAAGTTCCCTTCTGTAGTTAGAATTTCAGTATTCAGATTACTAATGGCACTATGTTGAATGATAAAGTGACCATTTTTCATTGGAATAATTTCTGCGGTTAGATCTCTCAAAGAAGCAATATCAGAAACATTTTGCTGCCTGCTGTTATGTTACAAACTGTTTCAATGCTGCAGTATTCGGTAAGGTATTCAAAACAGCGGTCGAGGTACCCGCAAGGACTTCTGACACTATCTTATATGGATCTTCCAAAGTCTGCGACATATGCCTTTTAATTACTTTAAACTCCTCAACTTAAATGTATCCTGTCCACGAAAATGACTACTATTAATCTCCAATTTCTCACTGTCAATACCTAGCTCAGCTACACATCATCCTTTACATTTATCACTGGTTTTCCTTGTGCAACACCAATACCATCTAATGTCAGTAGAGTTCTCTAATTAGTACTGGTAACAATCTACATATAACACCTTCCGTCCTTTCTGAGATGTAACTGTCTCATAAACATTACCGATTGCACCAGCAACCTCACCAAAACTCTCACTCTGCATCATAGTTATTATAAACACTTAAAAAGTTAATATAAAATAAACAAGATGATTAACAACTACCCTCAATGCTTCTGACATATTTATGCAAATATTCAATACTTACAGCCTCTTCCTACCTCGTACAGTCCTTCTGTACCACGTACACCACTCTGCTAACCACAAACATACAGTATCCTCTTCTATTTACAAACGCAAGTGAGCCATGTTGCCACGTCAAAAGTATACTGACCAACTGGAAATATTGAAAGAAGTAAACATGTATTTTGAATTCTGAATGGTCATAGGTGATCAGTTATTAAACTGTCGGTAACATGACAAACATATTCCTGTAAGTCAGGTAATGTTACTTCTAAATCTTTGCAAATGGATTTGTTTAACTCAAGGTTTTGATAGTCAACCATAAAATCCCACATATTCCATGTTTTTTCAAAAAATGTTGCATCTGTGGAGCATATTTTACTACTGCAATATTCGATAAAGAACTGCTAACAAAACTTGTGTACCAAGAGTGTTCATAACTGTAATACCTTGTGTCATCACAACACTACATACAAAATGACCAATTATTACTTATTTATTAATTAAATTTATTAGCCAGGGAAGCGAACTGCTCTATATACACTTTTCATCCACGATTCCAGCCAAGAAGGCACAGACAACAAAAAACAATCACAAGTAAGTTGAATTTGCAACTTGGCCTAAACAGTCATAACAAAATACAAGATGAATTTGCAACAAAAACAAGAGCATTTTGCCAGTATACATTGCATATATTTTATCTGTACACAAACATTGAAACAATACAGTTAAAGGGTAGCATCACCAATATAATTTACAAAATATATATACAAAGAAATTTTTTACTAAAAGTTCTGAATGAAAATGTCAACTGCAGTGTGGAATGAGGAATAGTCAAAGCAAGATTATCATGGCTGAAGGTGCACAACCGTATGTGTTACTTAGCCAGAAACTGTAAAGTAAGTATATTTAGTCTCCTAAAGCCTAACACCTCTTAGTTTCTGCCTAACCTGAACTACACTGACGACTGAGGCACACATGACTAGGACACTGCAAAACATGATTGTTGATACCTCGACTGGGATTTACAGGCATGCATTTTAGGGCTGCAGATGAATTGCTTTGCATGGAGAAATAATACTGCCCATAGAATATATATGAATAAGTTAACAGGAACTCTATGGTAATAGGCAGAAAGCTATGTTTTAAACAAGGTGGAGATGGAGTAAAAGAAACTTCATAAGATCAGCACATCAACACATCCAAGAGTATACAAAGACAGGCAGTAGAGAGGCCTCAAATCTCATTGTGCAAAATCCATGCAAATGCATATCAGAACTCCAGCATGTAGCCCAAGCTTCTGCAGGCAATGGTACAATGCTGGTGCATGCTATAAAGAAAGAAATATATAGGAGACGTAAAGGGAAAGTAAACAAGTGCCTGACAAGTCTAACACTTTATTGGTTCCACAAAAGAAGTAGAAAGTAGGATTTAAGAAATCAGGAAAAGGGGCACAGCAAGCAGAGGAGCACGCAGCATTATATTCCTGCCCACTGTGACACCCATAATTCAGCATTCATGTGTCCTCTACTGTCAACCTATCCCAGTCCAGCCATGTCTGGTGCTGACTACTGAGACTGATAGAGTCTATCACAAGCACCTGAGTCAAAGTTGCTCAAAGACTACTGTCTTAAAGCCGGGGACTTCGGCATTTTGTAGCTTGCAAGGGTTGCTGCTTGAGCTTGCAGTTGACTGCATATCTGGGGGACATGTGGTAGCCATGCCAAGAGAGTGGAACTGCTGCACCTCACTCAAACACAGTAGCACAGCTTGTCCAGCAGTTGTGGGAAGACAGAGTGGGAAGGGTGGAAGCATAGGTTAGGGTTTCAGTTGGCAAATGGGAAAAGGATTTAGGTTTAGGGACAGAAGGTGAGATTTAGGATTATAGAATGCAATGGGAATTAACTGTATTAATCCTCTCTCTTGCCAATAGCCCCTTACTACCACAAATCTACCATCACCTTTTTTTCTTCTTCTATCTCTATTGGACCCCTCTAGTAAACAGTATAATTACTCTCATTTTCCTTTGTCCCTGATATTCTGCTGAATATCTATCCTGGAATCCTTTCTTTGAAAGATTTGCATGCTCATTTCTTTCCAAATGTGCTATTTGCACTCTGTATTCTTAATACAATTTAATACTCTATCCTTTTGTCTATACCTATAAAAATATTCACATTGAAGATAATATAGATAGTATATCCTTTATGATAAGAAGTTATTATTCCCAGATAATATGGATAGAGTAGCTATTATGATAAAAAGTTGTTGTTCCCACCTATTATACATGACCTTTTTAAAATTTGTATGTCCAACTGGTTTTTGTTACATGCATACACTGTTTGGCAGGGTATATATTTATACAGATGTTTTTTTTTTTTTCCCTCTCATCTCCATTTGAACCTATTTCACATTTTTGAAGACTTTTTGTTGTAATGAAAACCCTTAAACAAAAAACTAAATACATTTTCAGAACATCCCCAACCC
This sequence comes from Protopterus annectens, assembly GCF_019279795.1. Lineage (NCBI taxonomy): Eukaryota > Metazoa > Chordata > Ceratodontiformes > Protopteridae > Protopterus > Protopterus annectens. The sequence goes on along the minus strand of NC_056729.1, from coordinate 1,993,132,768 downwards.
CCATTAACCACAAACAAATGCACAACACTATGTACATATTCAAAAATAAAGTTTAACCCTCTAGATAGGAACAACTGACCCAAACTAATAGTTGCACCTACTGGCATTACCTAACTTAAAATTAAAAGATGAAAGGAATACCCACTGGAGCCACCACAACTGGTTAAAACTTTAACACATCTGTGTGTTAAATACAGTTTTAACCAGTCGTGGTGGATCCAGTGGGTTTTCTTTTCATCTTTTATGGTATATTTTAGCACTGTGGACTTTTACTTCTTCTTTGACTGCTTTGGATTTTCATAACTTAAAATTAAGGTTATACATGCTACAGCCTGTGTTCCCACTTACACTGATAACTGTCTGTTCTTTACTTATCTCTATCCCCTCCCAAATGTGAAAAACATGTATACTTTCAGAAAACATCAAATTTTAGCCCCAAGTAAATATGTACACTGGCTATCTTTAAATAAAATTAAATGTACTGTTCTATTAAATACTTTAAAGCATTAAGGCTGCTAGGGAGGCTGCTATCTCTTATTCACCTCCCATAATTTCAAAATGTATTTTTCACTGAACTACTTGCCATTGTACCTTTAAATTTTGCATTTCCCGGGGCAAAGGATACTCAAAACTCCCAAGATTAACTGCTTGCAACTGCAAATAGTTCCTTTCCATGTAAAAACTTGGCAATGAATCTTTGTAAATTTCAGTCAGAATGGAATGTACAGCTGCCCTCAGTTACAAATTTCTTGACTCCCACTGAATATAATGAAAAAATAAGCTAATATCTTTCAGATATAATAAACATTTAATTTTTATGGCTTTCTTAATTTTCTCTTATTTTTAAAAGTCTACTTACTTACAAAACCCTTGTTTATAGCTTACGCCAAGGGCATTAATCTAGTCACCCTTGAAAAAACAAGAGAAATATCTTAATTATACATTTAATGTAATCAGTGCACTTTTATACCTCAGTTTTTTCCCCCAACAGCCCAAGATCACATTATATTAATGTTAAACTTGGTTTGTCCAGCCTTTCTTCTTCTGTTGTTATACTGTAATGCCTATATTTCCTACAACTAAAAAAACTTACTTGTTAACTTAAATATCTAACAAATACAACAGTCACTGAAACATCCCCCCCACATTTAAAAATACCCCTGACTACATGCTGAACAAAAAATGCTTTACTACATATAACATGCAGTTTACATCAATTGTTTTATACAAATACTAATAAGCACAAAAACTGCTTTACTTACAGTTACCCTCCCCCCAAAAAAGTATCAATGACATACAGAGGGGTATATGCCTTACAGTCCAACCACAAGGTTAACAGTCATAAAAGTCCATTTTCAGCCACTTTTTCATGCAAAGCTGTATTTCACATATGTGATTGATGCCTTATAGTCTCAAAAGACATGCGTGAAAGGGCGTGACTTCATTGAAGGTTGGACGTCAGGCTGGCACCTCTGCACCATAAAAATCTACTGCCAATCATTAGCGGACCAGAGTTCCGCTGTGGCGACCCCTTAACTGGGAATAGCTGAAAGAAGAAGAAGTCTCATATTTATTCACTAAATTCAGTTTTGCTGGTCTTCTTCCCGTTCATCTCCATCGCGCAACACCAGACTCTGGTTCAAGGTACTCCTGTTTCTTCTAGTCAACTCCTATGCTTTCTTCTGTCTCTCAAGCATTTTCCCTTGAAACACTGGAAAAGGTTTCACTGGTAAAGTCTCTTCACTATCAGAAGAAGCAGACTCCATCTCTGCCTGCTGGCTCACTTTGTGTTGGATTAACTTTTTTATTTACTCCTTAGCTTGCTCTGCATCAAAAATTTCTTTGATCCTTCAGGAAAAATATTTTGAAGATAGATGGATACAGCAGCTTGAATCTCACAACTGCCTCTAGACATCCCCTAAATGCTGGGATAAATTTCCTTCACTTCTGTCTGGTGTACAGTGAATACACATTGTCTACAAACACTCTGTTGTCTCCAATTTTAATACTTTGCATTCTGTCATAGTTTTGACAGGATTACCATTTTTTGCTGGTATGATTGCATTTTTACTAACAAAGGTCTTGGCTACATTCACGTGGTCAGGTTTCAAGCATGCACTCAATGTATCCTTTCAATTAACAAATCCTGCTGTGGAAAACTGCTCCATTTGTTTATTGACACTTTTATAAAACTGAAACTGTTTATTCCTTCCAGTTTGTCTGGCACAGCAGAAAATCTCAGCTTTTCTCTGCCAGCTCTGTCTTCTACCGCTATTTTTTGAAACAGCTCTTCTTGAGAAACCTCATATACATCCAACGTTTTATTAATTTCATCCTCTGATTTTTCCAGTTTTATCAGTTCATCTGAACAGCTAGTTAACACTTCTTCTATTTGATCCAGCCATTTGTTGTTTGAGTTGATATATTCCTTCAATGTTTCATTTATTTTAATCGCCTCCGAGTACATCTGATTATTTTTTCCTCTAAATTTCTGGAAGTCATCTCTTGAACCAATGCTAAAGCTTAAACTGCTTTTTTGCTGAATAGCTGCAGCATTCTTCCCTGACACTGTTTTATCTTCACATTTTATGATTGGATTTTCTTTCAAGTTTTCTGAATTTCTTTTCTGACTGCATCCAGGCAGTATACTTGTTAGTTAGTAACCAGATTTTACCCAAAAACAGTTTCAATGACACTGTTTTTTCTCAGTTTCTGTTTTCATCATGAGACAGATGATGTTAAGCTGTTGATCAGTGTACAGACATCTTGAACATTGGGTAAACACACTTTTTGGCAACAATGCTGACTTTCAAGTTGTAAAAGTCTGATTTACATTATCTTAATACCTCTGTAAACCAAAATGTGTGACAGACATAATCTGCATAAGCTGTTTGTGACTCAGTACAAACTGTTTATGCTTAGTGCTATTGTATGCCTTAATGATGAATTGAATCAATCTTTCAGGCAATGTTGAGTCACAGTCATTCAGGACTTTTGACCAACATGTGTCTATCATTGTAAGAAAGTGCTAAATTGTGGACCTAATAAACAAAGGGACTGTGTCTAGATCTAGGGATGTCATTGTCCCCCTTTACTCAGCCCTCATTAGGCCAATTATTAAATATAATGTCACCTTTGGCATGTATTTGTCTAGACACAACCAACAACTGGAATGCCCACAGAGATACCTTATTAAAAGGATATAAAGTCTAAACAACGTCTCCTACCATAGCTTTCAACCTATTAGTATGAAAAATCTGGACAAAGCCAAAACATAATTCGGACCAAAGCCCCAAAAATAAGACACTTTTAAATATTGCTTTTATAAACTTAGAAAAGAAGGTCTTGTGCTAACATGCATTTTCTGAAGGCTATGAAGTCTGAAACTCAAATGCTTGTCATTACTTAGTGAATTCCATCCTCACTGATTTGCCACAAAAATCCAGAAAACCACAAATTGTATGTTGAACAGACCAAACATATGAAGCAAAAATCTGGAAATTCTAGGAAAATCTGGACAGTTGAGAGGTTATGTGTCCTACATGCACCAACTCAAAGCCCTGTCACTATACTTAGGATCCTACAGACTGTTAAGAGGTGAACTGCATCTGGCATACAAGGCATACTCCAACCCAGTACTGAGGGATATACTGCACATCAGCAAGTAATATCATCAGAAATATTCAGTCTAGGGATCTAAACCTCTTCTGCAACATCAACAGAATGGTTTGGTGGGACAGGTGTTTTGCAGAGGATACCGTTGCTGAGGAACATAAAGCAAAGTTCATCCCTATCCATTTTCAACTGCAACTTAGATCTATGGAGGGGGAAACAGAAAATTTACCCCAGGACTGCTCTTTGTACTATTAAGGGACAGAGGCAGCTCCCAAATGCTTTATCCCAGGCATGGGTCCCATTAAAATTATCTACTGTATGATCCCAGTTATTTTGATTAAGTGCAACACATAATTATAGTCCATAGGATGGATAAGGCTAATCTATAATCAAATGGTATAGGTTATTTAAAGCTCAAAAAGGGAAAATGGCTAGGCTTAAAATGGCCCGCAAAGGTAGCTAACCGAGTACTTACCTAGGACCCTATAAACAGGACAGGCAGCTATGTGGCTCAGAAATGCATATCACAATTTTTCAGGCATAATACCAATAACACAGGGATCTACTTTTATTGGCTATTAAGAGTGCAAGTCTATTAACAGGAGATCCTGCCTTTTGAATCTTGTGGCATTCTTGTTAATAGCAGTTGTGGCTCCTGAGGTGAATTTCTTGACAGCCACATTCTCAAACACATAACCTGCTGATTGTGGTCACAATCCTCTATATCTCTTAGTGTAAACCACTGCTGAGATCCAATAATGATTTAAGAGGGCTCCATTATGAGCCCTATTTCTACATTGGAATTCATGGTTAAAAAGTGGTTAGTCATCTTGAAGTAAACTAAAACAGACCCTCTCAGTGAGATTTCACCTGCAATACTTATCACACAAGACTTCTTATCTCTTTCAAAGCATACAATATCCCCTGTGGAGTATTTTTTTGAGAATTTGAAAAAAAATCTCTTGGGGTTTAACTGCTTACTTACAGAACGCTGTTGGGGTTTTAATGCCCCTTTAACAAACATTCACATTGATACACTGTGTTACCCCCAAATGGCCACTTCTGATTCCTTGTCTCCATTTTTGATCTACTCTTGTATTAGGCAAAGATGTTTCTCTTGGACATGTAGCACCTTACTACATAACTGAGCTATAAATGGCAAGGAGAACCATATCTATCTATCTATATATATATATATATATATAGATATATATATATATATATATATATATATATATATATATATATATATATATATATATATATATATATATATACCAGACCAGTATTCAAGGCATAAAACTGGGATTTGTCCCCCTCCCCAATGTTGTGCGACCCTGGAGTTGGTATATATAGTTAGGGGGTATGTGGGGGTGAAACCCCCCACTTAGTTTCCTTTACAAGAAGAAAATAACACAAAAAGTACAGATTTTAAACGAAAATAGGCTGCACCCCCCACACCCCTCCTAACTATATATACCAACTCCAGGGTCACACAACATTGGGGAGGGGGATAAATCCCTGTTATTTTCCTTAAATACTGTTTTTTGAGCAAATGAAATTTCGATCAAATGGGTTTAGGTCAAATGGTCTTTTGATCAAATGAAGTAGACCCATATATATATTATATCAGAATCACATTTATTGGCTAGGTATGCATGCATACAAGGAATTTGACTTTGGTTTCAGTGACTCTCCAAGTATGAATTACATAAACAACATACATACAACTATTAAGAACAAGACAAATGGCATACATGCAACTATTAAGAATAAGACAAAAAGGTAGATATACATACAAGGTGCAAAGTGTAACTCAGTGCAAGAAATACAGAAATAAACTCTGAAAGAAACAAGTGTTAACAATATTTAAACAATACTGCAGAATCCTCGGAGGCCTGGTAAAAAGAATACCCCAGCCTAATAAGCTGAGTTAACCATTTATGAACTTGAGAGCCTGTGGGGAAAAAAAACTGTTCTTATATCTGCTTGTTTTGGTGCGTATTAATATATAACACCTGGCTAATGGTAATAGTTCAAAAAGATGGTGGCCTGAATGTGAAGGGTCAGTGATGATTTTCCCTGCCCTTTCCATGACTCTAGAATAGTACAGGTCCTGTAAGGAGGGCAAACTAGCACCAATGATATTTTCGTCAGACCTGACTATTCAATGTAACCTATTTTTGTCATGATTAAACAAAGATCCAAACCATACTGTTATGGACGAGCTAAGAACAGACTCAATACTTTTTTTTGATAAAGATGGAATGCTATGTTTGGTAGCATTAGAAATCAATAAGAAATGTTATACTTTAATTAATTCTTTTTGGATACCTGGTCTGAGTACCAGATATGTTGAGAAATACCTAGACACTATAACATTCCATGCCAGAGGCAAAATCATATTAGCTGGAGATTTTAACTGTTTATTATCCGATAGAGACACCTCCAGAGGTAATAAACCTAGAATAACAGCACAATCCAAAAACTGAATCATTATATAACCTCAAATGAATCTTAGAGATATTTACAATCGGAGAATGGCTAATTCCCTTAATTATACCCATTACTCATTTAGATTTGGAACCCAAATGAACATAGATAAGGTATTTATCTCAAATAACTTATACTCCAAACTACAAAAAGTTAAAAACACCCGGAAAAAATGCTCAAAAGTCTGTTACTTGATCCAACTCAGAAAATTAAATCCAATTCGATAAATTGTAAAAGAGCACGATTTATTTAAGCCATTAGAACATACGCTTTTTGTTAGAACACAGTCTAACATCCTCAGAACAGAAGACAAGCAAAACAGTGCCTCACCCCACCATTCGTTTTAAATAACTCAGTCATTAAAAACTTGTCACATGCTATGATTCAATTATCTTAAAGTCACAACATGAGATTAAAAATAAAAAAGAAAATTGAAAACGCAGAAGTTTAAAAACATCCTCACACAATAATCTACCAAGTAAAAAAATAATAAAATAAAAAGTAGGAAATGAAAAACAATGCATGAGCGGCTGGAAACATGCTACCATGCAAATGGTATGCCTCGCTGAACTGCTGTACTCAAATACATATAAATAAATGTTGAATATGAAAAAAACATCTACTCAACCCAAAGTAAAAACAGACCTAATCCAATATACTCGGCATTCCCAGATCTACAATATGATGTTAACTGCCTCGAGGCATATTCAAAACCTACGCGTGTTAAACCTAAACAAATGACAATCTATACTATATAAATAAAACTGTGTTACCCGTTTTCTACTCGACCTACTGACAGAAAACGTATATATATAAAACTACACATCTAAAGTCAAAAACAAAAGAAACCTACATAGCCCCCGATCAACTTAGAAGCCGGAAAAATTAATTTTCTAAATACATATTAAGATAAATACATGATGCTGAAAAAAGGCACCAGAACTTGTATTTCCTCACCAGACGTATATAAGTTAATACGTCTGACCCCCCGGCTATTCAGCACAAACCAAATTGGCTCTGCCTAAGCTCTGGGTTGATGTTATTTACACATCCACTCTTACTAAGATCACTCTGGAAAAGTCCTGGAAAAATTTATTGCCTTCGTCCAAAGCCAGGACGAAGTGTATGAGTATAATAGAAGGTATGTTTTGAAAAAGAAGGAAGAAATTGGATGTTACAAAAATTAAAAATTAAAATTATACCCACGACCAAAAATGGATACAACTGACTGTTACAGGTTTGAGGGACCACTCATGAGGCATCAAGATATTCTTGCTCAGATTGTCTGCAATAAGGCTGGAACTCCCAGGAATGTGCATTGCTATAAGAAAGCGGTTGGAAACTATCACCCAGTGCCAAATCATCATGTCTTCCCAACACAGGGGGTAAGACGTGGTTCCACCTTGTTTGTTGATATACCAGATGACTGACATGTTGTCTGACTGAATTGCAGTGGTCCCCGGGGGAAGGGATGCATGGAACACTTGCAACACTAAGAGAACTGCCCTCAATTCCAGGACATTTATGTGTAAGTTGGCCCTCATGGGGGACCAGGAGCCTTAGATAGTCTTTCCCTGGAAATGCCCCCCCCACCCTAACAGTGAAGTGTCCGTGGTCACCGTGGCTGTGGGCTGGGGAAGACAGAAAGGTCGACACCAAAGATTTGCTTGTGGCTTCATCCACTATAGCATTTCTTCCTTGAAATGGTTTGTAAGGCGTATCATGTGGTTGAGTGGGTGAGTTAGCAATGACCATTGTGCGGAAAGGAGCCACTGCAGGATTCTTATGTGCAGTCGCTCCAGTGGTACTAACGTAATGGCAGCTGCCATGGAGCCCAAGAATTGCAGTACAAGACATACTGGTACATAGGTCTGAGGAAGAAGGTCTTGGATTTGCTGTCTTATTTTCAAAAGCCTGTGAGGGGGGAGAGAAGCTTGACAGGATGTTGTGTCGAAGACCACTCCAATAAATTCCAGTGTCTTTGTTGAGGATATTTGAGATTTGTCTTTGTAGATTGTAATCCCCAAGCGGAGAGTGAGAGCTTGAGTGTAAGAGAGGCTGCGGACTAGAAGATTCCTGGTCGGAGCAGTAAGGAGCCACTCATCTAGATAGTGAAACACCTGGAATCCTTGTAGTCGAAGATGAGTTACCACAACTGCCATACAATTGGTGAACACTCAGGGGGCTGTCGAGAGACCGAATGGCAGTGCCCTGGACTCGTAGTGGTTGGCTCCCAGCCGGAGAAACCTCCGGGAGCGGTGATCCATCTTTATGTGGTAGTACGTGTCCTGGAGGTCTATAGAGCACATCCAGTTATTCCTCCCTAGGAAGGGAAGAATGGACTGTATCATGACCATCCGGAATTTTTGAGATTTGATAAATTTGTTCAATAGGCTGAGATCCAGGATTGGTCTCCAGTCCCCTGTCATTTTTGGCACTAAAAAAGGACCTTGAGTAAAACCTGGATCCTGTCTGGTCTGGTGGGACTGGTTGGATGACTCTTTTCCCTAGCAGCTTTTCTATCTCTAAGGCTGCTAATTCCCTCTGACTGTGTGGTACATCGGGGATTCATTTGACGGGTCTGGGAGTTAAGTCAAAAGGTATTTGGTAGCCTCTGGATATTATTCTCTGCACCCAAACATCGGTAGTAATAAGATGTCAGGCTGGTAGATGCAGAGAAAAACGACCCTGACAGCTTCCAGAGGGAAGCAATCAGGCCGCTGCTCAAGAGCGCTGGTAGGGTCTGCTGGAGAAAGAATCTCTAGCACCCTGGTTAAACGGACCCCCTCTACCCTGAAAGGGATGTCTTCCATATGAGTTTCCCCCTCTGCCCCAGGGGAATTGTTCACCATGAGTGTCACGAAAAGGTCCTTGGGATTTCTTGAACCACATTTTTACTCCCTTCTGGTTCCTGGAGTAGCACCTCTGGGGGTTGGAAAGGCATATGCCCACAGCAGACAAGGTCTTTCCGTCTTTCTCACTATGTGTAAGTGTGTCTCATACTTTGGATTCAAAAAGTGCAGATTTGGTAACAGGTGCATTGATGAAGAAAGATTTAAAGGGGTCTGCGAAGTCACACAACCGCATCCAAGCATTATGTCTCATGACAACGCCTGATACGGCAACTCAAGCTGCCCCCTCAGTGGAGAGAGACATCAAATGCATTGAGGTGTTCGAGATGGATTCAAGGGTAGCTTGCTGCTAGGCGACAGTATCACGCACTTCATCAGACAGTACCCCACCAAAGAGGAAGACATTTCAGAAATTAGGTCTCTTTGGAGACTAGTAAAGTGTGCCAGATAGTTCAACGACCGAATGGCGAATGTTGTTGAAGCATAGGTCCATTTCCCTAGTCTGTCCATGGTACTGGACTCTCTGCTTGGAGGATGGATGGTGGAACTATCTTCTGCCAGTTCCTTCTTGGTGACCGTCGCCATGACCATAGAATCAACTGTCAACTGCTAGCACCAGTGGGGCTGGTCTTCAGGTGTAGATAAAATTTTTGTCTGGCCTCCGAGGGACAGGTTCTACATTGTCTGGGGCCTTCCAGGCATGCTGCACAATGAGTTTAGCAAGGTCATCTGATGGTGGGGTCACCCAGGAAGTAGATGGCTGGGCACGGAAGGCCTGCAGGAACACTGATTCCTCAGAAGAAGGGTTATAGGACTTCCAGTCTCCCCACTGCTTGAGGATTTTGAGAATGTCTCCAAATTAGATGTCATCTGGGGGAGACCGTAGGGACCCTTCCCCCTCATCACAATCAGTGTCTTCGGTGATAGAGTCTTCCGGTGAATCAAGATGCTTACTCTTGCACCATTTCTTCCAGAGTGGCTCCCCAGTGGGATCTTCTGAAGAGGACTCTGGAGAAGGGGTTCCCTTCAAAGAGGGTTCTTGTGACTCCCATGCCCTGGGTCCCGAACTAGAGGGTTGGGAGAGGAGCAAGAGAACTGGAAGACATCGGAGCTGTGGACATAGATGGCGCCAGCGAGAAAATAGGCACTGGGCTAGATACCAAGGTACGGACGGTCCAAGCACTGCTTCTGGAGAGCATCAGTTTCACTGGAGCTGATGCATCAAAGGTGGATGGTGCCGACAGGGAAAACATTGCTGTCGGAACCAAGACAGTATGCACTGGAGGTATCTTGTCCTTGGCAGGTATTCGAGTTTTGGAGCCGATGGGGCCACAGAAACTCTTGGCACTGTGGCTGGGGATGGTTCCGAAGCAGGTACAGTCATCGGAGCTGATGTCGGATCCAAGGACAGCATCGAAGTCAGTGGTGCCAAGATCGGAGCTGAAATAGGGGTGAATATCATGGATGGCACCAAAGAAGACACAAAGCCTGGTGCCTAAGAGGTCTGTGCTGAGGACGCATGGAGCCAACTCAGTTCCGTAACTGACGGAGATGCAGGAACCGAGTGTCTCCATTTGTCCTTATGTTTTTTGGTCTTTGGAGGGGGGAGACCTCCGACCCAGATAGAGCCTCAAAAAAGGGAGTCTTGAATAATCTGTTTGCCCTTATGTTTTTTGGTCTTTGGAGGGGGTGAGACCTCCATCCCAGATAGAGCCTCCGAAAAAAAGGTGTCTTGAGTAATCCATTTTTCCTTATGTTTTGTAGTCTTTGAAGGGGGTAAGACCTCCGACCCAGATAGAGCCTCCGAAAAAGGTGCCTCCGAAAAAAAAAGCGCCTTGAATAATCCATTTTCCTCATGTTTTATGGTCTTTGGAGGGGGTGAGACCTCCGACCCAGATAGAGCCCCCGAAAAAGGTGCCTTAAGTAATCCATTTTTCCTTATGTTTTTTGGTCTTTGGAGGGGGTGAGACCTCCGACCCAGACAGAGCCTCCGAAAAAGGTGTCTTGAGTAAACCTTTTAAGATAAGTTTATTATTACATTCTGTTAGTGTACAGTTACTAAAACTAGTACAAAAGTCAGCTCTAATATGATCCACGCCCAAACATTAGACACAATGAACAAGCGTATCTAAGTTAGGCATCTTACGTCCACACTTGTCACACTGTTTATATCCCAACTTAGTTCTGTCTGACATAGTAAGGCAACAAGGCTATCCTATACAAAAAATAAGGGAGAAAATACCAGTGATGTTATTTTAAAAATACCTTTAGTAGAAAGGAAAGTCCTGTCAAAGACAGGAGAGAGGGACAGTACCAATAAAGGTAAAAAATTTAATTACTAAGGAAAAGAGTAGGAAATAGGCTTAGGTTATAGGCGACAGTAAGAAAAGGCTAACTTGACTAAAAATTAAATAATTTTGAAGAGAAGCAGTCTTAAAATTAACAATTTTCTACTTAGCTTTTGAGACAGATGGTTAGCACGTCTGACTAGGAACATGAGAAAATGAGATCTGGAGTAACTGGGAGAGGGGCATTATGGGTAAGTCTTAGCTGAGAGTTTTTCGGCTTGTGCGAGCTGGGAAATGGCTGTATCGGTTCCAAGGATGGAACTGAAGCCCTAACTGTAATGAAAGAATAAAGATTTACAACATCAGATTAATGATTTCATTTTTTTTGCAAAGAATTCCAGCCTACATAATAAAAATTAAAGGTTTTAATGACTGGGTTTTAAAAAACGTAAACTCTTTTTTGGAGTTTAATAATAATGGTGAAGTAGATGACATCATACTATGGGATGCATTAAAAGCTTACCTTTAAAGTAGAATAAAGAATTGGTATTTACTAAAAAGGAAAGAATGGAACAGGAAGTTATTAGAATTACAGACTAAAATAGATAAATTAAAATCAAAATTAAAACCTAATGATAAGTTTGCACATTCAGAATTATTAAGTTTAAACCAAAAATATGCAGAAATATTGAATCATAAAGTTTCCATTAGCCTAGAAAGACTTAAGTCACAGTCTTATTCTCTAAATCTTACACATTTACATAAGTTAGCTATTAGGACTAAGCAAATTAATAATTTAAAATGTATCAATGAAATTAAGTACACAGATACTAATTCCACAAAAAGAAAAAAAAATATTTAAAAGGTATATTAGACGCATTTAGAACATATTATAAATCAATTGATAAAAATCTCCCGCTAGAGAACAAAGATATAATTGACATATTTATCCAAAACAATATTATAAATAAAATATCAAAACAACAAAATGAGATACTAGATAAAACAATTTCATTAACAGATTTTAAAGACCAAATCAAAAATATGAAAAATAATAGTTTTGATTGAATTATTTCAGAAATATATAAAATTATCCCAGATTCAACTTTAAAAATACATTCTCAATGATTAAAAATTAATTGAAAATCCCCCCTTCTTGGAAATATTCTATGACTTCTCCTATTTTAAAACAAGGCAAAATTTCACAGCTTTGTTTCTCCTATAGAACTATCTCTTTGTTAAATATCGATTATAAAATCTTTATGTTTATATTCGCAAAGAGACTGAATAAGATTCTACCTAGTTTAATAGATTATGATCAAACAGGTTTTATTTTACACAGAAAAGTTCAAGACAATATTATTAAATTATTATCATTGACTGACATTGCTAACAAGACAACAAAGCAACTCACAATTATTAGCTTGGACACTGAAAAAGCCTTTGATTTTATTAGTTAGACTTATCTGCACAAAATACTTAAAGGATATAATTTTTCTCTGGACTTTATAAATTTAATACTAAGCTTATATAATGATTCCCAAGCCTATGTTACAATTGGGTCATGTTTATCGTCATCATTTAAAATTTCAAAAGGTACAAAACAAGGTTGCCCATTATCACCTTTATTGTTTGCACTGTCAATAGAACCTTTTGCTAATTATATAAGAAACAATATTAATATAAAGGTATTTTCTTCAAATAGTGAATATTTTTCCAAATCCAATTGTTTGCGGATGATATCCCTTTAACAAGTGAAAATATAGATTCTTCTTTATATCATATCATTGAATTAATACATTGAATAAAACTGAAACTTTATTAATCAATAAGAGAATTAATAAAAACTTGTGAGTCTATAGAAACTTTAACTGGGAAAATAAAACAATACAATATTTGGGCATTAGTATAAGAGCTACCTGGAAAGAGATGGTACTTTCAAATTATACTATTCTATTAAACACTATTACTAAGTTAATGAATAATTGGAATAAAATGTTTTTTACCATGGAAGATAGATTCACATTGATAAAAATGGTTATTTTACCAAAAGTTTTATTCTATACACAATCCCTGATTTTAATTTCCCCCAAATTTTTTTCAAGCAAATAAACAATATATTACTTAAGTTCCTTTGGTTTCCTCAAAAAATGAGGATAGTGAATAATTGGCACTTAAAAGGCTGGAATAACAATGGAACTGGCCTCCTAACATACAATTATATGAAAAATTGACTATCAACATAGTACTATACTGTTTAAGCAATACCTACATTTCAAGGTGGAAACAGTTATATGAAACTCATGTAGTATCTATCAGTAGCTATGAAGTACAAATAAACTCCTTGTTAGGCATTTGTAAAGTATATTGGTATTAAGAGATTGTTTATATAAGAAAAAATTCAATGATCTCACATACAGTATCAATCAAATCTTTAGTACCCTTAAAAGTGCAATAGAGTGTAAATATAATATTAGACAGCTATTTGTTCTAATATTTCCCAAAGCATACACTCCAGATTGTTTAGAGTCCTTTAATTTAAGCAAAATGATAAATTTAAAAAATAATAATTTAAAATGTTGGTATAAATGTTTAGATAACAACAAGATTCACTCAGCAGATGTTCTAGCTAGATATAATGCTATGCAAGGGAGTTGGTTATCCCTACAAACATTACGACAGTTCATTGAGAATACAGTGAAAATATCAATTAGCTCAGAAATGGACATACTGCCAAAGCTACAACTTTTAATGTGTAATAACTGGACAGGCATTAATAATAAATTGTGGTTTTCATATATATATATATATATATATATATATATATATATATATATATATATATATATAAACATCGTATGTGATGAATTTTTATCATTTGATTTGGCATTCTGGGATTATTCCACAAAAGTCAATAAAGCATCTTTTTCAGAGGACAACATAAAATTGTTATTAAATTCTGTGAATAATACCACATCTTCTCTTTACTGAAAGCTGTTTATATGGAAATTTCTACACAGAAGTTTCTTTACTCCCTGTAAAATTGCTATAATTTCTAAGAGTAAAGAAATAAAATGCTGGAGCTGTGCATAATGTTGGAGGCTAATTGGGTCCATATGTTTATTGAGTGTAGAGTTGTTCTATAATTTTGGATTGATTTCAGATGTTTTGTAAAGATTTTGTGGTCAATTGTTATATATCTAATTATTTGTTATTATTTAATGTTTCTATCCCAAATGTAATTCCAAGATATCAAATACCACTCCTCTGGTCACTTTTAGCCATTGCTAGAAAAATAATCACAATGAATTGGAAGAATAAACAAGATCTTTTATTCAATGACTTTATAAATTTAGTTAAAATTGTGTGTAAAAACAAATGCAAACTATTCTAAGTAGAACATCTAATATAACTCATAAAAGAATAACCTGGCAGAAACTGGAAGTTTTAGTGGACAAATATTAATGGTGTATATACTTCATATTGAACTTTGTCATGGATGATTGTATATAGTTAGATATTGTTGACTATATTGTTATTTTTCTTTATGCTTTAATAGTTTTGATTGTTAATTGTGATTGTAAAATCAAATAAAAACTTTTGGAAAAAAAAAGAACAGACTCAATGACTGCTGTACAGAATGGAATCAACAATTCCCGTGGGAGGTTGAACTTCCTCAGCTGTCTCAAAGTACATTTGTTGTTGTGCCTTTTTTATGATGGAACCTACACTGGTCTCCCAGTTCAAGTCCCGGGAGATTACAGATCCAAAAAACTTGAAGGATTCCAAAACTGACACAGCAGTATTAAATATAAACAAGGGGGATAATACTGTAGTATAATATTAAATATATATATATATATATATATATATATATACATGCACATGCACACAAACATATACACATATATAGGTATGCACATATACAATATTTTAAAATTATTACTTTTGTTAGAAAACCTGTAAAGGACACTTTTTATTTTTACATTTGATGTTAAATATGCACTTACAAATTCTAGAGGGATAATGCTCACTTAATCTTTCCCACAAAGAACACATGCCATAAAGAACACAGTGCTAAATAAACCAACGCCTTTGTATTACAGTCAAAAAACCCAGGCATCCAATAATTCTGTCATAACTAGTGATTATTGCACTAGAGGTATCTGGAATATATATGCAATATTTACATAGTTCACATTTTGTAATGCTCTTTTTCTTAACAGTACTTTTTTCATCTCTGTTGTAATTTCTATAATTTGCTTAACACTTTTGTTCTGTTTTTTTTTCAGATCACAAAACTGGGGTCAGAGCCCAGCTTTTCTTAAAGATCCCTTTTGAAGGCTAATTTTCAATTCCTTCCTATAAAAGACATAATATTGACAGTATCACAAGTAAAGGGCAAAGTCATAACCATAGTCTTATTCATAGCCCTCAATTTTCCTGCTGGAATATCTGTCCTACACCCACCAAATATGTACTGAACTTTTTGGTGTCAAGCTGTATGGATGACTACACCTATTGAATATACTAATTCTGGGGGATAGCCTCTAGCTAAAAGCATGCCTTTCAGTTTAGCCATCCACACCATCAATACCTCATCATATGTTATTAATCTGGATAATCTCAAGAACTGAACTTTTACAAAAAAAAAAATGCCTTTTACCTGAATTTTCCCTTGTTGTGGGAATGGCAGCTTCAAGACTGAGATAAGCATTTAATAAGCTGGACTTTCTATAAATCATAGATTGAAAACCACCCTTCTTGTAATCCTTAAAAAACAAATATGACTAGAACATTTGCCGAATTAACACTGTGCTTGTACATGAATTCCAAAAATCTGGTTGTGTTACGTATATATTCTATAAATGTTTCCATAAATTCTATACAACTCTTACACAAGATAAAAATGTTGTTTATACATCTTGTATAGTACTACAAGCATTCTTGGTATTTTGACTCCAACACAAACCTTTACTCACATGTCCACAGAATAACATTCATATATACGGTGGCAGAAACTGCTTCTATGGCAGCCCTCGATAACTGGTGATAGTATTTCTCCTCAAAAAAATAAATTATTATTCTGCACCATTATTTCCTTCATAACATCACCTTGTTGTTGATAAACTTGTGGAACTGGGTTAAATTTTCATTAAACCAAGATAATCTAACTTTATGGGGCATCACTGTAAACAAATCACTGGCATCAACTGCCAAAAACAGATCATTCAAAAACTGCATCTGTGACATTTTCAGGAAATGCACACAATTCTTAAATGTGTGTACCAATATCAGAAATAGTTTTTAATTTCTTATTTGTAAATACTTTGTTTTTTTTATATTGTTAAACACCTTTATTGAATTATCACTTGTGACGCAGGCAAATTTACATTTATACAAAATTAAACTGTATTAATAAATTAACATTAACAAACATTATACTTCACATATATTGCTATATATCATATAACCTAAGCAATATTACATACATTATTAAATCTCTGCCACCCCCCCCCTTTTTTCTTTAACGAGAATCATCTTGCACCATAAGCAATCATACATTTATATAAGTGAAAACAAGCCACATCGACATAAGCCTAGTTGGAAACATCACAAACCATAAATGACACACTCCCAGTTGCAAACATTATACATCACTTATAATCTATCCAATCATTTTTTGTCAAACATTACTCATATCATTTAAGTCCTGCCTTCTTTTAAACCTCACCCCCCCCGTATGCATTGTTCCCACAATTCCCATGTTTCCTATGTAGTTTGCTCCTACCCTTTTCTTAAGGTTGCAATTCCAGTTGTTTTATCTCTGTTACTATATTCATTACTTCTTATACAGTTGGTTGAGATTTTGATTTCCATTTTCTAGTAAATGCATTTTTGGCAGTCACCATAATTAGACAAAGCAAGGCCTTACTATGTCTAGGTAATTCCGATTCTGTATTATAGCTCAGAAAAATCATCTTCCTCATCACACCAATCCGCCCACCCAGCAGCTCCAACAGTGCATCCCACAAGGAATCCTTAAAGTCCACCAACCCATCACACTCCCAGAAAAAATACTCCCAAGTACCTCTTTGTTCCCTGTCACACCTCCAACATTTGATGTCTACCTGAGGAAAAATTATCTGGAGTCTACTTGGGGTATAAAAATATCTGTGTAAACATTTCTAAGCAAAACTCGTAAATCCTCTAGATTTTGTTGCATATTTGGGAGATGTACATATATCCTCCTATTGTTTCTTTGTGAATTGCATATCCAATCTCTCTTTCCAAGCCTTTCTAACCTCCTCTGATTGATTCTTATAGTTATCATGCAATATTTTATATGCACTACTAATTATTCCTTTTTTAATGGCAGCTTCTATCTTCTATTCTAGATTCTATTAAAAACTCTACCAGTGCTGGTCTTTCATTTAGAACCTCTTTATTTCTTTCTCTTTGCCTATACTCTGATATTAATCCTTGATAGGGAAGGCAATCTCTAACCTGCAGTCCAAATAAATTCTTGGCATCTTCCCATTCTATTACCTTTCCCTCTCTTGTCATTTGCTAACAATACATTGATTCCTTTGTCAGTTTTCTCCAATAAATTCCAGCCTGTTGTCTATATTCCTAATTGCAGTCATCCCGATCAGTAGACTCTCCTTTCTCCATTCTCATGTTGGGTTAGCTTTTAGAATACTTTCTGCTACTTTATGGATAGTATTCTGCATAATTATTGTTATTCTCCTTAAAGGCCTGCATCCAAAATCCCAGTCTCTCCTTCTTTCTGATCTTTCCCCCTGTTCAACATCATCCCTTTCCACTTTGAATTATAATTTTCTGCTTGTGTTACGTATAGGAGCCCTAACTGTGTAGCTCTGAAATACCCTTTCAAATTGTGTAATCCCAATCTGCCCTGTTTGACTGGAAGAATCAGTTTATCCCACTTGACTCTTGCTGTCTTCCCCTCCCAGATAAAATCCTTCAGCTCTTAATTGCTAGCCACAACTTCTCCTCTGTTTGATAAAAATATGCCTGGCCTGTGTATAAGACTAAAGAGACTAAAAACATTTTGACTGCTTGTATCTTACTATCCATATAACAAAGCTTCCATTATCTCAGTTTTTGTATTATTTTTTCTTTAGTCTCTTCCCACATATCTTTTGCTGCCACACCAGAATCATTTTTAATCCATACTCAAATACTTCATTTTATCATGTCCCCATAAATACGGATATTGCTGCACCAATGTGTGTGTGTGGGTACATAATTTACCTCTATTGCCTTTGTTTTAGCTTCATTAATTTTGTATCCCAAAAAGATTTAAAACTGCCACAAAATGTTCCACAACACTGTAATGTCCCTTTCTGGTTTTGTCAGGTATAAAATAAAATCATCTGCAAATACAGCCAGCTTTTCTTGACTACCATGCCAGTTATATCCTTGAATTTATGAGTCCCTTATTTTCTTCGACAGTGTTTCTAAATATAATGCAAATAACAAAGAAGAAATAGGACACCCCTACCTGGTTCCTCTGCTCAAGCAGAAATTATCAATGACCCCATCCACTTTAATTTTTGCCTCTGATCCCTCATGTATCCTCCTAATCGACCTTATAATTTGCCCTTCTCATAAAGTCCCAGCTTCCTCTGTCAAATGCTTTCGCTACATCATGACCCACCAACAACAATGGTATTTCCTTACATTCTGCTTCCCCCTGGATTGTCAGTGTTCTGTTAATGTTGTGAAAATGTTTGCCTCCCCTCCACAAAACCACATTGCTCCATATCTATCAATTTTGGCATTACATGTGTCATTCTATTAGCCACTATAGACATGAACACTTTATAATCATGGTTTAGTATTGAAATGGGCCTGTATTAAGCTGGATCTGATAGATCATTACCCTCTTTAGGTATTACAGCTACCACTGATTTCTTTCAGGATGTTGGTACTTCTCCTCCTCTTAAAATGCTGTTAAACAAAACCTTCCAGATCTTTATCATTTTTTTTTCCATCCTAGCTTCTAACCTTCCACAGGAATACCATCTATTCCTGGGTACTTACCTGTAGATTGGTTATACATACAATTTTTATCTCATTTCCTCCTATCCTAACCATTAGTAATTGATCCTCATCTACCGCTAACCTTGGCATATTTAATTCTTCCATAAACTTTTCCCTTTGTATCTTTTCTTGGCTTCCATATTTCTCTGCTTTATACAGACATTCATAGAATTTCTGAAATATTTCTAATACCTCTACAGGATCTCGTGTTACCTTCCGTGTTTTAGGCTCCATAAGCTTAGCAACAGCCCTTTCTACTTTCTATTGCCTGAGTCGTTGTGCTAAAATTTTTTGTCCTCTACTGTTATTACCAAAAAATAGTTGCTTAACAGGAATCTTTCTAAACTCAGGTATTTTATTGAGGTAATCCCTTATTTTCTGCTTAGCATTCTGCAGTCAATCCTCTTCTTGTTCTTTGAGATTCCCCCTATTCTGCAATACTTTAACATTTGTCAGTCCCTCTATATAATTCTTGTTACTTCTTAACCATAGCTTCCTTTCTTTTATTTCCACCCTATTTTTAAACTCCACCTTAATTTTATCCCACTCTCGAGCTATATTTTCAGAAGAAATTTCTATCCTCTCTAATAGCTCCTGAATTATCTCAACTACCCATTCCTTAAATTCCTCTCTTTTCAACAAGTAGGTGGGGAAGCATCAGTGTCTTATTTTTATTTCATTACCCTGTATTTTTATTTCAGTTATTATTGGTGCATGATCTGGAACGTATTATTGGGTGCATATCAAGACCTTCAATTAAATGCACATGCTGCTGTGAAATGTAAATTCTATCTAGCCTAGCCCAGTTTTTATATATTGGGGGAAAAATATGTAAATTCACTCCGAACTCCTGTGGCAGTGTAATCCTCCTCTCTTGCCAGTAGCCCCTTAGCACTATAAATATGCCATTATTATCTTTTTTTATCCTCTTCTATCACTATTGGAGCTCCCCTTGAATATAAGTACTCCTCTTTTCTTTTGTCTCAGGTATTCTGCTGAATAACCATCCTGAAAACCTTTCTTTACCAAATTCACATGTTCACTTCTTTCTAAGTGTGTCTCCTATAACATAGATATTTGCACTCTACATTATTAATATATTTCACTACTCTTCATTTTTTTCTATTTTTCTGTGAGAACATTGACATTTAAAGACATTACAGAAAGCATCATTGCATTAAAAAGTTATTCTCACCTTTTATATATAACACCTTTTTCTTACATGCATACATTGTTAGACAGATTGAACTGTTATAGAGTTATTTCTTGTCATATCCATTTGAGCCTATGTCACATCTTACAAAACTTTTTGTTTTATTGAAAGCCCCCTCAAACAAAAAAAAACAGACACCCCCCATACACCCTAAAACCTATTATCTTAATACCAACACAAACAACTATTTACATATTCAAATACTGAAGTTTTACCCTCCTAATAAGAACAAAAGTCCCAAACTGACAGCCACATTCAGACCTGAGTTAACCTAAAATAATGGTTAAGCATTCTAAGACACATGGTGCAGCCTGTGCTTCTATTAAGTGCTAATTGGTTTTATCTTTTCTTTATAGCTCTCCCAGCTGGGAAAACCTTGGAATGCTTTCAGCAAACATTATATCCTAACCAATTTCTCTTCTCTGTTTTTTTTCTTCAGCCAATAACTCTCCACCAGACTGTAGACAGTTGCTCTTTATCAGACTGTCTCCATGGAGACACATAAACATAATCTCTTTGTCAGATTGTTTCTGAGTATACACATATTTGCTAAAAAAAGCCTCATAACATTCACTATTATTTTTCATTTACTTGCTTACTCTTAAAAGTGGTTACTAAATCAATCTAAGGCCCTTAATCCAGTCAGTTCTCCCATGCAATAATGAGAAAAAGCATATTAAATTTTCTTTTGTCGTGCTCTTTTAAACAGGCTTTTTTATTGCATTGCCTACATTTCTTAAAACTGAACAAGAAGAAACAGACAAGGGAGAAAGAAAAGAAAAAAATAGCAGCACCTGTTTACAATCCCCACTACACTTACTGAGAAAACTTTACTTTATAGCATGCAAAGAAAACCACGCACCACAAAAACAGTGCTAGTAAGAGAAAAAAAAAAACACTTACAGTTAACTTTCTCCCTCCTCTTTCCCTCCCCAAAGCATTTTTGAACATTAATGACATGAAGTAGGGCATATGCTTTAAAGTCGCCCACAAGTCCAAGAAATTCAGAAAAATTCCAATAGTTCCAGATTTTCTTGTTCTGTCATGTTTCACACACATCATTTTTACATTGTAATCCCACATTAAGTTAATGGTTTTATTACGATTCATCTCCATCTTCCAAATTCTGTCTCTGCTTCATTTCCAATATACTCTTGATTCTTCTAGTCAACTCTCATGTTCCCTTCCTTCACTCATAGGTAGGTACTAGGCTATCGGCCCAAAGGCCTACGTAAGCCTAGCCAACAAGGTTCCCTGGCTTACGCCACCCAAGAAAGTTATTTTCCTGTGCCACTGTCGAGCAGCTCCAGCTGCAACATCAACTCCAACATTTTCCATTGAAACAGGTACAGTCTCTCTGGTCTTTATTATCAAAAGAACAAGAAGCAGAATCTCTTTCTGTTTCAAAGCTCACTTTTTGTTGGACAAGCTTTTGTATTTCTTCCTTAGCATGTATTTCATCAAAAAATGATTTTAATCCTCCAGGTAAGAATACTTTGAAGACAGCTTGGTACAGCAGTTTGATTCTCACACCTGCATCTCGACATTCCCTGAATAGTGGAATAAATTTGCTTCTCTTCTGTCTGGTGTACAATGAGTAATCAATCTCTACAAACACTTTGCTGTCTCCCACTTTTAGTAGTTTGTCCTTCTGCCACAGTTTTGTCAAAATCAACACCTTCTGCTGGTAGGATTGCATCTTTACTATTAAAGGTACAGGCTGCTTTCTCATAGCCAGATTTGGAGCATACACACCATGTGCCCTTTCAACTAACAACTCCTGCTGTGGAATACCAGTCCAGTTGCTTATTTGTGCTTTCATAAAACTAATGCAGTCTGTTCCTTCCAGCTTCTCAAGTATAGCTGAAAATCTCAGGTTTTTCCTACATGCTCTGTCCTCTAATTCTACATTTTTTAAACATCTCTTACTGAGCAGCTTCATATTCAGCCAGCCTTTTCTTCACTCTGATTTTTGCAGCTTTATCACCTGATTTGAATATTTGTTTAAAGCTTCTTCAACTTTTTCTAGCCTTTTGCTGTTTGTGTTGATATACTCCATCACTGTTTTGTTTATTTTAACCAGGTCTGTGTGCAGTTGTCTTATATATTCCTGTAGGTTACTGGAATTCATGTCTGGAGGTTGCATTGCTTTTTGCTGAACAGCTGCAGAACCTTCCCCAGTCAGTATTTCTTCCTCACTTTTTGTAGCTGATTTTTTCCAGGCCCTCTGTAATTCTTTTTTTCTGGAATCCAGGCAGTACACTTACTAGACAGTTACTGAAATTTACCCATAAACACAGGTCTACTGGCCTTATCTGCTGATTTTCTGTTTTCAAAGTGAGAGAACTAGAATTAACCTGTTACTCAATGTGCAGACATCTTGGGAAGTCCCATAAATACTTTGGTTTTTGAGCCACCAGTGGCTACAATAGGATGTAAGAGATGATTCTAAGTTGTTTTTATGAATTTTGAGATTTTGTTTTATCCTTTGTTGACAAGGTTAGTACCACTAGGCTTGTATCCTCTTTTTCAGGAGATTTATACTACTATGGGAAATTTGGTCAGGGTATGAGGGAACTTCCCCTACTCTTTTCAGCAGGTGCTGTCAGATCTATTACAACTACCTCAGCTGCCATCAACTCAGGCAGATGCAGACACAGTTTACCATCTCATCTGAAAGATGACACACTCAGGAGTTCATCAGCCACCCATTCCCTTATGCTGTAC
Source organism: Protopterus annectens (assembly GCF_019279795.1). Classification (NCBI taxonomy): domain Eukaryota; kingdom Metazoa; phylum Chordata; order Ceratodontiformes; family Protopteridae; genus Protopterus; species Protopterus annectens. The sequence goes on along the minus strand of NC_056729.1, from coordinate 1,993,109,510 downwards.
TGCAGTGTCAGCAATCACTCTACCTGGTGTGGAATAGAACTCACAGCCTTTTGAACTGAAGGTGAGTGTGCTACCTATTGCACCATTGTCACTGCAAATAGCAAATATATTTGGTTCCTGGAAAACATTCCACAAACGGTAGCCAGTGTTGCAGGATTGGGGGATATAGCCCTAACTACAGCCCAGGTGACCCAGGTTCAGTTAGTGCTCAGGCATCTTCGACATAGGAAGAACATTTGTCTAGGCATTCCCTGTGAAGAGTCATGGTCCACAGAGTGGAGTAGCTTGTGATTGTAGCAATAACATTGATCGGAAGAAGTCTACAGCTCTTGCAAATAGTTTAATAGACAAAACACTTCTTTCACATTAGTGGCTCAATAAAGTTTTCTTCTAATTCATTCAAACTATGTTTTTATTTATTCAGTCATAAAGCTATCTGAGGCTTAATGCACAGAGTTATGGATAACTGGTCAGTTCATAGTTGTTCTTCTGAATACATAAAGTTTTTTAAGACCTCAAATGCCATCCTCCACATAGAAACTTTTGATTTTAACATGTGCGTGCTCGAATACACACACTCAGTCATACACAAACACATAGATGCAATACTTCATTAAGTTAGAAGGGATATCTCTTTGAATATTATTTTTAAAGGTCACACATTGATCCTTCCTGAATGGACCTGGAAAAAAGCAAAATCATGAACAGTTTGTCTCAATGTATATTAGCAGGTTTCACCCCATATCTTACCAAAACACTTACCTAAATGAAATATCCTTGTAGACACCCATAAAGGAAGGATAAATGTCTGCAAAGTGACACACAAACACATGCCATACCTATTTCACTCAAGTTTAGCACTTTTTTGGATTCCAGGATTAAACATTACTAAGTATTTTCTAATTTACTGCTATTTCCAACAAAAAACAAGGATTTCTAAATACTGACACAAATGGGTATCCCAACTCTTAAATTCATTAAAAATACCCAGACTGCTAAACAATCCAACAGTGAATAAGTTCTATTTTCTTCTGGCAAGATAAAAATAATTCTTGTATACAATGATGACATCAACCTATTTTTGTTAATGGCAGTAATTATATATAATTAGATATCTTATAGTATACAATGACTTCACATTAGTATTAAAAAAACATGCACGCTGATTGGTCAGCTCAGCCTGCGTGCCCATTATAAATCAAGCATATACCAGTAGAAGAAAGTCTGACTGGTGAAGTTCCATTGAATGGTCAGACTTTTTTACTGATATATGCTACCGAGGGCAGACCAAATACAAGAAAAATCAGATATATTCTGTAAAAGTAACGAAACCGAAATGTACCTGATTTTCCTTGTATTTCTGCCATCTTGGCAGACTGTAATACCAGTGAGCTGCTCAGATTTTAATAGGATCCCCAAATTCTTACTTCATACTACAAAAAAAAAAACGCAAAGGAGATTCTTTTTTCTCTGTTGCGTCTATTGAACAGCACTGCTGGACTGTGCAAGTATGGGAACATAAGTCTTATATGCATATGCAGCACATCAGAAATCACTGAAGAATAGGGAACCAATCAGGAGAAACACTACAGCCCAGTTATAAAAACAAAAAAAAAAAAAAAAAAAAAAAAAAAAAACTTATGTACTTACCATAACGTTCATCTGTGTTGCTCATTTTCATTCTTCCACAACTATTTGGTCTGGATTCGATCCTTGGATCCAACTTGGCTGTTGCTATAGCTCGTGGCCACCTAAAAGCTCTCGAGCTCCTCACTACCCATAATGAACCGACCTCTAACATACCTCAAATCTTGTTTGCTAGATGACACAAAGTAAGAAATATTAATATAATATCCCTGACAGAAGAAGCCATTATCTGGAACAAAAAATAAGGCACAGTGATGTCCTTATCTCTCATTCTATCAAAAATCCATCATGACAAAGGTTTGCTGTTGGTGGGTGGGGAGTTGTGGAAGAATGAAAATAGACAACACAGATGACACGTTATGTTAAGTACATAACTTTTTTATTTGACGTCAATTTTCATTCATTCCTCAACTACTGGGACAGAGTCCCCAGCTAGCTGAAATCCTAGGTGGACTCTAAGCAAAAGGCAACAAGCAGTTAAGTGGAAAAAAGCTACTGCACCTTTCCTGAATACTCCCACTGGTGTGTCCCAGGGTTCAATTCTAGGTCCCCTTCTATTCAATATTTTCATAAATGACTTCCATCATGCCATCCCTAATGCCAACCTCATCCAATACACCGACGATTCAATGATAATCTGCTCTGCCATCTCCATGTCCTCATTAACAAAACAAACCCAGGATGCCTTCCCTTTTACTGAACAATGGATGCTAGATAACCATCTAGCACTCAATGCAACCAAGACCAAACTCATGTTATTTACCCCTTCTAAAACCACCATCCTAGACTTAAACTCTTTCTCCATCACCAGCCAAAATAATAAACCTCCTAAAATAGTCTCCTCTGCAAAACTATTAGGAGTCCTCATTGATGATCAGCTAAAATTCGATAGCCATCTCTTAGTAAATATTGCAAAAACCCATAAGAAACTTGACATGCTTTACCGCCACAACCATTACATCTTGTCTTCCACCAGGCTTGTTCTCGCTACCACTTACCTTATCCCCTCACTCCTATATGGCACCTGCATCCTTACTAATCTGCAATCTTCCCACAAGTCAAAACTCTCCTGTTGTTACTATAAAATTTCAAAATTTGCAACAGGCCAGAGATCGTCTACCCATCACTGCATTTCCTTACATCAACTAAATTGGCTAAATCTCCACAATTACCTTACCTATATTCAACTTATCCAAGCACACAAACTTATTTTCAGGCCCATTCTCTGGTCATCCCTTGCCACTACCTTCCAAATGCATCTCTCTGTCAGGCCTCTAAAATCAAACTTCCAAAATTTAAAAAGAGTACATAAACCTGCCCGCCCAGCAGGCAAACATCTTCTATCCTTCTCGCTAGCACGCCACTGGAATGCTCTCCCACCTCTCACCTGCACCACCAACAGTCTCTCTGCCTTTAAAACCTTGCTCCACTCACACCTAACTACACAATGGGAATGTTCTTGCTCCCATCCTACATAACTTCCCTGACTATAGTCACTCTCTATAAGCTAACTTATCCATGAACAACCACTTCTAATTCTGACATACTTGTAATTTTTGTAATTTTGCAAATTGTAATATTCGTACTTCTTCCGGAGCTTTTCTCCCCAGGACTCCATTGAAAATGGGGTCCTCGTGGCCCAATGGACTATCCTGGCAAACAAACTGCAAATAAATAAATATTCCTGAGCATGGTTGAACCAAAGGCGGCTCTTCCCCCCAAGACCAGATCTAATTTGTAATAAGTAATATAAGTATGAGGAAGGGCTCAAGTTGAAGCTGCACATATATCATCCATAGAATGCCTAGATAAAAATACGGATGAAGTTGCCATGGATCTAAGTGAGTGGGCTGTTAAAGGTTTTGGTAATGAGATACCCAATTTACTGTAGACAAAAGATATGCAGTTGATAAGCCATCTTGCCAAAGTTACCTTTGTAATTGATTTACCTATATTGTACTCCACAAAGAAGATAAACAGTTGATCTGATTTTCTAATTTCACTTGTTCTCTGTATGTAGAAACATAATTGTCTATGAACATCTAACAAGTGCAACATGTATTTTCCGTTGTTTTCAAACTTTGGAAAGAAGGCAGGCAGATTTATGGATTGGTTAACATTGGATTCTGACACGAACTTAGGAAGGAAGAGTTGGTTCATAATGTTACCCTATCCCTACGAAAAATCAAGTAAAGTGGTTTAGAGGACAATGTCTGAAGTACAGAAATTCTTCTGGTTGAGGTTATGGCTATTAGAAAGATCATTTTCCAGGTCAGAAATTTAAGATCACAATTTGATGTTGGTTCAAAGGGGCATGAATTAAGGCCTGCAGTAGCAGATTCAAGTCCCGTGGTGGAGCAGAGTCTTTATAAGGTGGTCTCAGTAGAAGACTACCTCTCAAGATGGCCTTACAAAGCTTAGATGAAACCAGGGAAGAATTCTCAAATCCACTATCGATGCTAGAGATTGCTGCCAACTGAACTCTAATGGTTGAGGAGCTAGCTCCTTCATTAAAACGTGTTGCCAAAATTTCAAGGACACACTGTACAGGGGATGAGAAAGGATCAATATGTTTCTGATGTACCCAAAAAACAAATCTCTTCTATTTACTTCTGTAAAGTTTCCTTATAGAAGTTTTATGGGAAGATAAAAGCATATGATGGACAGGGGAAGAGAACATAGGTTATCTGGTTATTAAAGGAAGTGGAGAAACAACTTTACCAGTTTTAGGTTTGAGATATCTGGATGACACATGCCCATCAGATGAGACAGGAGGTCTGGAATCGTATCCAGAATCCAAGTTTGGTAGACTAGATGAGGCCAAAGACAGAGGAATCAAATCTGTCGATGCCAGTAAGGTGCAATGAGGATGACTTTTCTTTTCAACCTGGCAGCTTTCTGCAGAAATTTGGGGATCAAGGGAGTTGGGGGATAAGCACAGAGGAGACCGGGGAGCTGAATGTAGAGCAGAGTGTCCCTCTGTGATTTCTCCAGTGGAGGTACCAGGACAAAGAAGCAATTGCACTTGTTGTTTAGGAGAGAATTAAAAAAAAATTGCAGCAAGGCTGGCCCCATTGACGGAAAATCATTTCTGTCACTTTCTTGTTGAGGGTACACTCATGAACTAGTAGAATAGACCTGCTTGTCTGCTATCATGCTGGACTTCCAGGGGATGTGCACTGTTATCAGAAAGTGGTTGGAAGAGATCACTCACTGCCACACTCTGACAGCTTCTCTGCACAAGGGATAAAACCTAATTCCTCCTTGTTTGTTTATGTACCATACTACCGATATACTGTCAGTATGAACTGCAATTGTCCCTGATGGAAGAGAGTCTTGGAATGCTTGCATTGCTAAGAGCACTGCTCTCATTTCTAGGATGTTGATATGCATGTTGGCCTCTTCGGGGGGCCAACTGCCTTGGACTGTTTTCTCTAGGAAGTGCCCCCACCCCCCATCTGGGAAGCGTCAGTGGTCACTATGGCCTTGGGTTGAGAGAGAATGAAAGGATGGCCTTGAAGAACTTGATCTGATCGAATCCACCACCAAAGATACCTTTTACATGCTTGAGTGATTTTTATTTGGACTGACGTGTTGATAAAGAATCGAGTTGCTAACATCCATTTAAGAATCCTCATGTGGAATCTCGCTAGAGGAACTAAGATTATGGCCACTGACATTGACCCTAAGGCTTAAAGAATCAACTGGGCTGAAATTTTTCCTGACCTGGAATCTTATAGTCTGAACTCTCACCGGAGGAAGAGAAGCTGTTAATGATACCATGTTGAAAACTGTTTCTATAAACTCCAGTACCTGAGAAGGTTCTAACTGAGATTTGCTGTAATTTATGGTAATTCCTAGCAGGAAGCAAGTTGGGAGTACCTGATCTCTCACTCTTATGAGTGGATGCCTGGTCAGGGTGGTAATGAGCCAGTCGTCTAGATACAGAAACACCCAGAATCACTGCAGTTTCACATGAGCTGCTACCACTGCCATGCATTTGGTGAACACCCTGGGGGCTGTGGTGATGCCAAAGGGCAGGGCTCTGAACTGGTAATGACTGGCTTCCAGACAGAAGCGTAAGTACCTTCTGGGCTGTCTAATCATTTTTATGTAATAGTATGCATCTTGGAGGTCTCTAGAGTACATCCAGTCATCCTTGCCCAAAAAAGGGCAAAATGAACCATGGCCATCCGAGACTTTGTGTGTTGAACTGATTTGTTCAAGTTGCTAAGATCCAAAATGGATCTCCAGTCCCCTGTTTTCTTTGGCACTAAAAAGAATCTTGAGTAAGTTCCAGATTCTATCTGGTCTTGTGAGACCTCTTGGATGACTCTTTTTTTTTTTCTTTCTATCAGCTTTTGTATTTCTAGTGCTGCTATTTTCCTCTGATTGGGAAGAACATCGGAAAACTTGCATGAGGATGTAGGTAGAAGGGAAAAGGGAATTATATAACCTCTGGAAATAATCTTCTACACATATGAATCTTATGTGATGTCTATCCAGGCTCTCTGGTGCAGAGATAAATGACCCCTGATTGCCTCCAGAGGGAGACAGTCAAAGGGAATGTAATCTTTACTGTTATTTAAATCTACACCACAGTGTAGCTGAACGAAATTGTGTTGCTTCATTCCCAGTGTAAGGACATACATAAAGAAAAATATTACAGTAAAAAGTAATTTCTATAGTCTATCTATATCATCTGTATTTATCTTCCTCCAGGCAATAACACTAACACCCTAGAGGATACTCTTAGTTGGCTTTCCACCACCTACCCACAAGAAACCATAGCACTTGGTGACTTTAATATCAACTGGAAGAGCTGTACCTCAGAACAGCCTTCTGCTCACATTAACCTACGCACCTTCACTCAAACCATTACATCCCCCACAAGGACCAATAAACTTAACAATAAAGAAAGCACCCTTGATTGGATACTCATAAATAGTCATCACCAAAATTACAAAGTAGGGACCCTCCCTGAAGATATGAGTGACCATTCACTCACCTTCTTAATCAGATATAAGAGTGACATTCCAAACCCAACCACCTATAGGACCATAAGAACCAACAAGGATTTTAACCCTGACAGCTTCCAAAAAGAACTTAAGGCATGTGATTGGTCAACCCTGAAACACCTACCATTAGAAGAAGCAGTGAAATACTTTAATTCTAAATTTTTAGCCATTCTAGACTACCATGCACCAACACGTACAATTAGAACTAGGATAAAACCAGCCCCATGGCTCTCTAAAGCTACCAAACACAAAATCCACCTTAGAAACAAACTCTGGGCCAACTGGTGTACTACTAAAAGCCCTGCTGACCAATTAAAATTTAGACAGCTAAGAAATGACACAAAAAAGCCATACTGTTAGACAAACAGAACTTCTACTTTCAGCTCCAACAAACCTACCAAAACAAACCACAGAAATTCTGGTTAGGCATCAATAAACTCCTACATCCAGGCCATTCAGTCACACCCACCCCTTTAGGCTGTGATCACAATAGTCCCAAGCAAATAGCCAATACCCTTAACACTTTCTTCACTGAGACCATTCAATCTCTAGCCAATCAGCTATCCCCTAACTCCTCATCTTCATCCACCTCCAACTCTAACCCATCCCCATCTTTTCACTTTCAACCTGTTCCTACATCACTTGTCTGCACCCTTATTCAAAAACTTAAACCTACCACCCTCTCTGCAGACCTACTGCCAGCAGAATATCTGCAAAAAGCTGCAAAGCCATAGCCTACCCCTTATCTATCCTGATTAACAGAACCATTACTGAAGGAACTATCCCAACAATCAGGAAAATTTTGCATATTATCCCCTTGCATATAGGAGGTAACTCTAATGAATTATCAAACTATAGACCTATAGCATATTATCTCCACTGGCAAAAATCACTGAGAAATGCATTCATAAACAACTAGTAAACTACTTATTAGAAAACAACTTACTAGCCAACTGTCAACATGGTTTCAGACCATTTCATAGCACCACCTCTGCTCTTTTATCCTTCTCTGACTGTATTAATAAAAATCGCAATAATGACACTCTATCCTCTGCCCTCTTTATCGATCTATCAAAAGCTTTCGATATGGTTAACCACACCTTACTCATAAACATACTCAAAAACCTGTCACTAGACACACTAGCTATACAATGGTTCCAATCTTACTTAAACAACAGGCAGCAGGCTGTACTATGGGAAAATAACTTATCTTCCCACCTCCCAATTGCCCTTGGTGTCCCTCAAGGCTCCATATTAGGTCCTCTTCTATTTTCTATTTTTATAAATGACCTACATTCTGAAATACCTCAAGCTACCTGTATCCAATACGCGGATGATTCCACATTAATATGCTCTGCCACTTCTCCGGCAGATCTACAGTCCCTAACCCAAAACGTTTTTAATACAGTTGAAAAATGGCTACTACACCGATGTCTCATCCTGAACCCCAAAAAACCAAAACTGCTACTATTCACTCCAACCCGTAAGGCCCCCCTCTTAATTTTAATGTCATGTCAAGCAATGGTACTACCATATCTCCTGATACTACTACAAAACTACTTGGGGTACTAATAGACAACAACCTTACCTATGATTCCCATATTAACAATACTATAAAAACAGTCAACAAAAAATTGGGTTCCCTCTACAGGATCAAACCCTTTCTGACCCCACTAGCCAGGACCACTATTGCCCATACTCACTTAATCTCTACCCTTCTTTATGCCTCTCCTATATATACTAAACTGTGTAAAAGCAACTTGAACAAGCTGGCCATCTCCTACAACAATATTCCTCATCAAATAAACTACTTGTACAAATAAGTAAAACTAACAATTTGGCTGGTGATTCTCTGTTCACTAATACTATTGGTAAAACCTGGAACTCCCTCCCCAGTGACCTAACCTCCCTATCCTCTATAACCTTATTTAAAAGCAAACTGAAGCCATACTTTAAAAATCACAGTGGTCATGCCCCAGTGCTAACCCTGATTAACTACCCCCACTTACCTCTGGTTATTAATCTCCATTCCTGTATAAGCTAGTTACTTTTCTATTAACAATAAAGAGAGTGTGATTTAACTGTTTAAAGTGTTATTACAGATTTCTTTGTATAACTAAACATAGCTGATATGTACTAAGATTTTTGTAAGCAAAATCATAAAGTATTGCACAAATCTGCTATGTACCTCCATTTGTAAAATGTCATTTGCTGTAAATATTTACTGTGAGTTGTGGAGCTTATCTCCCCGGGCCTCTATTGAAAATGGACATATATCCAGTTGGACTAGCCCGGTCAGCAAATGTAAAATAAAAATAAATAAAATAAAATTTTACATCACAGAAACATAACATATAAATAGTAGATAGATATTGCACAGTGTACATTGCACTTTATTGAATTTCTCCTATAAGGGTACAGATGAATAACAGACAGAATTGCACATTCAAATATGGAAAGTGACTATCTATACTGCAATTGTGTGAGCTGAGTAAAATTAGTAGAACGTGATGACCCTATAATGTGTACTGTTCCTGATCAGACAGATATATATACATGCCTGGGTGATTGGAGGGATGAAGGAGCTGACTTTCTTTTGGTTTGTCTGTCAACAGAGTTCAACAGTCTAATAGATAAGGGGAAAAAAACAAGAAGTTATGTACTCACCATAATGTTCAATGTATGTAGTCCATCTCGCCTCACATTCTTACCCGTGGGTTCGGAGCCAAACCTCGGCTCTGAATCGGCCATACTCTAGCTCGAAGTCTTCAACTGGCTCGTGGCTAAGAGGTATCCCATGCTGCACTACTCCCTTTCCCCAGATCTTGTTTGCTGCAAGCTCAGGCAATCACACCCCACACACACAACACATAGAGAGGAAGAATCAGCCCAACAACAAAAGGAGTACTGAAACCAAAACTAACCTCTAGGCCCTCCAGGAGGGGGAAGGCGGGAGGGTAAGTAAGAATGTGAGGCAAGATGGACTACATACATCGAGCGTTATGGTGAGCACATAGAGTCTTGATGTTATGTAGTCCAATCTCGCCTACATTCTTACCCGTGGAACAGTGTCCCCAGCACCTGAACCTTGGGCGGCTCAGTGGAAAATACTCCTGAGCACTGTGGAACCAAAGGAAGATCTGCCTCTGGATATCAAATCCAATTTGTAGTGACTGATAAAGGTGTGAAGAGATGCCCATGCAGCCGGAGCACAAATATTATCCATAGACATCCTGGCCTGAAATGCCATAGAGGTAGACATTGATCATGTAGAATGAGCCTTCACCTTAAAAGGTAATTCCTTACCGCTTGAGGCATAAATGAAGGAAATACAACTGGAGATCCATCTGGATAATGTTACTTTAGAAACAGGAGACCCAAGTCTATTGTCTGAAAATGAGACAAATTTCTGATCTGATTTCCTAAGATCCTTCGTTCTATGTAAATAGAAACGCAATTGTCTATGAACATCTAGCTGGTGGAATTTGAATTCTGCCTTATTAGAAAATTCTGGGAAAAACACAGGCAGCTCAGTAGACTGGTTGAGGTTAATAACCAAAGCAACCTTTGGCATAAAGGAAGGAATTGGTCTGAGGGAAACCCTATCCTTGTTAAATACCAAGTAAGGAGGTCCGACTGACAAAGCTTGGAGCTCAGAGACTCGCCTAGCTGAAGTGATGGCTACCAAAAAGATTGTCTTCCATGACAAATATTTCAAGTCACAAGTAGCTGCAGGCTCAAAGGGAGACGAAGTGAGACACTGCAGCACAAAATTGAGGTACCATGGCATTACGGGATCAAAGACTGGGGGCCGAAGCATCATAGTGCCCGTTAAAAATGCCTTAAAAAGTCTTATGCGCCATTAGACTGGGTTCATTAGTGACATGAAAGGTGGAGATAGCCGCTAACTGAACTTTAATGGTTGTGGCAGCTGACCCCTGACTGAAAAGCATGGAGAGAAATTCCAGAACTGATGAGATTGGTGCAGTGTAAGGGTCAATCTGCCTTTCATGAGCCCAGATGGAGAATCTTTTCCATTTACTGGAATAAATCTTCCTAGTCGAAGGCTTATGGGAAGAAGACAGAATATGAACTACTTCCGGAGAAAAATGATGAAGCCTGACTAGTGATGGAACTGGAGTAGCCAAGCTGTCAACCGGAGGGTCTGAAGAGAGGGATGGAACTGCCCTGACATATGAGTCAATAGGTCTGGCTGTGGGTCCAGAATCCAGGGGTCATGCATGAGACAGCAATGGAGAAAGGGGAACCACATTTGACGAGACCAGTGTGGAGCAATCAGAATCATTCTGCTTCCCAAGAATTGTGCTTTCTGAATAACCTTTGCTATCAGAGGAACAGGTGGGAAGGCATAAAGTAGACCGGAGGGCCAATTGTGAACTAGAGCATCCCTGGGTGTCTCCCCCTGAGGGGGAATAAGGGTGAAGTAGCTTCTGCACTTGGTATTGAGGGGACTGGCAAATAGATCGCAGCAAGGCTGACCCCATCTGCGGAAAATCTGTTCCGCAACCTGCTTGTTCAGGGACCACTCATGAGGCATTAGAATAGCTCTGCTCACCTGTAGGCAATCACGTTGGACTTCCCTGGAATGTGCATTGCCAGAAGAAAGCGTTGGGAAGACACTGCCCACTGCCACACTTGAATAGCCTCTCTGCAAAGGGGGTACGACTTGATTCCCCCCTGTTTGTTCAGATACCATACCAACGACATGTTGTCCGAGTGGATTGCAATCGTCCAGAGAGGAAGAAAGCTCTGGAGTGCTTGCAATGCTAATAGCACTGCTCTCATCTCCAAGAAATTGATATGCAAATGCATCTCGTGCTCTTACCACGTGCCTTGGACTGTCCTGCCGAGATAATGCCCCCCCCCCCCCAATCTGGGAGGCATCCGTGGTCACCGTGGAAACTGGAGGAGGTGGGACAAAAGGCTTTCCCACATTGAGATTGCTGGTCTGAAGCCACCAGCATAGATCCTGCTTGCACTTGTCTGTAATCATAATCAGATGGGAAAGCGGAAGGTGTTGTACGGACCACTGAGCAAAGAGCAGCCAATGAAGGAGCCTCATGTGTAGTATTGCAAGAGGGACTAGCATAATTGTGGCAGCCATTGTCCCTACCAATTTGAGAACCATTTTTGCCTTTACCTTTTTCAGTGGAAGCAACGCGTAGACCTGTTGTTGCAAAACCTGAATTCTTTCTTGTGGTAAGAAAGCCCTCATGAGCACGGTGTCTAACTCGGCACCTATAAAGGTGACACGCTGCGAGGGCAATAAGGCAGACTTTTCCCAGTTTAGTGTGATACACAGTTGTTGACACAGCGCAATGGTGGCGTCTCTGGTCTGTAGTAGTAGATTCCTGGTGGTGGCAGACAGGAGCCAGTCGTCTAGGTACAGAAACACTTGGAATCCCTGACGTCTCAAGTGAGCCATCACCACTGCCATACATTTGGTTAACACCCTGGGGGCTGTGGTGAAACCAAAGGGCAGGGCTCAAAACTGAAAATGACTGGCTCCCAGCCGAAGGAAGTGGGTGAACTGACTAAGTCAACATCGGCTCCCAGTCTCTCGGAGTTGGTGATGGAGATACTTCTGGATGCCCTGTCCATCTTCATATGGTAGTAAGCATCCGTGAGGTTGATGGAGCACATCCATACTTCTTTCCCCAACAATGGGAGAATAGACTGTAAAGTGACCATTCGAAACTTAGACTTTTTTACATGGAGGTTCAAGCGGCTGAGATCCAAGATGGGTCTCAGGTCCCCTGTTCTTTTCGGCACCAAACAGAATCCTGAGTAAGTCCCTAATCTGAGCTGGTCTGAGGGGACATGCTGGATGGCTCCTTTTGCTAGCAGCATTTGAACTTCTGAAGCTGCGGAATCCCTTTGACTGGGTGGAGCATCTGGGATTCTCTTGGTTGGCAGGGGATGAGAAGAGAAGGGAATATGATATCCTCCGGAAATTATCTTTAATACCCACTCGCCCTGGGTGATGCCTTGCCAGGCTTCTGGGTATAGCGAAATGTGACCCCCGACTGGCTCTGGAGAAGCGCAGTCGGGTCTCCCATCAGGACTGCTGGTAGGAGGAACTGCGAAAGGAATAGTGGTACCCCTGGTTACGCGGGCCTCCTCTGCCTCTAGGCAGCGTCTACCTGAGTTACCACCTCATCCCCTGCCTCTGGAGGGGGAGTCACTTTGTGCGTCATGAAAAAACCTCTGCGGCTTTCTGAACCACATTTTCCCACCATGGAAAAACGGACTCCCACAGCAGACAGGATTTTTCCTTCCTGCTCGCACCTAGTGAGAGTATCCTTCACCTTGGTTCCGAACAACAATGAACTTTCAAATGGGGCGTTGGTGAACGTAGACTTGAAGGCCTCCGCGAAATTACACAGGCGCATCCAGGAGTGCCTCCTAAGAGAGACTCCTGAACTTGCTGCCCTACTTGCTCCATCGGCTGCATGCAAGATCAGCCTCATGGAGGAGTTAGTAATGGAATTTAGGGTAGACATCTAGGCATTGACCTTCTGAGCCACTGCATCAGAAACGTTACCCTGCAGAGACTCTCCAAGCTCTTTTAGGAGATCTTTTTGGAGCCATGTAAAATGTGACAAATAGTTCAGCGACCGCAGAGTAAAGGCCGCTGAAGAAAACATATGCTTCCCATACCGGTCCCATGGTCCTTGACTCCTTGTTAGGGGGATGGACGGTAGATGAAGTCTCAGCTAGTTCCTTCTTGGTGGCCGCTGCCACCACCATGGCATCTACTGAAACACCCTTTGTGAGAAATTCCTTGTCAGCGGGGATGGACAGAAACTTGTTGGGTCTCCTAGGGACTGGTTCCACGGTGTCAGGGGTTTCCCAAACCCTTCGACAAACAATATCCAGGAGTTCATCGAACGGGGGAGAAACCCAAGAGGTGGAGGGTTGAGACCCAAAGGCCTTCAGGAACACAGACTCCTCCTCAGAGGGAGATTTGGAGGGCCAGTCGCCTCTCTGCTTCAAGATCTCCAGAATATCTGAGAAAGAGATATCTTCAGAGGACGAGTTGGGGGACCCCCTCTGACTCCTCGAGGTCGGTGTCCAAAGTGATAGACTCATCCTGGGAGTCGATGTGCTTCCTCTTGCACACTCTTTTTCTGTGGGGCTCCTCAGGCAAACACTCTGGGGAGACCTCAAAAAGTTGGGGACCACTCATGGAGGTATCCTGAGGCCTTAGGTCTCTGCTGTCCAAGGACAGAGGGTGATAAGAAACTGATACCGGTGCTGGAGGGGGTAGAGCATCGGTGCCATCAGACACAGCTGAGGACCTGGCCAGTACACTCCGCATGACCTCAAAAGCTGATCCCCCCCAGCTCCGAAGAACAACCAACTGTGGAAGCCCTTGGAGCCGAAGGGATAAGGTCATAGCCGAGGCAGGGCCCAAGATCACCTGTGCCGAAGCACTGAGAGGGAGCCTCAGAGCCAAAGAAGATCAACCCAAGACCTCCACCTCGGGTCCGACCAAGGAACTATGAGCACTGGACCCCATGGATGGAGCCGACGGGGTCGGAGCAGAGATCGGAACCGAGATGCCAGGATGGGCTACTGGAGCCGACGTAAAGGCATCAGACGGAACCGACAACTCTGGCTCCCAAGGCTGAGGAAGGCTCGGAGGAGGAACATATGAGGATGGATGGGTGACCGGCTCCAGGGCCGATTGGGCTGGAGCTGAAAACAATTTGGCAAACACCGGTGATTAGAGCAGTCTCTGTACCACTCTATCCACATCATCGTCCGAGAGAATCCTGGAGGACAAAGAGTATAAGGTCGGCGATCTGGACCTCCCTACAGAAGGATACTTATGAGAAGGAGAAACCGGCCTAGAAACTGGAGACCGGCTCTGAACAAGTATCTCCGTCACCGGCTCCGAGAGACTGGGAGCCAATGTTGACTTAGTCAATTCACCCACTTCCTTCGGCCCTGAAGCCAATGGAGCCAAGGAAGCTAAAGTAGACTTGGGCAACTTTCTCTGGCGACGCCGATAAAACTGACGGAGCCGGAGAGCATTTTTTTGATTTAGAGGTCTTGTCTGCTTTAGAGGGAGAGGACTTAGAACTGGAAGCCCTCTCCAAGTCTTCTTCGAAGGAGGGTTTCAGTAATCCCTTCAGAATCAGTTTGTTCTTCCTCTCTTGAAGAACACGTGGGCTAAAGGCGTGACAGAAAACAAGAAGTTATGTACTCACCATAACGTTTGATGTATGCAGTCCATCTCACCTCACATTCTTACTCACGGGTTTGGAGCCGAATATCGGCTCCGACTCGGCCAACTTTTATTTTCTAGCACGAAGTCTCTTATTGGCTGGGCTAAACAGGTATCCCATGTTGCACTGCTTCATAGCCCCAGATCTAGTTTGCTGCGAACCCACAATCACACCTCATACATAACAAATACCCACTACAGCAGAACACTATCAAGGGGATTAAGAAAAAACAACTACCATTGAAGGGTACTCAGACACCAATTCCAGTCTCCAAATCCTCCAGGAAGGGGGCAGGTGGGAGGGTACGTAAGAATGTGAGGCGAGATGGACTACATACATCGAACGTTATGGTGAGTACATAACTTCTTGATGTTATGTAGTCCAATCTCGCCTACATTCTTACTTACAGGACAGCATCCCCAGCACCTCTATCCTGGGAGGCTCAAAGGAAGATACTCCTGAGAACTGTGGAACCAAAGAAAGCCCGGCCCCTAGGAGCCACGTCCAGTTTGTAATGAGTAATAAAGGTGTGTGGGGAAGCCCACGTGGCTGCAGCACAAATATCATCCAAAGATAGCCTGGCATGGTAAGGTATTGATGCAGAAACAGCCCTAGTAGAGTGAGCCATGATGGGAAACGGTAGATTTCTGCCCGCTGAGGAGTAAATAAAGGAAATACAACTTGAAATCCATCTGGAGATCATAACCTTGGAAATAGGGGATCCTGCTCTATTTTCTGAAAAAGACACAAACAATTGGTCAGTTTTTCATAGTTGTTTTGTCCTGTGTAAGTAGAATCGTAACTGCCTGTGCACGTCCAGTTGATGAAATCTAAACTCTGCTTTGTTCGAGAATTGAGAGAAGAAAACTGGCAGCTCAATAGACTGATTGAGATTAACAGTAGATGTTACTTTAGGAAGAAAGGACGGATTAGGTCTAAGAGAATCCCTGTCCTTATGGAAGATTAAATATGGGGGTTTGATGGACAGAGCTTGAATCTCTGACACCCGTCTAGCTGATGTGATGGCTATTAGGAAAGCAGTCTTCCAAGACAGAAACTTTAACTCACAGGAGGCAGCCGGTTCGAAAGGTGGGGAAGTCAAGGCTTGCAAAACAAAGTTTAGATCCCAGGGCATTATAGGTTCTGACACAGGAGGCCAGAGTAACAAGGTGCCCTTCAAAAAGGCCTTACAGAGTTTATGTGCCATAAGGGAAGGCTCGTAGGAGGTATGAAAATTAGAAATAGCAACCAGCTGCACTTTAATGGTAGCAGGAGCAGAACCCTGCCGAAAGAGCATCGACAAAAAATCCAAAACAGCAGGAATAGGGGCTGTGTAAGGGTCAAGTCCTTGGGCATGAGCCCAGATGGAAAATCTCTTCCATTTGCTGGAATAAATCTTCCTGGTGGAAGACTTATGAGAAGGCGAAAAACGATGAAGTCTGACTAACGATGGAAGTGGAGTAGCCAGGCTGTCAACCTGAGGGTCCGCAGGGAGGGATGGAACTGCCCCGACATGTGCATCAGTAAGTCTGGTACTGGGTCCAGAATCTAAGGACAGTCAACCGCGAATTGATGAAGAAAGGAGAAACAGACTTGGCAAGGCCAGTGTGGGGCAATTAGAATCATCTTGCTTCCCGAGGATATGGCTTTCTGAATCACTCTTGGTAACAGAGGAAACGGAGGGAAAGCACAGAGCAGACGGAGGGCCAATCGTGGACTAGAGCGTCCCTGGGTGACTCCCCCTGTGGGGGGATCAGGTTAAGTAGCTGCTGCATTTGGCATTGAGGGGGCTGGCAACAAGGCTGACCCCACCTGCTGAAAATCTGTTCTGCAACCAGAAGGTTCAGGGACCACTCGTAAGGCATCAGAATAGCTCTGCTCAGCCTGTCTGCTATCACACTGGCCTTCCTCGGAAAGTGAGTTGCCACTAGAAACCATTGGGAAGACACTGCCCACTGCCACACTTGCATGGCCTCTCTGCACAGGGGGTAAGATCTGGTTCCTCCTTGCTTGTTTATGTACCACACAACGGACATGTTGTCCGAGTGAATTGCAATCGTTCCCAGAGGAAGAGAGCTCTGGAGTGCCCACAACGCCAATAACACCGCTCTCATCTCTAAAACACTGATGTGCAGATGTACCTCGTGATCTTGCCACGTGCCTTGGACCGTCCTGCCAAGATAATGCCCTCCCCACCCCATCTGGGAGGCGTCTGTGGTCACCGTGGCGACAGGTGCCGAAGGAACAAACGGTTTCCCCTCGTCCAGATTACTGGAACATAGCCACCAACGGAGATCCTGCTTGCATCGGTCCATAAGTAGGATCTGGTGGGAAAGGGGGAGTTTCTGAAAAGTCCATTGGGCAAAGAGAAGCCACTGAAGAAGCCTCATGTGTAATCTCGCTAGAGGCACTAACATAATGGTAGCTGCCATGGATCCCAGAAGCTGAAGCACCCATCTCGCTTGTACTTTCCTGAGGGGTAATAAAGCGTGAACCTGACTCTGCAACACTCCGATCCTTTCTTGAGGCAGGAAGGCCCGCATTTGGACAGTGTCTAGCTCTGCACCTATAAATGTGACATGCTGTGAGGGCAGCAATGCAGATTTTTCCCAGTTCAAGGTAATTCCTAGTTGTTGACAGAGGGTATTGGTAGCGTCCCTGGCCCAGATGAGAAGATGCCTGGTGGGGGCGGTGAGGAGCCAGTCGTCCAGGTATGGAAACACCTGGAATCCTTGACGTCTCAAGTGAGCTGTCACCACCGCCAAGCACTTGGTGAACACCCTGGGGGCTGTGGTGAGACCAAAGGGCAGGGCACGAAACTGAAAATGAGGTCGATGGAGCACATCCACACTTCTTTTCCCAGCAATGGGAAAATGGACTGAAGGGTGACCATTCGGAACTTGGACTTCAGAATGTAGTGGATTAATTGGCTGAGATCTAGAATGGGTCTCAGGTCCCCTGTTCTTTTCAGCACCAAAAAGAGTCTTGAGTAAGTCCCTAATCCGATTTGGTCTGAGGGGACAGGTTGGATGACTCCTTTCTTTAGCAGCTTTGAGACTTCTAATGCTACGTGATCCCTTTGACTGGGTGGAACGTCTGGGATTCTCCTGATTGGAGGGGGATCTGACAAAAAGGGAATGGTATAACCTCCGGAAACTATTCGTAGCACCCATCGATCCTGGGTGATGCTTTCCCTGGCTTCCAGATACAACGAAATGTGGCCCCCAACTGGCTCCAGAATAGCACAGTCAGGCAACACATCAGGAACGATGATAAGACGAACCGCAAAAGGAATCATGGTCTCCCGAGTTGCGGGGGCCTCCTCTGCATCTAGGGCGGCGTCTTCCAGAATAACCTCCCCCTCCTCTGCCTCTGGAGGGGGACTCACCTTGTGCGGCAGGGAAAACTTCTGTGATTTCTTGAACCACATCTTCCCTCCTCTCTGAGCCTTGGGGTAAGGCCTAGAGGGAAGGGAAAAACGGACCCCTACAGCAGACAGGGTCTTTCCCCTCTTGCTCACATCTGGTGAGGGTGTCTTTCACTTTGGTCCCAAAAAGTGAGGACCCATCAAACAGGGCATCAGTGAAGGAAGATTTGAAGGCCTCTGCGAAATGACACAGGTGCATCCAGGCTTGCCTCCTGAGGGCTACTCCCGAACTAGCTGCCCTACTCGCCCCTTCGGCTGCATATGAAATGAGCCTCATGGACGAGTTGACAATCGAATTGAGGGTAGACATCTGGGCGTTAACTGTGTGCGCTAATGCCTCAGGTACGTTACCCGCTAGAGTATCTCCTAGCTCCTTGAGGAGATCTCTCTGGAGCCGAGTAAAATGACAAAGATAGTTCAGCGACTGCAGGGTGAAGGTTGCTGATGAGAGGGTATGCTTCCCGTACCGGTCCATGCTCCTGGACTCCTTGTTAGGAGGATGGATGGAGGAAGAAGACTCGGCTACTTCCTGCTGTGTGGCCACCGCCACCACCATTGCATCTACAGCAACCCCTTTGGACAGGAACTCTTTCCCGGGGGGGGGGGGGGGGACTTATTGGGCCTTCTGGGCACAGGTTCCACCGAATCAGGATTCTCCCACGCCCTTCAAAAAATTAAATCCAGGAGCTCGTCAAAGGGTTGAGACACCCAGGAGGTGGAGGGTTGAGCACCAAAGGCCTTGAGGAATACCGACTCCTCAGAGGGGGTTTTGGACGGCCAGTCGCCTCTCTGTCTCAATATCTCCAGGATGTCGGAGAAAGAGACGTCATCGGAGGATGACTTGGGGGAACCCTCTGACTCCTCGAAGTTGGTATCAGAAGTGAGAGACTTGTCTTGGGAGTTTATGTGCTTCCTCTTGCACAACTTCTTTCGGGGGGGCTACTCAGGCACGGACTCTGAGGGACCCACAGAAAGTTGGGGACCGCTCATGGGGGTATCCCCAGACTTTTGGGCTCCGCCATCTATAGATAGGGGGACATCAGAAGCTCTAGCTGGGATGGAAGGGGACAGAATGACCGATCCGGGTGATGTAACTGACGATCTGGCCAGTGCGCTCCTCATGGCCTCGAAGGCGGGTCCCCCCGAATCTGAGGACCGACCGGCCTCCGAGGCCATGACCGGGGTCGGGGTTCCCCGAGCCGATGCACCGAGGGTGAGGCTCGGTACTGACAGATGTCCCGAAGTATCCCCCTCGGGCCCGACAGAGGAAACCTGAGTACCGAAACCTGTGGACGGAGCCGACGTCGGCACCAATAAACCTTTGAGGGGTATCGGAGCCGGCACAAAAACATCACTCGGAGCGGAGCACTCTGGCTATGAAGACAAGGAAGTGCTCAGAGGAGGAACCATCGACACAAGCATCGGGACGGGCTCCGGAACCGACTGGGTCGGAGCCGAAAATAATTTTGCCAACACCGGCGACTGCAGGAGCCTCTGAACCACCCTATTGACATCCAAATCAGAAAGCCTGGAGGATCTGGAGGACAGAGAGGGGGATTGGGATCGCCTATCAGGAGAACCATGCCTAACACTGGGAGACTGGCTCCGAATGGGTTCCAATAATATTGGAGCCGAGGTCGATTCCAGTACAACAGATACCTCCTGCGGCCCCGAGGACAGAGGAGCCGAGGAGGTAGAGTCCAGTTTAGAAGTTTTCTCCGGTGGCTCCGAGGAGATCTTTTCTTTGTCTTCGAAGCCTTAGACTTGGACTGAGTACTAGAGGTCGAGTCTAAAGACTCCTCAAATGAAGGTTTTAGGAGTCCCTTCAATATAAGTTTATTTTTTCTTTCCTGTAGCACCCTCGGACTGAAGGCATGGCAGAAGCTATAGGATTCTTGCAAATGAATTGCTCCTAGGCAATTCACACATACGGAATGTCCATCCGTAATGGACATCTTATAGTTACATTTGGAACATTTCTTAAAACCCGAAGGTTTATGTTCCTTTTGATCCTTAGACATCTCAACTAAAATACTAAACACCAAGACCAAGGAGATGACCTAGCCGGAAAAACAGCAATGGCAGGAAACTATCGCTACACACAAAACCCCAAAGAACCTCTAAGTAAAACGGTTCTTTGAAAACTTCACAACACACAAACTCAACCAGGGAAAAACTACACACTAAAAATCAAGTCGCCAATAAGAGCAGGTAAAAACACTACACAAAAAAGGAGGACTAGGTCCTCTAATTTAAATGGGCCTAGCCCACCGGAACAGTCAGGGATACCAACTCACACACAGACAACACTTCAACAATATTTAAGCAATAAACAAGAAGAAATAGCAATAAAAATAGCTTTTGTTTGAATAGCAAAAATTTTCTGAAAAAAAAATAGCAATTTAGAGGTACTTAGCCACAGCCAAGCAAGACCACATCCTAGCTACATGAGCAGCAAATGAGATCTGGGGCTATGGAGCAGTGCAACATGGGATACCTGTTTAGTCCAGCCAATAAGGGACTTTGTGCTAGAAAATAAAAGTTGGCCGAGTCGGAGCCGAATATCGGCTCCGAACCCGTGAGTAAGAATGTAGGTGAGATTGGACTACATAACATCACAGGATTCTTGGAGGTGGATAGCCCCCAAGCATATACACACATGAACTGCCCATCAGTAATCGACATTTTATATCCACACTAATTACATTTTTGGAAGCCCGAAGGCTTGTGTTCTTTTGTAACCTTAGACATATCATTATGACACTGCACACAATATCAGAAGACAAACCCGACACCAACAACAGAAAAAACGCAGGAATTATGCCTCTAAACTAAACAGTCATAGAACAGTAAACACCACAGGGAAGAAAGGACCTCTAACTTAAATGGCCCTGACAAACAAACAAGGGATGACTAGGTCCTCTAAGTTAAACGGCCCTAGCCCAAAGGGACAGGCAACACCGGAACAAGCACACACAGGGAAACTAGGACACACACAACTAGAAGGGAGGACTAGGTCCTCTAACTGAAACGGGCCTAGCCCGTAAGAAGGGAAGGAACGCAAACGGGATACCAAGACAAAAAGCCAAACAGGCTACACAACAGTTTTTTTATATCAAAAAACAGAGACTAGCTATGAAAATAGCTTTTGGAGCACCAAACTACTAAAAAGTAGAAGAAAGTTATACTTAGCCACGGCCAAGACCGAGACCACATCTGAGCTGTACGAGTGGCAAACGAAATCTGGGGAAAGGGAGCAGTGCAGCACGGGATACCTCTTAGCCACAAGCCAATTGAAGACTTCGTGCTAGAGTATGGCCGAGTCGGAGCAGAAGTTCGGCTCCGAACCCACGGGTAAGAATGTAGGCGAGATTGGACTACATAACATCTGTTGTTCAGCCTGGAAGTCTTGCAGTGCATGCTTCTGTATCTTCTGCCCGAGGAGTAGTAGGAGAACATGTCATTTGCAGGGTGGGTATGGTTGTTGGTTATCTTTCTGGCTCTTCCTATGCAGCGAGTCTCATGCAAGTCTTTCAAGGGTGTAAGTGAAGAACCAATGATTTTCTCCTCTGCCCTTACTACTCGCCTGAGAGCCCTACAGTTGGAGGCATTACAATTCCCATAACTGTCTACGATGTTGCTGGTTAGGATGCTCTTCATGGTGCCCCTGTAGCATGCTTGGAGGATGGACTGCAACAAGTTTGCTTTTCACAGTTTCCTTAAGAAATACAACCACTGCTGCACTTTTTTGACAGTGTAATTGTTGTGCTCTGTCTAGGACAAGTCCTCTGAGATATGTATTACCAGAAATTTCATGCTCTTGACCCTCTCCACTGACACCCCTTTTATCTCTAGAGATTTATGTGCTTTCTGAGATGTTCTGAAGTCCACAATCAGTTCTTTGGTTTTACTGGCATTCAATGCTAACTTTTTGTCATCGCACCAGCCTATAAGATGCTCCATCTCACTTCTGTAGGGTGTTTCCTCTCCATTCCTGACCAGACCTATGACCTTGGTGTCATCTATGAATTTGATGATTTTGTTGAGGTCCTGTCTGGCCACACAGTCATGTGACAGCAAGGTGAATAATAAGGATTAAAGACACATCCCTGTGGTAGCCGTGTGTTCAGAGTTATGCTTCCAGATCTGTTGTCACCCACACAAGGCAGCCTTTCAGTGAGGAAACTTAGAATCTAATTGTATAACGGGGTGTTGATGCCCAGCTGTATTAATTTCTTTACTAGATTCTGAGGGATGACAGTGATGAAGGCAGAAGTAAAGTCAATGAATAGTATTCTGGCATAGCAGTTCTTACCTTCCGAGTGGGTCAAGGTTTCATGAAGTGCTAGAGAGATGGCATCTGCTATGCAGCGGTTCGGTCTATATGCAAACTGCAGTGTGTCCAAAGTTGCTGGTATGCTTGACATTATGTGTTTTTTAATCAGCCTTTTAAAATACTTCAGCACTGTCAAAGTCATAGCAACTCTTTGGTAGTCATTTAGACTTGTTGCCTGTGGTTTCTTGGGTAACAGAATGATGGTCATCTTCTTAAAGCACCTCAGTACACTGGCTAGTTGCAGCGAAGTGTTGAAAATGTCCATGAGCACTGATGCCAATTTTGACACACAGTCTTTCGGTACCCTGCCCATAATGTTATCAGGGCCAGCTACTTTTCTTGGGTTGACACATCTCAAGGTTCTTGGGGCATCTATTGTATTTAGGTGCAGCACTACTTCATCCTTACTGACAGGGGGCTTGTTTGCCACTATTTTGTTATCCATGTCATATCTGCTGAAGAAGTTATTCAGCTCATTTACAAATTCAATGCTGTCATCACAAGAGGCTGACGCAGGTTTGCAGTCAGTTATTCTTTGTATGCCCTTCCACAGATGTCTGATATCATTTTGATCATTAAAATGACCCTGGATCTTTCTGTCATAGATTCTCTTTGCTTCTTTCATACCTTTGCTCAGTTTGCCTCTGGCAACTTTTTGGGCTTCCTTGTCCTTGGATCTGAATGCTGCATTTCATGCTTTTATGAGCTCATACACCTCAATGCTTAACCAAGGGTTTTGGTTTGCCCATATGGTGATGCACTTGGTAGTAGTTACATCATCTACACATTTTGAGATATAAGCTATAACCGACTCTGTATATGCTTCCAGGTTAATTTGGTTGTCTAACAAGGGTGTCTCCTTAAATACTGACCAGTCTGTACACTTGAAGCAGTCCTGCAGTGCTGGGACTGCTCCCTGAGGCCATAGCTTTCTTTGTTTCCTTGTTGGTTTTCCAGATTTAAGCAGTGGCTTATATTCAGGAACCAGCATGATGGCAAGATGATCAGAGATTCCAAGATGTGGATAAGGTGCTTCCTTATATGCTGGCTTCATGTTGGTGTATACCTTATCCAGTGTATTCACTCCCCTTGTGGCAAAATTCACATGTTGATGGTAGTGGGGTAGTACCAACTGTAGGCTGGTCTGGTTCAAGTCACCTGCGATTACCTGTGCAAACTCTGGGTTCCTGTTTTGGAGATCACTTATGAACTGATAAGGCATAGACAGTGCTTCATTGGTGATTGCACTGGGTAGAATGTAGACTGCCGTAATGCACACTCCATTAAACTCTCTAGGCAAGTAGTATGGCCTGCATTTTAAAGACAGGGATTCAATATTCTCTGAGCAGAATGCAGTAATCACTTCACAGTTGCTACACCAACTGTTAACATATATACGTACTCCCCCTCCACGAGATTTGCCAAAGAGTGACTGAATTCTATCATCTCTAAATAAAGTTATTCCCTGTACATTTACTGTGCTGTCATCGATATTGGGATTTAGCCATATTTCAGTAAACACAAATAAAAAAGAAGTTATGTACTCACCATAACATTCCATGTTTGTTGTCCATCTCGCCATTCATTCTTACTGGTTGGGTTTGGAGCCGATCCTTGGCTCTGACTTGGCCGCATACTATAGCTAGACGTCTTTCACTTGGCTCATGGTTGAGCACCTGGTTTAGCACCTTTCCCATCATGCAGTGCGTGGGTCCCCAGATCTCGTTTGCCGCTTAACAAGATCGGAGGTTGTTTCATCTTGGCTGTGGATAAGTTTTGAAAAATTTAAACATCTTGTTTTTCTTAGCTGTTTTTGCTATTTAGTCATAAAAAGTGAGTTTTATATAGTTAGCTGTTCTCCTAGAGTTGTGTGTGTTGTTTATTATATTCTTACTGTGTTTACTGCTTGAGTTGGCCATCGCTTTAGTCGCAGTCCTGTTTTCTCCCTATCCCATCGGTTAACTTACTGCTCCCTTTCTAGTGTGCATGTTATCTTGTCTTTTCTGAGTCTTGGCTCATTTAAGTTAGAGAGCCAAGTGCCCATTTTTTATTAGAGGGCATTGCTTATCTTCTTCTTTATACTTTCTCCTTTAAGTAGCAGTGCTAAGTCCATTTAAGTTAGAGGGCATAGTGCCCATTTAACTTAGAGGGCAGAACTGAGTTTTACTTTTTTCAAATAGATGAGCTGTGAGTTTAAGTTCTTTGATATAACATGATCTTTAACTTGGATTATTACGTGTGTTTTGCTTAGAGTGTGCCTGCAATTAGTATTATATTCTTAGTGTGCCTTTTGTAGTTTCTTCGTTATGTCTAAAGAGAGTAGAGAAAAGGAACCAACGCCACCTGGCATTAAAAAATGCCAAAAATGTTCACAGAAAATGTCTTAAACTGATGGCCATAGCATTTGTGTCTACTGATTGGGGGCCAGCCACCTTCAGGAGCCGTGTACGTTTTGTCATTCCTTCAGTTCACAAGTTTTGCAGGGGAGAAAGAATATGTTAATTGTCAGAGGGTTACTGAAGACTCCATTCTCTGAAGTTCTAGAAAGTCAGAGTACCTCCAAGCCTAAGTCTCCTTCAAAAGGGGATAAACCTTCCAAAAGACCCTCTCCTGCTTCTTCTTCTTCATCGAGTCATTCGGAACCACCACCAAAAATACCAAAAACTTCTTCAGAGAAACCTATCTCTTCAGCTCCACAGCTTTCAGAACGAAAGAAGAAGAATGTCTGGACCCTTGGTTCTGCGGGCCACCCCCCCATCTCCCTCTGGGGGGGAAACTATCTCCACATGGATCTTGGAAAGGACCATGGAATTTTTTTGAACCACATTTTTCGTCTTCCCCGTTGATTCCTAGAGAAGATCCTTTGAGGGGTCAAAAAATGCACTCTCACTGCAGAGAGGGTCTTTCCAACCTGCTCATGCCTGGAAAGTGTATCCTTCACTTTGGGGCCAAATAAGGAGGTTCCATCAAAAGGAACACTGACAAAAAGAATTTGAAGGGCTCTGCAAAGTCACCCAAGCACATTCAGGCATGCCTCCTAATGGAAATGCCTGAACCCACAGCCCTTGAGGTACCACATGAGAGATAATTCTTATGGATGAATTTGAGATAGACTGAAGGATTGCCAACTGTGAGGACACAAAAGCTTGAGTCTCAGCAATGGTCCCAGAAAAAGATTTTAACAGTTCCTTAATCAAGTCCCTCTGGAGTCTTGTAAAATGTGTCAGGTAGTTTAGTGACCCGAGGGCAAAAGTCACAGAAACATAGACATGCTTCCCAAATCTATCTAAAGCACTAGACTCCCTGTTAGGGGGATGGACAATGGAACTCAAGTTCCTTCTTAGTAGCCACCACCACAACCAGAGCATCTACAGGTAGTTCGTTACTCTAAAATTCCCTTCTTGCAGGTGATGCCAGAATCCAATAAGGTCTCTTGGGGAAAGGTTCAACTGAGTCAGGCTCCTTCCGTGCTCACTTAGAGATCAAATAATGAGCTCATCAGTGGGCAAAGTCACCCAGAATATTGTTGGGCCAGATCCAAATGCCTCCAGGAGTACCAATTCCTCTGGAGAAGAATTGTCGAAGGACCAAACACCCCTGTAAGTATCTCTCGGATGTCTCCAAATGAGACGTCTTTGGGTGGTGATGCTTCTCTTCATTAAAATCATTATCTTCAATGACAGATTCCTGTGGGGAGTCTAAGTGCCTCCTTTTGCATGGGATGTTCTGGAGAAATATCAGAACAGATGGTGATACCCTGCTGGGTATCCTAGAGAGTTTGGACTGGCTGCCCCTGTGGAGTTGAATGCTAAGGCTCAAGGTGCAGAGACACACGAGCTTCTGAAGGGAGATCTGAGGGGGTAAAGACCATCTGTCCTGCTGAAGCAGAGAAAACTCTCTCCACCACCTCAAAAGCAGAATGTCCTGGACAGAAGCAAGCCAACAGAGCTGAGAAGCCATGCTTCCACCTCATCGGCTCCGTCTGCCTCAAAGACATTCCACCAAAGGCAGAGGTCAGAGCTGTGCTGTCCAATGCTGAGGCTCTGAGGGGCAGAGATGGCTCCAGCAACTTCAGAGTAGACTCCATCACCTTGAATCCAGTAGGAACACTACGACTCAGAGTCATCTGGCTCTGAACTCGTTGGAACCGGAGCACTTAGGAAAATCCTCAGAGCTGAGAATAAAAATATCCTTGGATCCAACCTAGACGGGTTAGCAAATTTAGATCCAAGGCCTCAAAAATGGACTGTCAGATCGAAGAAGGAGCCAATAGTGGTGGGGTAGAGGAAAACTAGGCTCTCAAACCTGAAGGGGTAAGAGCCGGGAGAAAACCCATTTGTATCTGAGCCGAGAGAAATCTCATCATTATCCTATCCACATCAGCTTTGATGAGACTCCTGGAAGAATAAGAGGAGGCTAAAGAAGGAGATTTTGAATGTCATCTTTCCAAAAATGGAGATGGGACCCTAGATGGCACCAGGTCAGTGGTTGGTGAATATCGAGTTCTTGGTAGAATTCTTGGATCCGACATACTCGGCTCCAAAGAAGTTTTTGGAAATCCTGAAGCTGACTTGAATTCACAAGCCTTCAGGTCCGTCTTATGCTTCTTTTTAGGAAGTTCTGTCAATTTCAGAGTGGAAGATCCAGACAGTCTTGGGGACTTTTCTGAAGTCTCCTTAGAAATAGTTTAGGTGGAGGGTTGAGCCCCATTAATTGCTTCTGAAAAGGTAGAAGGTAACAAACCTTTTAAAATCAACTTGTTCTTAGGATCCGCAATAGCTTGTGGGTTAAAATTCTTACAAATAGAGCAGTCTATATTTAAGTGGTTTGGACCCAGGCAGCACACACATAAATGATGTGCATCTGAGTGAGGAAGGTTATGACCACATATTTGACATTTCTTAAACCCCAAAGGGACTTTTTCAGACATCTTTGAATATAGAAAGAAAAAATATAGACAGAAAAGAGCTTTTTTTTCTAATGGCAAATGAAACAACAGCAAGGGAGGAAAAATACCAACAATGGTACATAAGAGTGCAAAGAAAGGTGATAAAAGAAGTTAAATAGAAAAAAGGTAATTATATAGTAAAATACCAGCAATGGTATATATAAGGGATACACTAAGTGTAAGAAAAGTATATAGGGAAAAATAGCTAAGAAAAATAACCCTTATCTGAAAATAAGCCACATCTATTTCGCGAACGTGGCAAATGAGATCTTGGGTATGTTAGGGGTTGGTGTATTGTGGATAGGGAAGAAGCTCGAGAGCTATAGTAATGGCCGATTCGGATCCAAAGATCAGATCCAAAACCAGCTGTTGAGGACTGAATGAAAATTGACAACAATGAATTTATAATCTTTGACAGAAAAAAATAAGTTATGTACACACCATGAAGTTCCATCTGTAGTGTCGATTTTCATATGTCCTCATATATGGGTCCGTATCCAATCCACTGGATCCAACTCGGCTATTAGCAAGCTTGTGTCAACCAAAAAGCTTCTGGATACCTCCCCTCACCCACAATGCATCTCTCCCCATTACCTCAGATCGTTTGCTATAATTATATCCACAGAAAAATGAATTTTAGTGTTTAATATCCAAAAAGATTTTAAAGAAGACCATTTCTGGAATATAAGGAAAACGGCCTAATCTTTCAGAATCTCTTCCTGTTCAACTAAGAACCCAAAGGAAGGGAGTTGTATGGAGGGGATGTGAGGAGAGATGAAAAATCAACAATACAGATGGAATGTTATGGTGAGTACATAATGTCTTTATCTGATATTGTCAATTTTTCATGTCATCCTCACGTATGGGACAGAGTCCCCCAGCTACCTATACCTCAGGTAGACTCATGGGAGAATGTTCCTCAGAACCATTGCAACCAAGGAGGCCCTTCCCCTGGAGACCAAATCCAATGTGTGTGTGTGTGTGTGTGTGTGTGTGTGTGTGTGT
The DNA here is from genome assembly GCF_019279795.1 of Protopterus annectens. Classification (NCBI taxonomy): domain Eukaryota; kingdom Metazoa; phylum Chordata; order Ceratodontiformes; family Protopteridae; genus Protopterus; species Protopterus annectens. The sequence continues at coordinate 1,993,080,874 of NC_056729.1, read as the reverse complement.
GTGTTGTGTTGTGTTGTGTTGTGTTTCAGCTTTTTCCGGTTAGGGGTCGCCACAGAGGATCACCGGTCTGCAAACTGATTGGCAGTAAAGTTTTTACAGTGTCAGATTGTCAGCCTGGTGCCCAATCTTCACAGAAAGCACACACACACACACACACACACACACACACACACACACACACACACACACACACACACACACACACACACATGCATGTTTGCACCTACCTGCATGTCTTTAAAACTCACTTGACCGCAAGTAGGACATGCACACACTGCAGAGAAGGCACTCCGATCGAGAATTGCACCGGAAAACCTCTTCCTGTAAGGCAAGAAAGTTAACCGCTGTTCCACCGCAGCCACTACCAAATCCAACTTGTAATGAGTGATAAAGGTATGATGGGTCGCCCATGTGGCTGCTGCACAAATAGCATCCAAGGAAGCATTTGTCTGGAAGTCTGCAGATGTGGCCATTGCCCTGGTAGAGTGAGCTTGAATGGATTTGAGAGGTTTCATGCCTTCTGAGGTGTAAATGAAGAAAATGCAAGTACAAAGCCATTTTGATAAGGTAACTTTGGAAACTGGTTGGCCTTTCCTAAGGCCTGCAAATGTAATAAATAATTGGTTTGCTTTCCGAAACTCTTTAGTTCTATGTAAATAGAAATGTAACTGCCTATGAATATCCAGCAAATGTAGTACATCTTCACTCTTATTACTTAAATTAGGGAAAAAAACAGGCACATGTATAGTCTGGTTAATATCTGTTTGTGAAACAACTTTGGGAAAAAAGAGGGGTTGATACGCAGAGAGACCCTGTCTTTATGAAAAATGAAATATGGGGGCTGGGAAGATAGTGTCTGAATTTCTGATATCCATCTCACAGATGTGATAGCCACCAAAAATACAGTTTTCCAGGATAGCAACTTAATATCACAAGTTGCTGCAGTTTCAAAGGGTGGTTGAACAATCAGATGTAGAATGAAATTAAGATCCCAAGGTGGAGAAGGATCTTTGTGGGGAGGTCTTAACAACATGGTCCCTTTTAAAAAGGCTTTGCAGAGTTTGTGAGAAATGAGACATAAGTTGTCTATCCCAATGTGAAAATTTGAAATGGAATAGTAGAAGCCATAGCTCTCTTACTGAAAAGATGGGCTAAAAATTATAGAATAAAGTGAATGGGAGCCGTGAGAGGATCCATATTGTGCAGTTGAGTCCAAATTACAAACCTTTTCCATTTACTCCTATAGAGTTTTTGAATGGAGGACTTATGGGACGACATCAGCATATGACAGACCAGGGAGGACAGCACAGGTTGTCTAGCAATCAACAGAACTGGAGGAACCAAGCTGTCAGCCTGAGGTTGTGAAGACTGGAATGTAGCATTCCTGTTAGGTGTGACAGTATGTCTGGAAAGGGTTCCAGCATCCAGGGCTCCTTCTATAGATGAGGCCAGAGGAAAGAAAACCAGATTTGTCTAGGCCAATATGGTGCAATGAGGATTATTGCTCTTTTCAACCTGTTGGCTTTCTGAAGGAATTTTGGAATCAGTGCAATTGGGGGGAAATGTATACAATAGTCTGGGAGGCCAATCATGTACTAGAGCATCCCTCAGGAACTGCCCCAGTTGGGGAATTAGGGTGAAGTAGCTGCTGCATTTGTTGTTTAGGGGAGAGATGAAGAGGTTACAGCAAGGCTGGCCCCATGTGTGGAAAATCTTCTCTGTACCTTCTAGTTGAGGGACCACTTGTGAGGCATGACAATGGCTCTGCTCAACTTGTCTGCTATGACGTTGAACCTTCCCGGGATGTGCGTTGCTACCAAAAAATGGTTGGATGAGATCATCCACTGCCACACTCTGAGTGCTTCTTGACACAGAGGGTATGATCTGGATCCTCTTTGCCTGTTTATCTACCATACCACTGACATGTTGTCTGACTAAATCACTACCAACTCCAGAGGAAGAGCAGTCTGAAATGCCTTCAATGCTAGAAGAAGTGCCCTCATCTCCAGGATGTTTATGTGGAGCTTGGCCTCATCTGTGGACTGGGTTCCTTGGACCGTCCTCTCCAGATAACGGCCCCCCCACCCTATCTGGGAAGCATTCATGGTCATCGTAGCCTGTGGTTGAGGGGGAACAAATGATTGACCTCGTGTTACCTGTTCTGAACAAATCCTCCATGAAAGATTCTTTTTGCATTTGTCTGTTGTAAGAATATGGTGAAACATCAGTTGGTGAATTATTGACCATTGAGCAGCCAGAAACCATTGCAGGATTTGCATGTGAAACCTGGCTAATAAAATCAACACAATCGCTGTGGCCATAGATTCCACTGCCTGAAAAAGCGGGCAGCTACCTTCTTGTTTCTGATTAACCTTGAAGTTTGCCATCTGATTGTTAACACTCTGGAATGAGGAAGTTTCACAATTATCTGATTGATGACTAGAAGTGCCCCTATGAATCTAGTGTTTGAGCGAGCTCTAGATGAGATTTTTGGAAATTTATGGTTATGCCTAACTCAGAACAAACTTGAAGAACAGAGTCTCTTGCACGGATAAGTAGATGCCTGGTCGGGGTGGATATGAGCTAGCTGTCTAAATAAAGAAACACCCAGAATCCTTGTCATCTCAGGTTAGCCACAACTACTGCCATGCATTTGGTGAACACTGGGGCTGGTAGTGAGACCAAAGGGCAGTGCTCTCAACTGATAATGACTGGCTCCCAGCCAGAAATGTAGATATCCTCTGGAGCGTCTGTCCATTTTTATGTGGTATTATGCATCCTGAAGATCTATAGAGCACATCCAATCATCCTATTCCAGAAAAGGAAGTATGGTCTGCATTGTGACCATTCAGAACTTGCAATGTCGAACTGTCTTATTCAGTCTGCTGAGATCCAAGACTGGTATCCAATCCCCTGTTATCTTTGAACCACAAAGAACCTTGAGTAAGTTCTGAATCCTCTCTGATCTTGGGGGACCTGTTGGATGACTCTTTTTTCCCAGCACTTTTGAACTGGGTGGAACGTCTGGGATTTTCTTGTTCGGAGGGGGCTGTTGAGAAAAGGAAATATGGTAACCCATGGATATTATCCTCTGCACCCACATATCAGAAGTTATCTTTTGCCAGGCTCTCCAGTGCAGGGATAGTCAACCCCCAATTACTCCAGAGGTGGACAATCAGGCTTCCTTTCAGGGACCCTTTGTTCTGCAGACTCCTGTCAACGTCTTCTATTACTGTTTCCCCCTCTGCCTCTGGGGAAAACTCTAAACGTGTGTCTTGATAGGACCCTTGAGACTTCTTCAACCACATTTTTCCACTGCCTCTCTCACCTTTATGATAAGGTCTCTGAGGAGCCAAAAAAATGGATGCCCATGGCAAAAAGAGTCTTACCTTCCTTCTCACATCTGTAGAGTGTATCTTTGACTTTGGGGCCAAAACGAGAAATGCCATCAAACACAGCAGTGATGAAAAATTACTTAAAAGATTCCACAAAATTGCAAAGGTGAATTCTGGCAAGCCTCCTCATAGAGATGCCGGAACCTGCCACTCTGCTCTTTCCTTCAGCTGCATGCACGATAAGCCTCATGGAAGAGTTGTATACTGAATGTAGGGTGGCTAACTGGGAAGTTTTTTCTCTTTAGCTCCCTCAGCTACTGCTCCTTCAAGGGTATCTGAAAGCTCTTTGATCATATCCCTTTATAACTAGGTGAAATGCAAAAGATAATTCAGTGACCACAAGGCAAAGGCTGCCGAAAAGAACACATGCTTTTCACATCTATCTATCATCCTAGATGCCTTATTAGGAGGATAGATAGTTGAACTCTCCCCAGAGAGTTCTTTCTTGGTCACTGCCACCACAACCATGGCATCTAATGCAACCCCTTTTGTCCAGAAGGCCTTGTCAGAGGGAGCGGTTATAATTTTATTTGGTCTCCAGGGAATAGGCTTGATGGAATCTGGGTTCTCCCACACCTGCCGAGAGATGAAACCTATGAGCTCATCAGAGGGCAGAGTCACCCAGGAGGTAGATGGGAGGGAAACAAAGGCAGCCAGGTACACTAACTCTTCAGATGAAGGATTGCTGGACTGCCAGCCACCCCTCTCTTTCAGAATATCCAAAATCTTCCCAAAGGAAGCATCCTCAGGGGGTTGCCTGTGGAGATCCTGCTCCCTCTTAGAGGTCAGTGTCTTCTGTGGCTGACTTCTCTGTGGAGTCCAAATGCTTCCTCTTGCAAAGTCCCTTCCTATGGACCTCCTCAGTGGGATAGTCTGGGGAGGTATCGGAAAAGTCACGGGTACCTGGATGGGTATCTTGGTACCTGAGGTCCCGCTGTACCTGTGGAACTTGGTAAGAAGAGGAATGCAGCTGGGATTGCAGATTTGAGAGGCAGGTGACTTTTTAGATGAAGTGGCAATTATAGCCCTCTCCAAAGCCCCACAAGCTGAATGCTCCTGAATGGATGAGGACTCTGGCTCTGACAAACCATGCTTTCAGGGTGGGGTCCCCTCCAGTCCAGAAGACAGTTCTCCAGGGGTTGAAGCCAGAGCAGAGCTCACCTTTGCCAAAGTCCTGAGGCACACCGACTGCTCTGAAGACCTGGGAGTCGAGCACACTCTAGGTTTGCAAGGTTCACTACGGCTTCAGAAACTCTCCAGCTTTGAAAAAGCTGACGAACTCAGAGCAAAGGTCTAACCCAATGAAGAGGAATTTAGAACAGAACTGAAAGGCACCGGACAAGTCAGATCTGAGGGCTCCAAAGCTTGCCCTGAAGTTGGAGGAGGAAGGGAAGTGGACAGTTTAGACAGACACGGCACTTCAAGGGGGACTTAATGATGCCCTGTGCCCACACAATCTTCAGCACCATCGATTCCACATCTTCTTCAGTAAGGCTCCTGGTCAAATGGGAAGAAGAGACAGATGGGGACCTTGGTCTTGATAAGAAGGGAGACAGCACCCTTGACGGAACCAGATCAAAGATTGGGGAGTACCATGTACTCAGTAGTGTTAAGAAAGGCTTAAATGGACCAGCTGTTGGATTGTCAGATCTGACATCAATGGATCCAATCTATCCTTGCTAGATAGGATCGGAGCAGAAGAATTTAGATCCAATGGGGTAGAGATTGATACTGAAGGCTCCAATTGGATCACAGACTCACTAGACATGGGAGATTTTGATATTTTCGATTTCGGCTCTGAAGTATCTGTTGGTGCTGAAGAGGGTCTCTTTTCCCCTTTATTGGAAGATTTAGAAGAAACAGATGAAGCTGGGCTCGAATGAGCTGATTTCATCTTTGTGGTTGAGCCAGATTTGTCTTTACTTCCAGAAATAGCCTTCCCAAAGGGCGAAGGCAACATGCCCGTCAAGATGAGCTTAGTTTTTCTCCCTACTAAAGCTCGATGATTAAAGGAGTGGCAGATCACACAATCGTCACTTACAGGGATCTTGTGCCCACACTTTGCACATTTTTTGAGACCAGCAGGCTTCTCTTGTTTCTCGGCCATAATGCAAGGAAACGGAACAAGCAGAGAATCCACTCACACAGACACATGGACACAGAGAAAAACAGTGAAAGAGATATCTTTTCTTTTTCTTTAATAAGAATAGATAGAAGCAAAAGGAAGGGGAAAGCTACTAACTAGTAGTTAAAGCTATACCTTTAAAGGTAAAACGGGACGGAATTAACCTATTAAAATAGTTACTGGTGGGAAAGTGAAAGGGAATGAGAAAGAAGAAACGGAAGCAACCTAATTAAAAATGGTTACTGTAAAGGACAGTATATAAACTATAAGGGAGACATTGAAAATACACTAAAATATAGAGAAAAGGAGATTATAGAAAAAATTCTTAATTATATGACCTGATAATCAAGAGCTAGCTAATCGGACCACATCTTCACAAAGCATCAAACAAGATCTGAGGTAATGGGCAGAGATGCATTGTGGGTAAGGGGAGGTATTCACAAGCTTTTTAGTTGCCATGAGCTTGCTAATGGACGAGTCAGATCTGATGGATAGGATTCAGATCCATATGCGAGGATGAGATAAAAAATTGACAATATCAGATGTCATTTTTTTGTAACAAAAATACAATTGAAGGATATTTCCCCATAGGACACCTTGACGTTTTAGTGACAACTACTGAAAACACTATTGCTAGCTTTACAAAAAAAAATTCTGACAGAAAAGAAAAAAAGCAATATAGTGGAAGGTACTCCCGAATTAGGTACTTATTTGCCCAGTCTTTGAGAATTGCTAGCTAACGGTCAGTAAACTGAAGCCTATAGGGAAGAGCACACTTAAAGGGCAAGAAAGTTGTAAAATTATGGCACCTTACTTACTGACTTTACACAACTCTCCTCAGGCTGTTCAATGGGTAGGGCAAATGGAAGGTGCCTTTAACTTTTAGTACTTAGATAGTTGTCATATCCTAGGCAAGACATAACCCATATAGCTTAAGCTACTGCAACAGTGATCTAATGATGACATGCCGTTACTAATTACCCAGCTGCAGAAGCATACCTCTCAACTGTCCCTGATTTTCACGGACGTCCCTGATTTTGACTGAAATTTTGGGTCTGTCTCTCTTAATTCCTCCTAAAATTGGTGCTGTTGGTAGTGAATTGCATTTAATAAATAATGATAATAATTATAGACTTATTTTATTTCAGAAAATTTATATTAATTCACATTCGCTTATTCTGCCAATGTTTCAAGTTAACAGTCTAACATTTTAAGTGTCCCTGATTATTTCAGGATTTGTCCCTGATTCTGATGAGGTTTGTCCCTACTTGGCTGAAAGCTATGAGAAGTGCTTTTATTTTGTTTTGGCTTGCAAACAAGTGCAAGCACATATTTCAATACAAAAATAGCCCATGTAGGACAGCATGCAAACAAATAAAATTGCTGAATGATTTGCCAGCTTAAACAACAGTGAAGCAAATCACTGCTTAATAAATATTAATAAGCCTATAAACAAGTCACTTGGTATACATTAATGAAGTAAAGACATGCCTTGACATGAGAAAGTGCTATCAAATCTGAAGACATTTTCCCTGCTAAATTCATTCTGTATCCCATAAAGTTAACTGGGTCCCATTTAGTTGATCAGCAATACATATTGTCAAACAACACAACACTGAGACCAGAAAATCAAAACCCCCACAGCATCACACAAATGCTAGCAGAAAAAATGTGGCATCTGTATATAGGAAATTGCACAACAGCAAGGGTAGAAATGTGACCTATCCTCACTGTCTGAACTTGGTATAAAGCATGTTTTCATTTTGTGTGGAAGTCGATGTGGTTTTTTTTGTTTCTGTTCTTTATGTTTTGTTGTTTGATCATGTGTATTGTTGATCAGCTAAAGTAGATCCAGTTAACCATGTGCCCTTACATGGTCATAAAATGTGTACCTGCAGTATTCCTTCAGCCTCATAGCACATTGGGTTTACTGTTATACTAACAAAGAATAGTGTACTCTGTGTGGTTAAATATTGTACTATAGTATTGATTCAGCTGTACAATGTACAGCTTCACTGAACGTTAGGTCATTTATGCATTACAGTATACATTCAAACAGCAAATTAAAACATTATGTATCAGTAAAAACGTCCATTCTATACACTGTAAAGATAAGCAGCACAATGTATTAATTTATTCATTTTATTCTACTACATGATTATATGATTGAAAGACTACCTGTTTTTGTTTTCTTTCAACTTAGTTTTCCTTCTAATAATATGAGAACATTTATGATGCATTAAACTTACTACAAAACAGCAACTATATTACACAATCAAAAATGACATATATACAGCATTTTTTCTAAGTGATTTAAAATACATGGCATTCATTGCAGTTGACCTAAGTCGCATATAGCTTAAGATATTTATTTTTATTTTATTTCCATTTGTTTATTGAGGTAGAGCACTGATCAAAAGTCAATTTATAGTCACAGCCTGGGTGACGAAAGACAACCACAAATGATCAACAGTATAGCTTATACAAAGATAAAAAGAAGTTATGTCTTACCATAACGTTCCATCTGTATTGTTGATCCTCGTTCAGTCATTATGCATGGGTATCGGTTCAGAGCTCGGAACCGAGCCGGCCATTTTCCAAGCTCACGTCAGCTTCAAACTCTCGAGCTAAACTCTTACCCACAATCCCCCTCTCCCTGTTACCTCAGATTGAGTTTGCAAGTTAAAGAAGGTAGAGGCTACCTCTGGTCAAATAACCTAAGAGAACCGGATGGTGAGATCCACTAGAAACCACAGGAGGGGGAAGGAGGGAGGGTCGTAATGACTGAACGAGGATCAACAATACAGATGGAACATTATGGTAAGACATAACTTCTTTATCTGATATTGTTAATCCTCGTTCATTCCTTACGCATGGGACAGAGTCCCCAGCTACCTCTATTCCTGGGAGGCTCTCATGGAAGGACATTCCTGAGCACCATAGAACCGAAAGATGCTCTTCCCCTGGAGGCCAAATCCAATTTGTAATGATTGATGAAGGTATGAGGCGTAGCCCAAGTTGCAGCTGCACAGATGTCATGTAAAGAAGCTCTGGCATGGAAGGCAGCAGAAGTTGCCACCGACCTTGTTGAATGAGCTTTTATGGTAGTAGGTAACAAGATATGACGTTGTGTGTAAATAAAGATCACACAGTCCTTCAACCATCTAGCTAATGTGACCTTAGCAACAGCAGATCCTAACCTAGGTCCAGAAAAGGCCAAAAATAACTGGCCAGATTTACGAAAGGGTTTAGTCCTGTTTACATAAAAATGGATTTGCCTGTGTATATCTAGGGTATGTAGGAAATACTCTCCTCTGTTTGAATAATTGAAAAAGAAAACTGGCAATTCAATGGCTTGATTAATGGACATTTCAGAGATCACTTTACGCAGAAATGACGGATTAGTTCTCAGAGACACTCTATCTCTATGAAAAATCAAGTATGGACTCTTGATACATAAAGCTTGAAGTTGAGAAATACATCTGGCAGAAGCAATAACGACCAAAAACAAGGTTTTCCATGACAAATACATGAGGTCGCAAGAAGAGGCTGGTATGAAAGGTGCCATTGTCAGAGCTTGTAGAACTAATGATAAATCCTATGGTTGAATAGGTTCTCTAAAAGGTGGCTTCAGATGATTCACACCTTTTATGAAGGTCTTGCACAATTTATGGGACATAAGAGAGGAATCTTGGACACCCTCATGAAAATTAAAAATTGCAGCCAAATGAACTTTAATGGTGGAGGCTGATAGACCTGATTGAAACAGGTTGGCCAGACAGTCTAATATTATCGACACTGGTGCTGAAAAGGGGTCTAATTGTTTATCTTTCAGCCAAAAGGTAAATCTTTTCCACTTGCTCAGATAAGTAATTCTAGTGGAAGACTTATGAGAAGCAATGAGGATATCACGTACTGGTAAAGAAAGATCATTCTGCCTGGCAATCAAAGGAATTGCAGTAGCCAAGCCATTAGCTTCAGGCTGTTCAGGTTGGGATGAATCAGGTTCTGTGGGTGTGAGATCAACTCCGGGGTTGGATAGAGAAACCATGGTCGATCTAGTAGGTGAGGCCAAAGGAAGGGGAACCAAATCTGTCGAGGCCAATATGGTGCTATGAGGATCACCTTGCTCTTCAACCGCCGGGCTTTCTTCAGAAACTGGGGAATGGGGAAAGGGTGGAAATGCGTAAAGAAGACCTGAGGGCCAATCGTGGAATAGAGCATCCCTGGGTGACTGTCCTGGAGGGGGAATCAGGGCAAAGTAGTTGCTGCATTTGTAGTTGGTCGCAGCAAGGACGGCCCCAGCAGTGGAAGATCTCCGCCACTATCAAGGGATTCAGGGACCACTCATGAGGTTGAAGAATGCACCTGCTGAGTCTGTCTGCTATCATGTTGGAACTCCCGGGAATGTGCGTTGCTAGAAGAAAATGGTTGGTAGTCATCATCCATTGCCATATCCTCATGGCCTCTCGACAAAGGGGGTAAGATTTGGTTCCACCTTGCTTGATGATGTACCAGACCACCGCCATGTTGTCTGATTGAATCACAATTGTCCCAGATGGCAGCAGAGGATGGAATGCTTGCAATGCCAGAAGCACCGCCCTCAGCTCTAGAACATTTATATGCAGATGGGCCTCTAGTTGGGACCAAGTGCCTTGGACTGTCTGTCCCTGACATAGCCCCCCCCACCCCATCAGGGAGGTGTCCGTGGTCACTGTGACCTTGGGTTGCTGGGGGGAGAAGGGGCGAGACCATTGTGAGAGATTGTGTTGCATCCACAACTTTAAATCCTGTTTGCACCTGTTGGTTACTCGAATCATGGCTAAAAGAGGATGCTGAAAAGGATACCATTGGGTGAGCAGTAGCCATTGTAGAAGCCTCATGTGAAACCTGGCCAGGGCAACAATGATGATGGAGGCTGCCATGGAACCCAACAGCTGTAGAACTGAGTGAGCCGTGGATTTTTCCTTTGAAAGGATTGGAATTAGTTGTTGCTTTATCCTTAGAATTCTGTGCTCTGGAATAGCAGCTCTGCAGTTTTTTGCGTCTAAGATAACCCCTATGAATTCTGTCGAATGAGATGGGGTGAGATTGGATTTCTGCCAGTTTATGGTTATGCCTAGCCTTTGAGCAGTGAGGAGAGAGTATGCCGGGGCTTTCTCCAGTAGATGTCTGGTGGGGGCAGAAATGAGCCAGTCGTCTAGGTATGGAAACACCTGGAATCTTTGAAGTCGCAAGTGAGCTGTGACAACTGCCATGCACTTTGTGAACAATCTGGGGGCTGTAGAGAGTCCGGAGGGCAGTACTCTGAACTGGTAGTGACTGGCTCCCGCACGGAAGTGCAGAAATCTTCTTGATGGCCTGTCCACCTTTATGTGGTAGTATGCATCTTGAAGATCTATAGAGCACATCCAATAGTCTTTTTCCAAAAGCGGGAGGATAGACTGTATTGTGATCATCTGGAATTTTTGTACTCTCACAAACTTGTTCAATACACTGAGATCCAAAATTGGTCTCCAGTCCCCGGTTTTCTTTGGCACCAAAAATAGTCTTGAGTAGAATCCGGATCCTATCTAGTCTGGAGGGACTATTTGTATGACTCTCTTTCTTAGCAGCTTTTCTATCTCTAGTGCTGCTTCTTCCCTTTGACTGGGTGGAACGTCGGGAAGATTTTTTGAAGGGACGGGACAAAGATCGAAGGGGATATGATAACCTCTGGTTATGATCCTTTGTACTCAAGAATCGGTGGTGATGGTTAGCCAGGCAGAAGGGTACAAGGGGAAATGTCCCCCAACCACCTCCGGAGGAAAGGAGTTGGGCCGCTCTTCAGGAGCGCTGGTCGGACTGAGCAGGGAAAGAATCCCTGGAACCCTGATTACGCAATCCCCCTCTGCCTCGTAAGGAGCAACTTCCCTGTGAGTTTCCCCCTCTGCCTCTGGGGGGAAAATTCAGCCTGTGTCACGGAAAGGACCCTGAGATTTCTTGAACCATATCTTCCCACTCTTTTGGTTTCGGGAGAAAGTACGTTGAGGGGAAGAATAACGGACACCTACGGCAGAAAGGGTCTTACCGTCCTGTTCACATCTGGCCAGTGTGCTTTTAACTTTGGGTCCAAACAATGAGGCGGGCTCAATGGGGGCATTAAGAAAGGAAGACTTAAAGGGTTCCGCGAAGATGCACAAGCGCATCCAGGCGTGTCGTCTCAAGACCGCAGCTGAACCCGCTGCTCTAGCTGCTCCTTCTGATGCGTGAGATATCAGTCGCATAGAGGAGTTAGATATAGATTCAATGGTGGACAGCTGAGATGCCACTTTGTCACGGACCTCATCAGACACAGCACCTGCCAAGGATTCAAAGAGTGCAGAAACCAGATCCCTTTGAAGCCTGGTGAAGTGTGTCATATAATTCAGGGATCTGATAGCAAAGTTCGCTGAAGCAAAAGTGCACTTCCCTATCCTGTCCAAGGCCCGGGACTCTTTGTTAGGTGGATGGACAGTCTGGCTTTCTTCTTCTGCCAGATCCTTTTTTGTTGTGGCCGCCACCACCAAAGCATCCACAGGAAGACCTTTGGACCAATGGGGATCTGAAGCAGGAGGGGACAAGATCTTATCTGGCCTCTGGGGAATAGCTTCGACGGTATCAGTAGCCTTCCAAGCATGCTGCACGATGAGCCAGACAAGTTCATCGGTAGGTGGAGTAACCCAGAAGGTAGGGGGCCGGGCGCGAAAGGCCTGCAGGAACACAGATTCCTCAGAGGTCGGATTAGAGGACTGCCAGTCACCTCTCTGTTTCAGGATTTCAAAGATATCACCAAAGGATACCTCAGAGGGTGACTGAGGGGATCCTTCCCCCTCATCGAAATCTGTGTCTTCGGTGAGGGACTCCTCTGTGGAGTCCATGTGCTTCCTCTTACACAAACTTTTCCGGTGGACCTCCTCAGCGGGAGAAGCTGGAGAAGACAGTGGAAGAGGGGATTCCTGAGGGAATGTCCTGCGGCCCTTGCACCCGGAGTCCGCTAGATGCAGCCTGTGGGACCAGTGTACCAGAAGAGTGCGGAGGTATAGACAGTCTGGTATCGCCAGCAGCAGCGAAAGCCTTCTCCATCAGTTGGAAGGCTGGTCCACCCGAGGAGGAGTGTATGTCTAGGGCAGGGGTCACCCCTCCCTAAGTGGCTCAGCCTGCCGACCCGGAGTCCCTGGATGTCTGTGGAGCAGCAAGCTATGCGTGTCACAGCTGACATCCTGGGTCATAGCAAAACTTTCCTGCCACGAAGGCAACTGCGGTCCTTTAGTGAGATCCATAAAGGGAACCGCAGAAGGGGAAGACTGTGCTATATACATGGACTTCAAAGGCAATGAAGGAGGAGAATAAGAAGGGGTCTTTGGAGATGGGTGATCACCTCCCAAGGAAGGATAGTTCCTGAGGGGTGGGATACCTCTGGCCAAGAGTACCTGGTCCACAAGATGCAACACATCATGTTCGCAAAGGCTTCTAGTGGACCTCACGGAGACTGAGGGCGAAACAGGCCTATCCATCGAAGAGGCAGACTCGGTGCCCATCTCATCTGACCACAACGAGGACAACGGAGCCGAGAAAGACTGGACTACATTTGTCTGCACCGAAGAAGTCATCGGTGCCGAGGTCATTGTCTGTACCGATACAGGGATCGGTGCCGAGGTCATTGTCTGTACCGATACAGGGATCGGTGCCGAAGTGGTTGTCGGTGCCGAATCTGGAACTGACAAAACTGGAGTCAACAATAAAGGCCTCGGTTCCGAGGAAGATCTCGGAGCCAACGCGGTCAAGGTCTGCGCCGACTGAACAGTCGGTGCCGATACAGTGGAAATGGTCTGAACTGAGGATGCCCTTGGTGCTAATATATAGAAGACTGCAGGAGAAGACGGAGCCGAAATCACTAATGGAGCCGAAGGTCTAGGCACCAAAAGCACTGGGTCTGACTGAGAGAGCTCCGGAGCCGAAAATTTAGCCTTTTTAGGTTTTGGTTGGTGAGAGTCCCCAGCCGGGGATGAAGGCAAAGATTTAGCCTTAGTAGAAACATCCATTTTCTTATGGGCTCTAGGAGGGTTGAGACCTCCAACCCAGAAATAGCCTCTGCAAAGGGAGATTTTATAAGTCCCTTCAGTATCAGCTTGTTTTTCCTTTCCAACAAAGTTCTATTAGAAAAGTTCTCACAAATAGTGCAGGGTGGTTTAACAGATAAATGGGAAGCTCCCAAACAATAAACACACAAAGAGTGTGCATCAGAAGTAGGCAGTTTGTGTCCACAATCAGAACACCACTTAAACCCCAGACTACCTTTTTTATCTGCCATGACAGCAAATTAATTAATAGAAAAGTACCAACAATGGTACAAGAGAGTACCCGAAGGTATGAGAGAGAAAAGGGAAAAAGATTACCAACAATGGTAAAGAGAGAATACCTCGCGGTAAAAGTAGTAAGGAAAAAAACAGAAAAATCTGAGGAAATTATGAACGCTAGATGCAATAGGGTAAGAGACAATAACATATGAACTTTTCTGACAGAAAAGTAATTTGTAAAGCAATTAAACAACAATTGACTGTACTTAGCTCAAGAGAAGTAGCTTGACACGACCGGATGACAATGCGGCAAACAAAATCTGAGGTAACAGGGAGAGGGGGGTTGAGGGTAAGAGTTTAGCTCGACAGTTTGAAGCTGACGCGAGCTTGGAAAATGGCCGGCTCGGTTCCAGCTCGGAACCGATACCCATGCATAAAGAATGAACGAAGATTAACAATATCAGATTAATTATTAAGTATACAGTTTACATGTAAACAATGGTGTAAGCAATGGAAATAGGGTTTCTACAAAGAAATAAAAAAAAATAACTATATAATATAAATTCTAACATGAATTTCTAACAAATAAGGCAAATTTATGGTCAGAAATCAAATATGGCTTTAACTTAGTCACCAAAGTGCATCTGTCTGCATGCAATAATTTTCTGCCATGCCATGTTGTAATATGAATGACTAAATGCAGTATTCTATAACAAAACTATGGCATCACATGGAAGTGTGGGCATCTGTGCCAGTAGATGGTTTATTGATAAGTCTGCAAATGATACTCATTCAAATTCAAACACTTTGAAAAAAAAGTCACTGAAAACCATTTTCAAGTGAACCTGAAAGAAAACTTGTTTTGTGTGTGCACGGTCGTGTGTGTGTGTGTGTGTGTGGGGAGGGACTCTCCTGCACCTCCATTTGTGGAGGTACAGCTCAACATCCTCGAACAACATATACTAACTCCATGTTTGCTGAACAGTGAGGAAAGAGCAAACTCCAGTTACACTGAGAACCACTTTCAGATAATTTAATTGTTGTATCAGGACTCACAGAAAATGTTCTTGAACAGCTGTCATGTCTTAGAGTAGACAAAATTCTGCTTGCTTTTGTAAGCTCTCTCTCTCTTTCTCTGTTCATACACCAATGGGTGTTATGAAACAGATAAAATTAGGGGAATTAATCTGATTCTTGCAATAGCAAACATACCTGTTTCAGTCTCTGAATATTCTTGAAAGAGTCACTGAGTGTTGTATTGATAATCTAACAAACAATGCCGTGTGCATGCTTGACCATTTCTTACTGCTGATAAACATTATCATTTGTCTGCATTTTGAAAGAGTTTTATTTTGTTTTTTGACTTAAAAATTATCCTTCCAATCTGCTTGATTTTCAGCTACTGTTTGCTTCTAAATTGACTTGTAGAAGGACAAAATAGCCAGGAGATTAGTTTTGACAGCTACTTTGCTCTGCTTTTGCACTGAGACGTTCCAGTATCATCCATCTTATTGCTTCATCTCTGAATTAGGCAGCACACCAGGAAGCTCAAAGTATAGTCCATTTATTGGCCAGAGGGCATAGGAGTTTTAGGAGCTTTTGTTCAGCTCTATGCACTCCTCCACAGAGCTCAACATTTTACAAGTGTTTCTACTGCATCCATGTCTCTCCAGGCTAAAATAAAGATATTTTCTTGAATTTGTACAACTGTATTTGCTGTATGAAGTGATGGATACTGTTTGTTTGCATTTTGAAAGCATTTATTTTATTTTTTCCTTAAAAATTGTCTTTTTTCTGTTTGGTTTTCATTTGCTTCTAAATTGCCTTATAGAGGGGTAAAATAGCCAGTGAATTAGTTGTTTGGTGTTGAGTGGCACATGAGCACTACTTTTACTGTGTTTTTATATTAAGTTGTGCCAGGGTCATCCATCTTGTGACAGATGTTTTTTGTCTGTTCTCTCTGAGTTGGGAAGTACTCCAGGAAATTCAAAGTGTAGTCGTTTACTGGCCAGAGAGCACAGGAGTTGATTTTCAGTTTTTTTCCTGTCTGCTATAAATTAGGTGTGTTTGTACAGAGCTGCTCACCAAGCAGTAGCAATTAGCAGTGCTCTGTACTGTAAAACTCCCTGAGCACCTAAGATTTTATAATGTATTATTTCCCTATTGTTGTATCCCATTTTTCATTGACTTGGTTCCATCTGATGGTAAAATGGGTAATTTTACATCCTTACTTCTAGAATGCATAAAACAACAAGTCTGTAAATAATGACTGAAATTTCCTCTTCATGGCTGCAAATGTTTTATCTAAATAAAAACATGTACACAGGTATTCATAAATTACTGCTGTCAGGCTTCCATACACAGAGATGAGTGTAAAGTGAAAGAGACTACTCGTACTTGAATTCATCTCTCCAGTGATGAAATCCCCATTTGCTCTTCTCCATAGGAACTCACCACAGGTGCAGTGTCTAAATGTACACCATCAGTGATATCACTGTGTATTTTTTTCCTTTTCATATGACTATGTGAACATGGACTTGCTATAAATATGTATGTCTATATATCTATGTAGATATAGAGATATATATTTATAAACCAGTGTGTTATATATCAGCTTTTCAGTCGTGCAACCACCTTTGTGCTAAAATAGCAGAAGACAGTGAGTTCTATTACTACTCCAGGTGACTGGATTATTGATTCTGTAGTGCAGCATTGAGGAGTGCTGCACTCCCGAATGTCTTATCCTTCAGATGAGATGTTAAACTGAAGTTCCTTCTGCTTGATTTGGTGGTAACTCAGGTTTACGTAAAAGATCCCATGGCACCTACTGAAAAAAGAGTTAGGGTTTTTTTGTTGAAATATACATTACATATTATTTACATATTTACATCCATTTCCATGCATTATAAACTTCAGTTTAAGCATCCCCCACTCTTTTATCCACAACTAAAACATTATTATCTCCAGAATCTTTGTCAAAGTCTATTTTCCATTGTATTTGATTTCATTTAGTCTCTCGGCCATACAGTCCATGAAACATAAAATATTACTCTGTCCATTTTCTTCACTTCTTCCTGTTTTCATGCTCCACAATAGCCAAATTCTATTATGTCCATATTTATTTGCTCATATTTTAACAAACTTTTCACCCTATTATGTTTAAATATTTCTTTCCGCAAATTATTAACTCTTTCACATTTCAAAAACACATGCTCAGTAGTCTCAAACTCTCTACATTTATTACATATTCTTGCTTTTTCTTGTATTGCATATTTGCTTTAACCAGCAATTTTCTAATAGGCAATCTCCATAAAAAGTCATTAAATTCTTTAATCTTTTATTGTTATTATATCTCGTCATTTTGGCTTTTTTCTTATCTACTTCTAAATCTTTCCATGGATCAATGCAATAAAATGCTTTCATAATATTTAAGTACCATTCCTTTCTATTTTTCTCACATATATTCTTTTTTATTTTCCATAACACAATTTTGCTTTGGTACTCTTTCATTTCTTCATTCATAATGCTTTTACTTTTTGTTTAACTTCCATTCATTCCCACATTCTTTGTATTTATAATAAAGTAACATTTCTGTCAAGTTTTTATTTTCCTTCATAATTCCTTTTAATATCTAATATAAAATTAAAGATGCTGCATGTACTATTGGGTTTATTAAATCCAAGCCTCCTTGTTCTTCTTTCATATATAGAATTCCCCTCTTGACTGGATTCAGTCTAGAGCCTCATATAAAAGAAAATATATTCACAGCATTAGTTCCTTTTCATACTTAATAGGAATCATATAGATGTTAGCAACATAAGCAATTTTCCTATTACCGTGGTGTTCAACAAGTGCGCTTTTTTCTATATGAAAATCTATATGATTTCCAATTAGTCATATCCTTTACTTAGTTCTTTGAGTACATTTTTATCCCATTGTTGTTGTTTATATTCATTTCTCCAAAATATTATTCTTACTATATCTATATATTTTTATTGAACTGAATACCTCCTACCATACCTTCAAAACCAAATTCTTTACTTTTCTCTTTATTTATATTAAACCAATTTTCTTTTAAATTTTATTCAATTTTTCATTTACTTCTTCCACCCATACTTTATTTTTAACAATTAGTACAATATCATCCATATAATTATACATTATTGGCAACTGTACTTTCTTCATCATTTTGTATCCACCGATACTGGACATTTTATTAATTTCCTTCACTATTACATTTATAACTAATGAGAAAATTACACTAATAGCTAGGCAGCCCTGCTTTATTACACATTCTATTTTTATTTCTTCCCCAATCAAGCCATTTACATTTAGTTTACATAGATCCTTTCATAAACAGATTTTATTACTTGTAATATTTTTTGCTTACATTATATGCCTGCAAAATTCCCCATAATGATTTATATTGAATATTATCACAGGTTTTACTTATATCACCTATTATAACTTTCACGTCTACATTTTTATTGATGATATCATCAAATATTTCTCTTATTAGCAATAATAACTCTTGACTTCCTTTTTCTTTTCTTCTGAATACATTTTGGTCATATATTCTATCCATTTTTTGTAACCTTTTTTGTAATTATCATCATAAAAATGTTAGGTATTTTTCCATTATTGGGGCAACACTTCTAACATGCTAGCATGCACATGCAATGATTGCACAGTGGTTAGCCCTGAAGCAGTTGTTTTGAAAGAGAAATAAACACATTAAAAAGCATGTTTCTAAATATCCTTCTTATCAAGACTGACTTCACTTTAAAGCATGGTTAGATTTTTATGTCATGATAACATTATCTCGATTTTTTAACAAAGACTCTACACAAAAAATGTGTTAAATGGATAGACTTTCCTTGCTGCACAGTGGGAGTTGGTAGTCAAACATCCAAACACATAACAGAAAAGTCCCGTAATAATAATAAATGTGGCTCGAACCCAACCAGTGTGTTAACAAGTGTGCGACCATAAAAAACAAAGTAGTAAACAACAAATGGAACTGCAGGTCATAACAGGCAATAGCAGGACTCATGAAAATATCACTAACCAAACAACTTTTGAGCTGTTTCTGAAAATTTAAAACATATGGTTATTTTCATGCGGTTCACTTATGTCATATATCAAAAAAACAATTCAGTTGCTCAACAGACCTTTGGTCATCAGTTGCTTCAGATAATTACCTTCTTTACTATTCTTTGGCTCCAATTAAAAACAAGTCAGCTCACTAAATAACACTGAATTATCATCTCACTTCCGCTCTACCTCCTCCTATTAAATTTAACTTCCCTTACAGTTCAGCAACCTGTTTATCATCAATTGTCCACATTCACCTTACAACTTTTAATATGGTCCTTCAGAAAAGTAACATTCAATTTAAATCTCATCTGCGGGTTTCTGTATACAATTTCATAATTATGATGGACAGGAAAATAAGTGTGTGGTACACACAACAGCAGCAGGTGTGAGATCGTTGCGAGCACGTGCTAAGATTGTAAGCACTCATTAGAAGTGTTGCCCCAATAACGGAAAAGTACCAGATTTTATAATCTGTATTATTCAATGCTATAGGTCTCCACATTTTTACCTCCTCTTTATTTCCATTTTTAAATATAAATTCTAAATATCCTGAACATATCTCTGTATCTTTAATTCCAGTTTCTAACCATTCATTCATAACTTCTATAAAAAATATATTTTTTGCCACTCTTTCTTTATACATACCATTTTCAATTCCATTTAGTCCTGTTGCAGAATTCATGTTAATACATTTTAGATTTTCATTCAATTCTTTCATAGTTATTTTTTTCTAAACAATCATTATCTTTATTTAATTTTTCACCTTTATAAATTTGTTCTGGTTTCTTCTCTTTTAACAAATAATTTCAATCCATATGCTTTATTTTGTATATTCCTTCTTATTTACTTGCCTTCCTTATTCTTTAATTATCTTATTTTCCTTTTTTATTATTTTACTCAAATATGGTGCTGCCTCTTCTTTCTTTCCTTGTAAACAATATTTTTGTTTATATAACAAATTGTTAATTTATTTGATTCATTTTATATATTTCTCTTTCTTTTCATAAAGGAATTTTTCTTCTCTAATATGCCTCTGAATGTTTCTTGACTTTATATCTTATACCTCTCTTTTTCTTTTTTCTTTTCTTCCTTATACATTCTAAAAATACTTTTTTTGTATTTCTCTTTAAAATGAAGCCACCAAACAGTCCAATTGTCATAAAACTCTCATATTCACATGACTGTTCAATAATTCCACAAATTATTTTTCTCTTCTAAATCTACGTCCTTTTCATTAATTATTTTTATTCCTTCTCCTATTCTTATATGTTCTTCATTTTGCTGTACGTTTAAGCCATATGGCCACATGATCTGAAACTCCAGCATACTTGATTCCTTTTCTAACTTTTAAACTATCAGATATTAAAAAAATAATTAATTTCTGTCCTAATTTCATTTTGTAGGTCCAGTGGTTATTTTCCCATACAATTAACTTTCCACTTCTCATAATTTCTTTAACCATTTTGACATTACAAGTGCTCTTATTTTTTCTTAAATTACAATTAAAATCACTCACCATAATATCCATATTTACACATATTCAAGAATATTTTTAAACATCATTTCTCTCTGTTTTTGTTACACATGCTTATAAAGCTATAATTCTATACAGATATATTTTTCTTCTCAAGTCTATTAATGAAATTTGTCTTTGTTCCACGATGGTTACATCTAATATTTTAATGCTTTCTTGACATAATATACATATGTCCAAGAACATTTCTTTGCCCATATTCCAAACTGCCACACCATTCCAAAGTTTTTCAGTTTGTTTCTTTCGTTCTCTCTTAATATAATATCTTCTAAAACAATAATATGTGCATCTACTGCAGCACACCATTGTAATATACATATTCTCCTCTTAAGATTTTTCATATCATTCACATTTAAAGCTAATATTTTCAGCTTTTAAGAGCAGTTAATATATTAAATTTTGTATCCCTTCCCATTCTTATTTTCTCTAAGCATTATATTTTTGAATTTTCTTTTCCTTTCTTTAACTTTTTTCCCTATCAAATTCTTTTTTATTTCTTACTGTACACCAGTAAGCTTCTTCCTCACTTGTCTTCTCTGTTTCTTTTTCCTTGTTACTTTCTTTAACCTCATGTACAACCTCTTTCTCACTCACATATTCTTGCACATTTTCTTGTATAACACATTCTTCTTTCTCCTGTTTAACTTCATTTTCATTTTCTTGCACATTCATTATACATTCTAGCTATGAATGACCAATATTGCCACATTTTTTGTGCTTTAAATTACATGTTTTTGCATTATGACTTGTTTTACCACATAAATAACATATTTTTTATCACATTCATTGATTAAATTATAATTTTTTATCACAAAAATAACAAGTCTTTGGTGGACCCCTGTATATCTCAAAACAAAAAGTTATGTACTCGCCATAATGTTACATGTATGCAGTCCATCTCGCCTCACATTCTTACCCATGGATTCGGAGCCGAACCTCGGCTCTGACTCGGCCATACTCTAGCTCAAAGTCTTTCAATTTGGCTGGGCTAAGAGGTATCCCATACTGCCCTGCTCCCTTTCCCCAGATCTTGTTTGTTGCAAGCTCAATCACACAATCACTCCCCCTCATCCACATGACACAAAAGAAGGAAAAAACATTCCAATAATAAAAGGAGTACTGAAACCAGAACTAACCTTTAGGTTCTCCAGGATGGGGGATGGAGGGGGGGGGTTAGTAAGAATGTGAGGCGAGATGGACTACATACATCGAACGTTATGGTGAGTACATAACTTGTTGATGTTATGTAGTCCAGTCTCGCCTACATTCTTACCCGTGGGACAGCGTCCCCAGCACCTGAACTTTCGGAAGCTCAGTGGAAAATACTCCTGAGCACTGTGGAACCAAAGGAAGATCTGCCTCTGGATACAAAATCCAATCTGTAGTGAGTAATAAAGATGTGAGGAGATGCCCATGTAGCTGCAGCACAAATATCATCCATAGACATCCTGGCCTGAAATGCTGTAGAGGTAGACATAGATCGGGTAGAATGAGCCTTCACTCTAAAATTACGATCCCTCATAAAATCCTCCAAGGCCAGCTTCGAGAGAAAAATTGCACAGGACACCAAAGACAATCATAAGGCTTTTTTCAGTTAAGTTAGAAACCTGGGATGCAACTCCCAGACTTGTTCTGAGTTGATTCTAAACGACAAAAAATACACTGAACCCACAGACATCGCCAATATCCTGGCAGACAGGTTCAGTGCAAACTTCTCCACCCCCTCCCCCCCAAAAGAGCAAGTATCTATCCCGGCAGAGGGCTGCCTCCAAAACATCTCAGATGCTGAGGTGAAGGCTGCCCTCTCCAAAGCAAAAAACACTGTTTCCATGGGACCAGATGGCGTCCCAGGTTGCGTCCTACATGAAATACAAGAGGAACTAATCCCTCAAATAAAACAGCTATACAATCTCAGCCTCACTACAGGATATGTGCCCACAGAATGGCGTACAGCAACAGTGGTCCCGCTCCACAAAGGTGGAGCCTCTACGGACCCTGGAAACTATCGCCCCATAAGCCTGACTAGCTTAGTCTGCAAGGCTATGGAGAGGATCATCATGGAGCTCATAAACAAAGACACTGGGGACCTACAGACACTAGATCCTACCCAGTTCAGCTTTGTCAAGGGCAGATCCTGCCTTTTGAACCTGGTTGACTTCTTTGAAACAGTCACCAAAGCCATAGATGAAGGGAAGGTAGTCCACACAGCCTATCTGGACCTTGCAAAGGCATTTGACACAATACCCCACTCGGGCATCATAGATAAGCTATCCAACTTAAATATAACCCCCTATGTCACAAGATGGGTCGCAAACTGGCTCAAAGACAGAACCCACAGAGTGAGAGTTGCTGGAGCCATGTCAGACTCGAAACCGGTCACAAGTGGCGTCCCACAGGGTTCTGTCCTGGGACCACTCTTGTTCGGTATATACATTTCCGAGGTACAGGCAAACGTGGGAGGACTATGGCTCACCAAGTTCAGAGCGACTGCAAACTGGGCGCCATAATCAACTCTCCAGCTGACACAAACATCCTTCAAAAAGGTCTCACAGAGACAGATAACTGGTGCCAGCGCCATGGTTTAAAGCTAAATGCCAAAAAATGTATAGTCATACCCTTTGGCAAAAAGTGTGCCCACAAATTACCACATAGGCGGAAACCCATTAAGTACAGAGAAAGTTATTAGGGACCTGGGGACCCAAGTTGATAGCAATCTCTCCTTTGAAAACCACATTGCCAAAGTGGTTAGAAAGACCTTCTACATAGCCCACCTCATCATGAAGGGTTTCACATCTAGATCAAGGGAGGTAATCCTGCCTTTATTCATCCCTCATCAGGCCCATCATAGAATACAATGCCCCTTTTGGGATGTACCTTACCCGACACCTGCAGCAATTAGAAAGACCCCAAAAGTATCTCACCAAGAGGATCAAGGGTCTCAAACAGATGCCATATGCTGCTCGGTTAAAAAAACTCCAGCTCTACTCAGTTGCATACCGCCTACTTCGAGGCGATCTATGCCTGACATACAAAGCTATGTCAAATCCAGAATTAATGGACATGCTCCACCTCAGTAAATCTAAATCTCTTAGAGCCACACGCTCGAGGGACTTGAACCTCAGCACAGACATAAATAGAACTTGCTGGAGGGACAGGTTCATAACCCAGAGGCTCCCTTCGCTCTGGAATAGAATTCCAGTTCATGTGAGGCAGAGCACCTCACTGAATCTCTTCAAGAAGAATCTCGATAAGTGGATGGGGGAATCGTAGGTTTGTCCCAGGGATTACTCCCGTGTCACTATTAGGCAGAGGCACAGTAAACTAAACCTTAAAAAGGGCACAGTATACTCAAATCAAGGGGTGGCGTAAGCCATACAGAATCGGGCTAGGCTTATAATTGCCCCAGGGCAGATAGCCTAGTATGAACCTATGAACCTATAAATCCTTACCACCTGAGGCATAAATGAAGGAAATACAACTAGAGATCCATCTAGACAAAGTCACTTTGGAAACAGGAGACCCAATTTTGTTTTCTGAAAATGAGACAAACAGCTGGTCTGATTTGCTAAGATCCTTCGTTCTACGTAAATAAAAGCACAACTGCCTGTGAACATCCAACTGGTGAAATTTGAATTCTGCCCTATTAGAGAACTCTGGAAAAAATACGGGCAGTTCAATGGATTGGTTGAGATTACTAACCGAAGCCACTTTTGGCATAAAGGAAGGGTTTGGTCAGAGGGAAACCCTGTCCCTGTGAAAAATCAAGTAAGGCGGTCTTATTGACAAGGCTTGGAGCTCTGAGACATGTCTGGCTGAAGTGATGGTTACCAGGAAGATCGTTTTCCACATCAAATATTTCATGTCACAAGTAGCTGCAGGCTCAAAGGGGGAAGTGGTGAGGCATTGTAGCACAAAATTTAGATCCCAAGGCATAACCGGTTCAAAGACTGGAGGGCGAAGCAGCACAGTGCCCATCAAAAATACCTTACAAAGTCTATGTGCCATTAAACTGGGTTCATTGGCAATGTGAAAAGTGGAAATAGCTGCCAACTGGACCTTTATGGTAGTGGCTGCTGAACCTTGATTGAAAACCATGGAAAGAAATTCGAGAACTGAAGAGATCAGGGCTGTATAAGGATCAATTTGCCTTGCATGAGCGCATATGGAGAATCTTTTCCATTTACTGGAATAAATCTTCCTGGTCGAAGTCTTATGGGAAGAAGATAGAATATGAACCACTTCCAGAGAAAAACGATGAGACCTGATCAGTGATGGAAGTGGAGTAGCCCGGCTGTCAACCGGAGGGTTTGAAGAGAGGGATGGAACTGCCCTGACATGTGAGTCAGTAGGTCTGGCTGTGGGTCCAGAATCCAGGGTGTGTCCATAACACAGGGATGGAGAAAGGGGAAACAAATTTGACAAGGCCAGTGTGGAGCAATCAGAGTCATTTTGCTTCCCAATGATTGTGCTTTCTGAATAACCTTTGTCAGCAGAGGAACAGGAGGGAAGGCATACAGTAGACCGGGGGGGGGGCAATCGTGGACGAGAGCGTCCCTGGGTGACTCCCCCTGAGGGGGGAATAAGAGTGAAGTAGCTGCTGCACTTTGTACTGAGGGGACTGGCAAATGGGTCGCAGCAAGGCTGACCACATCTACGCAAAATCTGCTCCGCAACTTGACTGTTCAGGGACCACTCGTGAGGCATAAGAACAGCTCTGCTCAACCTGTCAGCGATCACGCTGGACTTCCCTGGAATGTGCGTTGCTACAAGAAAACGTTGGGAAGACACTGCCCACTGCCACACTCGCATGGCCTCTCTGCAAAGGGGATAAGATCTGGTTCCACCTTGTTTGTTCAGATACCATACCACCGACATATTGTCTGAGTGGATCGCAATAGTCCTGAGAGGAAGAAAGCTCTGAAGTGCTTGCAACGCTAGTAGCACTGCTCTCATCTCCAAGATATTGATATGCAGATGTATCTCGTGTTCTTGCCACATGCCTTGGACTGTTCTGCCGAGATAATGCCCCCCCACCCCATCTGGGAGGCATCCGTGGTCACTGTGGCAACAGGAGGGGGTGGAACGAAGGGTTTCCCCACATTGAGGTTGCTGGTGTGTAGCCACCAGCGTAGATACTGCTTGAACCTGTCTGTGATCATTATGAGATGAGAAAGCGGCATATTTTGTAGAGACCACTGGGCGAAGAGCATTCACTGAAGGAGCCTCATGTGTAGCCTTGCAAGAGGGACCAGCATAATTGTTGAGGCCATCGTTCGTAACAATTTGAGAACTGTTTTTGCCTTCACTTTCTTTAAAGGGAGCAACCCGTTTACTTGTTGTTGCAAACCTTGAATCCTTTCTTGAGGTAAAAACGCCCTCATGAGCACGGTGTCTAACTCGGCGCCTATAAAGGTGACACGCTGTGAGGGTGACAAGGTAGACTTTTCCCAGTTAGAGTGACACCCAGTTCTTGACACAGATTGATCGTGGCATCTCTGGTCTGTAGTAGTAGATGCCTGGTGGTAGCAGAGAGGAGCCAGTCATCCAGGTACGGAAACACTTGGAATCCCTGACATCTCAAGTGAGCTGTCACCACTGCCATACATTTGGTGAACACCCTGGGGGCTGTGGTGAGACCAAAGGGCAGGGCTCAAAATTGAAAATGACTGGCTCCCAGCCGGAAGCGTAGGTGACTTCTGGATGTCCTGTCCATTTTTATATGGAGGTTCAAGCGGCTGAGATCCAAGATGGGTCTCAGGTCCCCTGTTCTTTTTGGCACCAAAAAGAATCTGGAGTAAGTTCCTAATCTGATCTGGTCTGAGGGGACATGCTGGATGGCTCCTTTTTCTAGCAGCTTTTGAATTTCTGAAGCTGCAGAATCCCTTTGATTGGGTGGAACATCTAGGATTCTTTTGATTGGCGGGGGGGGGGGGGTTGGAATGTGATATCCTCCGGAAATAATTTTTAATACCCACTGGTCCTGAGTGATGTGCTGCCAGGCTTCTAGGTATAGTGAGATGCGACCCCCGACTGGCTCTGGAGAAGCGCAGTCATGCCTCCCATCAGGAGCGCTGGTGGGAAGGACCACGAAAGGAGTCGCGGTCTCCCTGGTTACGTGGGCCTCCTCTGCCTCTAGGGTGACATCTACCTGAGTTGCCACCCCCTCTCCTGCCCCTGGAGGGGGATTCACTTTGTGCATCAGGGAAAAATCTGTGCGATTTCTTGAACCACATTTTCCCACCCTTCTGACTCTTGGGCTAGGTCAAGAAGGCATGGAAAAACGGACTCCCACGGCAAACAGGGTCTTGCTCACACCTAGTGAGAGTGTCTTTCACCTTGGTTCCGAACAAGGAGGAACCATCAAAAGGGGCGTGGGTGAATGTAGACTTAAAGGTCTTCACGAAATTACAAAGGCACATCCAGAAGTGTCTCCTGAGAGAGAGTCCGGAACTCGCTGCCCTACTCGCTCCTTTGGCTGCATAGGAGATCAGCCTCATGGAGGAGTTAGCTACAGAATTTAAGGTAGACATCTGAACATTGACTTTGAGCCACTGCGTCAGATATGTTACCTTGCAGAGTATCTCCAAGCTCTTTCAGGAGATCTCTTTGGAGCCTTGTAAAATGTGATAAGTAATTCAGCGACCGCAGAGTAAAGGCCGCTGAAGAAAACATATGCTTCCCATACCGGTCCATGGTCCTAGAGTCCTTGTTAGGGGGATGGATGGTAGATGAAGTCTCAGCCAGTTCCTTCTTGGTGGCAGCTGCCACCACCATGGCATCTACTGGGACGCCTTTCGTAAGAAAGTCTTTGTCAGCAGGGGTGGACAGATATTTGTTGGGTCTCCTGGGGACTGGTTCCACAGTATCAGGGATTTCCCACACCCTACGACAAACCAAATCCAGGAGTTCGTCGAAGGGTGGAGAGACCCAAGAGGTGGAAGGCTGAGCCCCACAGGCCTTCAGGAACACTGACTCCTCTTCAGAAGGGGGTTTTGAGGGCCAGTTGCCTCTCTGTTTCAAGATCTCTAGGATATCAGAAAATGAGATATCCTCAGAAGACGACTTGGGGGACCCCTCTGATTCCTCGAGGTCAGTGTCTGATGTGAGAGACTCTTCCTGGGAGTCTAAATGCTTCCTCTTGCACGTTCTTCTTCTGGGGGGCTCCTTAGGCACAAACTCTGGTGAGCCCTCAGAAAATGGGGGACCACTCATGGGTGTCTCCTGAGGTCTTGGGTCTCTGCTGTCCAAAGATAGAGGGCGATCAGAGACTGTTACCGGGGCTGGAGGGGGAAGAGTGTCAGAACTGTATGATGCAGCTGAGGATCTAGCCAGCACGCTCCGCATGACCTCGAAAGCTGGTCCCCCCCAGTTCCGAAGATCGACTAACCGTGGAATCTCTCGGAGCAGAGGGGACAAGGTCCGAAGCCGAAGCAAGAGTCTGGCTCACTCGAGCCGAAGCACTGAGTGGAAGGCTGGGAGCCGAAGAGCGTCCCAAGGCCTCCCCTTTAGGTCCGACCGAGGAACCATGAGTCCTGGACCCTGAGGACAGAGCCAACGGGGTCGGAGCTGAGATCGGAGCCGACAAGCTGGGATGGGCCATTGGAGCCGACCTAGAAGCATCATATGGTGCCGACCGCTCTGGCTCCGAAGGCTGAGATTTGCTCAGAGGAGGATCTATCGACGATGGATGGGTGACTGGCTCCAGAGCCGACTGGGCTGGAGCCAAAAGCAATTTAGCCAGCACCAGTGATTGGAGCAGTCTCTGCACCACTCTATCCACATCTACATCAGAGAGTGCCCTGGAGGACCTAGAGGACAAGGTGGGAGATCTAGACCTCCTCTCAGAAGGAGACCTGTGAGGAGGAGAGACCGGTCTAAAAACTGGAGACCGGCTCCGAACTAGCATCTCCGTCACCGGCTCCGAAAAGCTGGGAGCCGATGTAGGTCCTGTAGCTTCAGAAACTTCCTTCGGCACCGAAGACAGTGGAGCCGAGGATGCCACAGTAGATTTGGTAACTTTCTCCGGAGGCTCCGATAGTACAGATGGATCCGGAGAACGTTTCTTTGCTTTAGATGTTTTGGTGCGAGAGGACTTAGCACTAGAAGACCTCTCCAAATCTTCCTCAAAGGAGGGTTTCAGTAGGCCCTTCAGTATCAGCTTGTTCTTCTGTTCTTGAAGAACATGAGGGCTGAACGCATGACAAAAAGCACAAGATTCCAGAAGGTGTATAGCCCCCAAACAATAAACACATACTGAATGCCCATCGGTAATAGACATCTTGTACCCACATTTACTACACTTCTTGAAGCCCAAAGGCTTATGTTCTTTAGTATCTTTAGACATAGTAGGCAGGATACTAAATACGACACCACAGACTGACCAGCAAAAAGCGCGGAAACGATAACTAAAACTACAGACAACACACCAGGACCTCTAACTCAAATGGTCCTGAAGGACAAACAACACTAAGAAGGACTAGGTCATCTAACTTAAATGGTCCTAGCCCAGAGGGGATAGGCACCTAAGCACAAGACAAACACAGAAGGGAAACAGACAACCAAGGGAGGACTAGGTCCTCTAACTGAAACGGGCCTAGCCCATAGGGAGATAGCTGACGGGATACCAGTAAAGTAGATAAAAAGAAACAGAAGGAGTGCAAAACTGCTTAACAACCACAACACACACGCACACACAGCTATGAAAATAGCTTTTGGAGCAAAATATTAGTCAATTAAGACACAAAAGTTATACTTAGCCACAGCCAAGAGCGAGACCACGTCTGAACTTTGCGAGCGGCAAACGAGATCTGGGGAAAGGGAGCAGGGCAGTATTGGATACCTCTTAGCCCAGCCAATTGAAAGACTTCGAGCTAGAGTATGGCTGAGTTCCTAACCCACGGGAAAGAATGTAGGCGAGATTGGACTACATAACATCCCCTTTTACCATGAACATTAATAATACTAGGTACATGCATAACACTATCATTTTCCATTTTCAGTATTACTCCGTATTCTCACCCCCCCCCAGTCAATAGTCCTCTTTCATCATATATTTTTGTAGTGTCCATTACTTCTTTACATACAGTTATCAAATGTTATTTCAGGTCTTTTGCTTCAAAAATTCAGTTCTAAACTGGATCATTATTCTTTTTTGTTTGTTTGTTTGCCTGAAAAAAGCTTACCATGGATACATTTTTTTTTTTTTGTTCATATGCACCCAAACAAATTTCCATGGTCTGCTCAGTCTCAAATATCATGTCACAAAAAGTCTCATTATTAATTAAAATAAATACTCTTAGCTCTTTTATTTTGACACCCAGAGGTGCTAAGAGAGAGCCCCAAACCTCATACCTATCCAAACTTTATTCTTTTTTACAGCTCATACATACTGTATAGTTCTTTTTTGTTTCTTCTTTCTTCCTTGTTTCTTCTCCAATAGTTTGTGCATAAGTTTTTGTCTCTGGAACTTTTTCTGGCCCAGTCTCCTCCTCTCCTTCTTCTTCTTCTATTTCTTCCAAGATGTTGTTCCATGATTGCTGCTTCATTTTTTGGTTCACTTTGGTTTACCATTTCTTTCAAATAATCATCCTGCAACCCCCCCCCCCCCGACTGGAGGGTTGTAGTTATGCTTTTTCAGAGGTAACTGTCTCTCCTTCAATCTCCTGTGAAAGTTTTCCTCTGAATCCATGTCTGTTTCAGCTACAATTTCCTTTTCCTTTACAATCTCCTTTTCCTCCAATGTCACTGTTTCTCCTGCACCCACATCATCAGAAGAAAACTCGTAGCGATTCTACCATTTTGACTACATTTTTAGAAACTTTCATTCCAATTTCAGCAAAAGCTGAATCAGCCATGTTTTCTCCCTGTTTTCCAGGTCACCTGTGCACCTGGAACATGAACAGGAAGTTCACTGTGTCACAAACAAATGTTTCCCCTACTACCAACAGAAGGGGAAGTTCCCCTATGCCTTGGTTAAATTTTCCCAAAATTGATAAATAACATGGTCAACAAAGGTTTGGGGTCTGTGGGAGTATTTCTGCCTCCCCCTTAAAGAGTGCATAGAAGCTTGCCTCCCACAAAAAATACTTACTTTAAACTTTTCATTAGCTTGAGTTCCTAAAGAGTTGAACTCAACTAGTTGGGAACTTCTCAAATTGACTGTTGGGGTCTCATAGATAAAGACTTCTAGCACTCTCACCCAAGCAAGTTTAGCTAAACAAGAGTCATATTTCTGGGAGGTAAATATGTCCACTTGTGTTGCTTCTTGCAGTTTTGTCATGTTAAGGACACACATATTAATGTTCAGATGAAATACGTTGTGTCATACAGCCACTTTAGTTATGTTTGCTTACAGTATGTTATTCACTAGTAACTGAAATATCTTTACCTAATGATAATGCAAAGGAAGGACTATTTAAAAACAGAACATTATCATGCAACACCTTCTTAGGAATCCTTCCAGTAGGGAGGTACTGCATTAGTAAGTCTGGGTTTGTGATTAGACCATGTGGCATTGATCTCCATATCAAATTCTGCAGTTACAAATTGGTTGTACTTCTTCAGCACATACTGGTATATTTTACACTGTACACTACTGGCCATGCTAGTGTTCATGAAGTACCCTAGCAATTAAGATGCTACATAGTCTTCTCAAACTATGAAGAGTGTTGTGCCAGTCTTGGTAGCATTCTGTCTGATTAAGCTACATTATGTGAAATGAGTTCTATAGAGAAGACTAGTTGCTTTTATTGTAAAACAGTCTGCAGGACGTAATATTTTATGTGCATGGATTTAATGCAGATGGTTTTAATTGCTTTTTGGTACCTCTCTGCTTGTGCAACTCTAACTGCCATTCTTTTGTTCTTCTTATTCCCTGCAACATTTTTCATTGTCAGTTAGCACTGTTCTGGACTTTGCTGTATGCTTAAACTCAAATGTAAATCAGACTGGCCCTTTTTTGTTTTGTTCATTGGCATGACTTAGCTGCTTTGTGTCTATCTTATTCTGCTCCCATGCATGTTTTTTACAAAACATGCCCTTCACAAAGTAAACTCCCTTAATTTCCTGGTGGGTATTCACCAAATGAAGAATAACTGCCAGGCTCTCCTCTCAGTCTCCTCTTGGAGACAAAATTATCAAGGTCCAGTTTGTGGTGATGCCTGATTACCTATTGTGATGGTTCAAAGTTTATAAATACCTTACAGGTATTACTTCTATTATCATTCACCAGTGTAACATATATATGCGCATATATATCCCTCTCTCTCTCTCTCTCTCTCTATATATATATATATATATATGTGTGTGTGTGTGTGTGTGTGTGTGTGTAAATTTATATATACACATGGGTCTACTTCTGTTCTTCGAAAACACACTTTACCGAAGAACAGACAGCCAAACCCACTTTAGCGAAAGTACACTTAAATGAAAATGCACTTTCGCGAATAGCAGTTTAACGAAGTACGGTTAGTGGTTCTGGGATATTGTTTTAGTACAGATGCATTCATTTGTATTTGCTGTTGAGCATTTTATGGGAGGGGAATCTATAACGTTGTGAGAATGTGTTGTGTTAGATTGTGTGATCTCGGAGTTAGTATATATAAGTAGTGGGGGTGTGGGGGCACAGCACACCACATGGGGGATGCAGGGGGGCTTGCTCTCCACTGCAAAAAGTGTTTCCAGTATATATTTTTTTGTTTTTGTGGTTCGATAAACTGTTGTTCAGGAAAGTGCATTTTTGTTTAAGTGTACTTTCACTAAAGTGGATTTTACTGTTTTTCGATTAAAGTGCATTTTCGAAGAACAGAAGTAGACCCATACACATATATGCACACACAAACACACACACACACACACACACACACACACATGTATGTATATATATGTGATATTAATGTTACTAATATCAAATTTATTTAACATTTCTTTACCAGGAAAATTCAACTTGCAATGAGCCAATTTTCAGAGGAGGCCCGAGGAGAAACACTCCAGATGCATGTCTGTGTGATGTGGGAGGAAACCAGAGCCCCCAGAGGAAACCTACACGAACACAGGAAGGACATGCAGACTCCACACAGAAGGCACCCCAGCTGAGAATCAAACCGGAGAACCTCTTGCTGTGAGATGACAACACTAACCACTGCACTACTGCACTATCCAAATTAAATTAAATTAAGTTAAACAAAATTTACCAAACTACTACTTCAGAATAAATAACAGTAGATGTAAGTTTCATGAACAAAATATTAGCTTTATAACTAATGACTACCTTTGGGCATGACAGCTGCTTTGTATATATCTTATTCTGCTCCCATGCATGCTTTAGCAGCAGTGATAATGTCTAACATTTTTAGGCTTTGTGAATGTAGAATTTGTTTGTGAAGTTGCAGTTCCATCCCTTATTCTGGTGAAATTTAGTTGCATCATATTGTAACAAGTACCTGTTGAAAGAGCAATGATTGTAAATTTTATCCTCAGAAATGAGTACGAAAGAGGAGGATATATATTAAGCCATCTCAAAGTTACTATAAATATGAACAAAGGCCTGGTGCCATAGCTTCCACATTGGAGAAAAATGTACAAAAGGTATAACAGTGAATTTTGCAATCTGCTATTTTTTCAAGTTTAATTGCTGCTTATTTTCTGCAGAGCCAAGACTCTCACTATCTGGTCTCACTATTCTGAAAGGGAGCAGATATTTAGATGTAAAGGAGGAACATTGTACTTACTGCACTCCTGATGCAGCTGAGACTACTGCACAGTGGCAGAAGTGCATCAGGAAAACTTCAAAAACATTCTAATGTATCACATATAAGTAGCATCACGTATAGATATTGATAACACATGCATCGCACTGTATACAGAATACTGCTGTAAGTACAGTACACAAGAGTAACAATGCTATAGTAATTCTTAGTTGTTCAGTTACCATGCAAGGATGCATCTATTAAGCAAACATTTATTAACATCCTAGCCTAGCTTATATTACACTGAAAATGAAATATAGCAGTTGTGGTTTAAGCTGTGCATTCAAAAAAAAATGAGAATATATCACTGGAGGACCACACAATCGAGGATGGGCATGACAAGCTGATGTCAACTTGCCTAGCAAGAGGAGGAAGACAGCATAAGCTCACTGCAATAGCAGCTGTTGAGCTTCATGCTGCAAGTAGTACACATTTTACTTGGGAAGCTACCCATGTGCAGAAGTGTGCATGCATCTCCCAAAGGCAGCAGCAATTGTGGAGCTCAGAAAACTGCTGCAAGCAGATGGGAATTAAAGCACACTCACCAGTAGCAGTGCAATGCTGCATCAGCATCCTCAGTCTCTTCACTTGCCCTGAATGTGGGATGGGTTGAGCCCAGGAGAGGCTAAAATGGGTCCTGTAATCCCACTGGATGAGGAAGGAAATGGTGGTAGCTGATGGTCAGCTACTAGGAGGGAGGAAATAAAATGACAATGTCTGAGGCAGCAGGCAGGTAGAAATAAAAATAGTAATTCTTCAGTGTATTCATATGTTGTGTTGTGTAAGGACCATGGGTGGCAGGTAATATACTACTTATTTTGATCCAGACTGTTTACATTTATGTCTATATATGGCGTCACTATTTATTTTGATCCAGACTGTTTACATTTATGTCTATATATGGTGCCACTTAAGGTGCTTAGTAAAATTATGCATTGAACATTGCATTGCTCCATTGCCCATTAGGTCTCACTATTCTGCCTATGTGCCTTTATCTACCGCAGCTGAGCTCAGCTTCAATAGAAGCCAACATTTGACATTGACAAATACTTTCTTATGTTATTACCGGAAAATACAGATGTGAAAAAAAAAGATCTTTCATGACAAGTTTAAATGAGTCATTAAGCAAAAAAAGAACCGATAAATGCATTCATACAGAAATAAAACACTGGGTATATTCATATGAAAAGAGTAGTTGCCAGGCAAGTATGTCATTTCAAGGTTGACCTCTAAGATTCTCAGTACTAAAATTCACCTGTTAAATAGCATTAAAGGTTTATGTACTTTAAAGCCATTATTAGTTACCTGATGTTATTATAAAAAAGTCAGAAATTACTGTGAAACATCTGCTACATGCTTTCAAGTAGTCCGGTATGCTTTAAAGAAGCATTTTCTATAAGGAAAAATAACTATAAGCACATATAACCCTAATGAATGAACGCATTTGTTGCCAGTTTTGCATTCCAGAAACTCAAGAGCTATTTTCTTTTATATCACTTTACCACATTACAATGATGAAAATAATGTAATGTGATAAGCATATTACAATTTATTATATTTATTTAGGTAGTATTTACCAGATAGTTGTATTAGATATAAAACACCCATTTATTGCAACAAACAGTAAGGAAGCAGATTGCACAATGACAGATAAAATGCATATCATATATCAGTTTAATTTTATTTATCAATAAGTATATAATTAGTTTATTTAGTACTCACAGGCTTACCATCTGTACCAGGAGGTCCGGCTTCTCCAGGCTGTCCAGGTTGTCCTGAACTTCCCTGTCAAAATACATGTAGTAAATAAATACTTGACAAGAACAAAGACATTATAATGATTGTGTGTGCATATGCACACACGCACGTGCACACTCGCACACGAGTGCACACACACACACACACACACACACACACACACACACTTTTTTTATTTTCTACTACCTATATCAAATTGTAATCACAAATTAATTACAATCTAAGTATAAGGAGACTGTGATAAATAATTAAATACACATGATCATGGTTAACAACAGCTTACAGGAATAATGATAAAATGGTATACTATTTCCATCTTGCTTGGGTTTAGAAATTCTGCTTTGCTATTTTGAAGATGAATGAAAATGTACATTCACAAATCTGTTTTTTCACTGACAGCTTTAAGTTAAAGGCAAAATTTAGTTGGGGAAGACTGCAATAAAAACGAAAAGAAAATGTTTCAGACAGGAGGTATGGTACAGGCAAGGTAATTCCAACTACAATAATGTAATTAAATGTGTATTTGTTTTTATTTAACACAATGTTTTCAACAATGTGATGACAATGAAAATACATATTGTTATCATGATTAAAGAGATTAAGACTCAAATAAGCATACCTTGCCAGACATGGATGATTTCTAGTAATGATTATAGTAACATTTTACTTTAAAATGTAGATTCAGTCAATGAATGTAAATGTTTCGGATATAATTCAAATGTACAAAAAATGGGAGATGTCATAATTTAGATGCTACTCACCAGTCAAGACCATTCAATATGGAATAAACCACTCAGAAATAATACTAAAAATTTCAGATTTGATAGAATGAACAAACAGCCTGTTCTTGTTTTCATTACTAAGATTGTAACAGCAGTTAAAGCTGCTTCTTTTAAATGTTCCTTTTAATAGCTCCCCATTTAATCACCTGATGAAATTAACCAACAGCAACAAGGAAACATAAGAAAAATATTAGGCAAGTGATTAGAGGGATCATAAGATGCTTAGCCATATGCACTTTTATTTAGGCAGACTTAAAAGTTCTTGACACCTTTTTCAATAAAAGTTTGCAAGCCTGGGATTTTTGAAGAAGAACTGATTCAGCGCCAAGCTAAGGGTCTGGCTTGGCTCTTAGAGGACACTAAGAGCGAGCCAGAGCAGATGATTGGAGCAGTAGTTAGGTTAAAAATAACAAAGTCTGGAAGTCCAGTTGAGATTATAAATAAATAAACAAACAAACAAAACAAAACAAAACAAAAAAACTACAGTTACAGCCAAACAAACATTGACATTGCCAGCATTGATTCAAATGAACAAATGTAGACAATACATTCCTTACACTTCCTAACAGCTTGCACCCAGCCATTCTCTTCACTGTCAAGCTACATGGCTGCTGACAAGGAAAAAATGGGAAAAAAGGTTGTAATAAGCTCAACATATAGGTACACCAATTGGTATGCAGCAAAATAAACATTGCTTTGGCTAGTAAAAAAAAAAATGTGGTCTAATAATGATTTAGTGCACAGTAATTTCACCACACTTTGCTACAAATGGTAAAAAGCCTTCTGAACTGCTGGATCATGGTAGCTTTATGTAAGAAAAACGAAGTTATGTCTTACCATAATGTTCCATCTGTGTTATTGATCTTCATTCATTCATTACTGATGGGTTATCAGTTCTGTCCTCGGAACCGAGCCGGCCAATATCAAGCTCGTGTCAGCCAAAAACTCTAGAGCCAAGGTCCTACCCAGAATGCTCTGCTCTGCTCCCTATTACCTCAGATTGAGTTTGCAAGTTGACAGATAAAAGTAGAGGTTACCTCTGGTCATAACAGACCTACAAGAAAGGAATACATGAGATCACCCTAGTACCTCCGGAAGGGGTGAGAAGTAATGAATGAATGAAGACCAACAAAATAGATGGAACGTTATGCTAAGACATTACTTCTTTATCTGATGTTGTTAATCTTCGTTCATTCCTTATTGATGGGACAGAGTCCCCAGCTATCTGTATTCCTGAGTGGACCAAATGCAGCACCATGGAGCCAAAGGAAGCTCTACCTCTGGAGACCAAGTCCAATTTGTAATGAAGAATAAAGGTATGAGGTTTGGCCCAAGTTGCAGCTGAGCAAATATCATTGAGGGAAGTCTTAGCATGGAAAGCTGCTGAAGTTGCCATAGACCTTGTAGAATGTGCTTTGACTCTATGAGGCAAGGTGAGATTGTTTTTGTTGTAGATAAAGGTGATACAATTTCTCAAACATGAAGCCAATGTAACCTTTGATACAGGATGACCCCGTCTAGGTCCAGAAAAAGCCAAAAACAGTTGGTCTGATTTATGGGTAGATTTTGTTCTGTCCAGATAAAATCGTATTTGCCTATGAACATCCAAGGAGTGCAGGCAATACTCTCCCTTGTTAGACTGGTTAGGAAAGAACACTGGGAGATCAATAGACTGGTTGACAAATTGTTCTGACACCACTTTTGGTAAAAAGGTAGAACTGGTTTTCAGTGATACCCTATCCTTATGGAAGATAAGATAGGGAGGTTTGATGCATAAGGCCTGAAGTTCTGACAATCGCCTGGCTGATGTGATTGCAATCACAAACAAAGTTTTCCAAGAGAGATATCTTACATCACAAGAAGACACAAGTTCAAAGAGTGGAGCTGTTAAAGCTTGCAGAACCAAAGTCAAATCCCAAGGTTGTACGGGTTCTCTAAAGTGAGGTTTTAGGTGAATAACCCCTTTCAAGAAAGTCTTACAGAGTCTGTGTGACATAAGTGAAGAATCTTGAAAACCAATATGAAAATGTGAGATGGCAGCTAAACGTACACAGATAGTAGAGGCAGACACACCAGAGTGGAAAAGATGTGATAAGTAATCCAATACCACCGAGACCGGGGCTGACAAGGGGTCTATTTGCTTATCTGCTGCCCTTAGAGAGGACCTCTTCCATTTGTTAAGATAGATTAGTTTGGTGGACGATTTATGAGATGCAATAAGAATATTGCGCACAGGGGACGAAAGGTTTTCATGCCTGGCAATCATGGAGAAACCAAGCCATAGGAAGTGGAGAAACCAAGCTGTCAGTTTCAGGGTTGTTAGATTGGGGTGAATCAGACCCTGTGGATGGGAGATCAATGTTGGAGATGGAATAAGGATCCACGGTTGATCTAGCAGGTGAGGCCAGAGGAAGGGAAACCAGACTTGGCGAGGCCAATAAGGAGCAATGAGGATCACTTTGCTCTTCAACTGTCGTGCTTTGTTTAGAAATTGGGAGATGAGGGGGAGAGGAGGAAAGAAGACCCGAGGGCCAAGCATGGACTAGAGTGTCCCTTGGTGACTGTCCCCGAGGGTGGATCAAGGCAAAATAGTTGCTGCTCTTGTAGTTGGTTGGAGAGGCAAATAGGTTGCAGCAAGGCGTGAGGTTGTAGAATGCATCTGATCAATTTGTCTGCTATCACATTGGAGCTCCCGGGAATGTGCATTGCACTCAGAAGGCGGTTGTGAGCTATCGCCCATTGCCATATTCTCAAGGCCTCTCGGCATAATGGGTAAGATCTGGTACCCCCTTGTTTGTTGATGTACCGGACCACTGACATGTTGTCTGACTGGATCGCATTAGTCCCTGATGGAAGGATGGAGTGGAATGCTTGCAACACTAGAAGCACCGCCCTCAGTTCCAGGACATTGATATGCAAAAGGGCCTCTGTCTCCGACCAGGTGCCTTCGACCGAGTTTCCCTGACATAGCCCCCCCACCCCCACCCCATTAGGGGGTGTCCGTGGTCAATTTGGCTATCAGTTGATGGGGGTTGAAAGGGCGGGACCATTGTTGGGGATTTCGAGACGTCCACCAGAATAAATCTTGTTTGCATCTCTGAGTTACACTTATTTGAAAAGACAAAGGATATTGTAGAGGGTACCACTGAGTGAGAAGTAGCCATTGCAGAAGTCTCATGTGGAATCTGGCTAGAGGAACAATGGTAATCGAAGCTGCCATTGACCCCAATAGCTGAAGTACAGCTCAAGCTGGGGATTTGTGGTAACAGAGCAGTGATTGAACTTGTTGTCTTATTCTCTGAAGTCTGTGTTCTGGAAGTGATGCTGTGCAATTTCTAGTGTCCAACAGTACCCCTATAAATTCCAAACACTGAGTTGGGATTGTGTTGGATTTCTCCCAGTTTATAGTGATTCCCAGGCTTTGAGCTGTAAAGAGAGTATACTGCAGGGCTTCTTTCAGTAGACGCTTGGTGGGGGTGGTAAGGAGCCAGTCGTCGAGATATGGAAATGCCTGGAATCCTTGAAGTCGCAAGTGAGTGATAACCACTACCATCCATTTTGTAAACACTCTGGGGGCTGTAGAGAGACCGAAAGGCAGGGCTCGAAACTGGTAGTGACTGGCTCCTATATGGAAGCGGAGGTATCGTCTTGAGTGTGTGTCCATTTTTATGTGGTAATACGCATCCTGAAGATCTACAGAGCACATCCAATCATCTTCTTCCAGAAGAGGAAGGATAGACTGAACTGTCGCCATCCAGAATTTCTCTGTTTTTACAAATTTGTTTAGTATACTGAGATCCAGAATTGGTCTCCAGTCCCCTGCCTTTTTTGGCACTAAAATGAACCTTGAGTAAAATCCAGATCCTATCTGGTTTGGGGAGACCATCTGGATGACTCTTTTTTTGTGACAACTTTTTGATTTCATGTGCTGCTGTTTCCCTTTGACTGGGTGGAACGTCGGGTAACACTCTTGATGAAACTGGGCAAAGATGGAAGGGGATGTGATAGCCTCTGGTTATAATCCGTTGTACCTAAGAGTCAGTTGTTATCTTTTGCCAGGCAGCAGGGTACAAGGAGAAATGACCCCCAACCGCTTCCAGAGATGAGCAGTCGGGCAAAGCTTCAGGAGCGCTGATAGGGTTGGCCAGAGAAATAATCTCTGGAACCCAGGTTTCATCGATGTCCTCTGCCCCGAAAGGGGCGTCTTCCATTGGGGTTTCCCCCTCTGCCTCTAGGGGAAAACTCGGCATGTGCATCCTGGAAAAAACCCTGAGATTTCTTGTGCCAGATCTTTCCGCTCCTCTGATTTCTGGAATAGAATCACTGAGGAGTGGAGTGTCTGACCACCAATGGCAGAAAAGGCCTTACCATCTTGTTTACACTGCGCCAGCGTATCCTTGACTTTAGGGCCAAACAAAGAAGTGGCCTCTATGGGGGCATTCATGAAGGAAGCCTTAAAGAAGTCCACAAAGTCACAAAGGTGCATCCAAGCATGTCATCTGGTGACTATACCTGCGCCTGCTGCTCTAGCCACCCCTTCCGTTGCGTGAGAAATAAGATGCATGGAAGAGCTGGAAATGGACTCTAGGATGGCTATCTAAGAAGCCTCATTATCATGGACTTCATCAGAAACAGCTCCTGTCAAGGTTTCAGAGAGCTGGTTGATAAGATCTCGCTGAAGCCTGGTAAAATGTGCCAAATAATTCAAAGACCTTACGGCGAAGGTCGATGAAGCAAACACACGCTTCCCTAATCTGTCAATCGCCCAAGAGCGGATGGACAATTTGACTCTCTTTTGGCAAATCCTTCTTAGTAGCAGCTGCCACCACCATACCATCTACTGGAAGACCACGTGACCAGTGGGGGTGCTCAGCAGGGGGGGCGATAATATTTTATCTGGCCTCTTATGTATCGCTTCCATGGTATCAGGAGCCTTCCATGCTCGCTGCACGATGAGCTGGACTAGCTCATCGGCAGGCGGGGTGACCCAGGAGGTAGGGGCTGGGCACGAAAAGCCTGCAGGAATACGGATTTCTCAGAGGAAGGATTAGAGGGCTTCCGGTCACACCTCTGTCTAAGGATCTCGAGGATGTCACCAAAGGACACCTCATCAGAGGGTGACCGTGGGGACCCTTCCCAGTCATCAAAATCTGTATCTTCAGTCAATGACTCCTCAGTGGAGTCCATGTGCTTCCTCTTACATGATGCTTTGCGGGGTGCTTCCTCAATGGGAGGTTCTGGGGAAGACTGCAAAGAGGGGGTCTCCTGAGGAGGAGAGACCTGAGGCTCTTGTGCCCAGTGTCCAGGAGTTGAAGCTTGTGGCAGTTGCGGCACAGAGGGGGAGAGGACTCTGACAAATGAGCTTTGCCAACAGAGGCAAGCACCCTCTCCATGGCCTGGAAGGCTGGCCTGCCCAAGGAGAGATGGGAGCCTGGAACCGAGCACCTCAACCTGAGAACTGGGGTCACAACCCACCCCAATGAGCCCACCCCCAGACCAGGAGTCTCAAGAGGACCATGAAATGTAAGAGAGAGAGAGCATCCCTGGAAGGTGCCATAGAAAAAATTGGCATGGAGCCAGGAATGCCCTCCCAAATAGCACAGCCAATGGCCTGAGAAGAGCCTGATGCCCAGTGCACTGAAGGCCACAAGGACGACTATGGTTCCAAAGTGAGCTCCAGTATTGGAGTCGGAGGGAGGGAAACTGCTGTCGGAGTAATAGGCTTTGAAACTTGAGTGGAAGTCGAAGGAGGAGTATACTTTGGGGTTTGAGGCAAAATGCGCTCACCTGAATGAGGGAACGTGGACTTCGACGGTTGAAACTGACCTCTAGCCACAAGCAACTGGTCAGCAAGCCGCAACACGTCCTGCTCAGAAAGACTCTTTGTTGACCTCATGGAAAAGGCGGATGGCGATTCTGGCCTTTCTAGGAAAGGAATATACTGACTGCTTGCCAAAGGATCCAGTGAAGGGGAATATTTGGTCCTTGCTAATTCAATAGGTGCAGAGCTCAGAGCCGAGGAAGTCTGCACCGAAGAAAACAGTGTAGAAAAGGTCTGCGCCGAAGATGTCAGTGCCGTAGTAGTTGAAGGTGTCTGCACCGTAAAGGCAAAGGTCTGCCCAAAAGGGTATGGTGCCGCAGTGGAAAGTGGCTGCACCAGCAATAAGGATGGTGCAGAGAAGGACTGCACCGAAGTACATGTCGGTGTCAAAAAAGTCTGTGCCGTGGAGTACAGAAGAGTCATACTTGGAGCCGAAGGCGACTGTACCAACGGTGCCAAAGTGGAATGAACCTGTACTGACAGTGCCATTAGGGGTTGCAACAGAACTGTCGGAACCATAGTTGTCTGCACCGGGAACTCCGGTGCTGATAGTGATAAAGGAGACATGGTTGTAGTCAGGATCATTTGGGGCAGTGCTGAGCCTGAAGCCAACAGGGTCACAGGTGGCAGCACTGGAGGAGTAATCAATTTCACCTTCTTGTGAGTCGATTCTCTACGATCTCCAGAGGGAGAAGAAGGGAGTGACTTTGAAGAAAAAGAGGAAGAAAGCCTCTTGCGTGGATTAACAGGAGGGGGTGAGCCCACTGACCCAGAAACAGCCCTCAGAGAAAGGAGACCTTTCAAAATTAACTTATTCTTCCTCTCGTTGAGAGTCCTGGTAGAGAAGATTTTACAAATCCCACACAGAGGATCTACAGTCAAGTGGGAGACATTAAGACAGTAGACACAAGTCATGGCCATCGGAAAGTGGCAACTTACGGCCGCAATCCTTGCACTGCTTGAAACCAACAGAACCTTTCTTATCCAACATAGTTGGTGTGGAGAAGAAGCACAGTAGCAAAAGGAAGAATAATGACTACCCAAGAAAAGGGTAAAAAGAGAAAAGGAAGGATTACCAACGATGGTAATGGAGAATTACCACATGGTAAGAAAAGAGGGTAAAAAAGGGAAAAGACTAAAGGGAGAGAGTCTAAGTGTGCGATAAGGTAGGAAAATATTAGAATAAACTTTTGAGAACAAATTTAGAGTAATAGCAATATATAAACTGTCAAAAAATTAGACATTTACATGAGAGAGTGGCTTGACACCGCTGTTCAGCAACGCAGCAAACAAGATCTTAGTTAACAGGGAGCAGAGCATTCTGGGTAGAACCTTGGCTCAAGAGTTTTTGGCTGACGCAAGCAAACTATTGGCCGGCTTGGTTCTGAGGATGGAACCGATAGCCCATCAGTAAGGAATGAGCAAAGATTAACAACATCAGATCCATACTTCTGTTCCCTTAAGGCAGCCACAATAATATTAAAAACATCAGTATTCTGAATAACCAATTTGAGTGCAAAGTACACATAATGTCTGCGAAATTTCTATAAAATATAATAATAAAGGCAAACTTTGCTCTTTGAAAGATACTGCCCTTCAACAAACCATTATCAGTCATAACTGCCGTTTGCTGTTATGTACTATATGCACCTATAATGGTAGTCCCTTTCTGCATACAAATGTATCAAAGAGAAAAGAA
The DNA here is from genome assembly GCF_019279795.1 of Protopterus annectens. Classification (NCBI taxonomy): domain Eukaryota; kingdom Metazoa; phylum Chordata; order Ceratodontiformes; family Protopteridae; genus Protopterus; species Protopterus annectens. Next base: position 1,993,037,599 of record NC_056729.1, on the reverse strand, counting down.
TGAAAAATGCAAGAACTACAAAAAGATTTTGCTATTACATCTTGTGGTTGGTGAACATACACACTACCCTTATCAAGTCATAGCACTTTTATTTGCCAGCAGTGATCATATGATGACCTTGTGCTTTCATGTACATGATGTCTCCACACTCCTTCCGCAAAAAAGCAGCCCATTTCTGCTCACATCTCTGAAGTCTGATTATGAGGAAAGTGAAAGAAAAAAAGAAACTACTATAACACAGTAATTGCAACATGCTCCTCTTGAACACATACTCACCCTCAAATAATATACTAAGCAGCTCTCAGAGATTCACTGCACGGAACAAAAATTATGGACAATTTAGAGACTGGGATTTATCTCAAAAAAAAAAAAAAAAAAAAAAGCAAAAAACAAAGAAACACAAAAGAATTCTGCGATGCTGTCCTTAACAATGGTTGGGCTTTCCTCACTCTCCTGTTTTCTCTTCCTCTTACTGTAACAGACTCCTGTCCCTCCAAAGAAGCATGCAAGCACTCTGGAGTAAAGGAAATAATGCACCCTCATCCTAAAAATGACCTGCAAAAGAATTGCCTAAGTACCTCATCTTGCAATAGCTCTCCTATGCAAAATGTTTAAATCCTGATCCTTTTCATTACTGTGGACCCACCCTCTCTGAAATTCCAGCCAACTTCAATGCTTAGATACATAGGCTGGACATAACAGAAAGCACTGTTGGCCTGCATGTCTGGACTAAATCTATAGTTAGCAGTAAAGAAAAAAAAAACAAAATCTTCAAATTGTGGCTTGGCTCTTTCTTGATTCTTAACCTGCTGGATTATAAGCAAGATATGAGCTTACACTCAGGCGCAAGCAAAGCTTGAGTCAGCTCTTGCTTGACCAGCTCTTCTTTATAAGCACTTAAAACTGTTCTCCTTCCAAATTGAGCAAAGCCATACATGACAGCCCTGGTGTAAATCAGTCATGACAGTACTTTGTCTGACTTGCAGTGGTAAATTATTTCATAGACTTGGAATATGTAAGGTAGCCTATCCCTCCAGCATGTCTTTTTTATGCATTGGTACAGACATGAATTTGTAGAGCCTCTGCAAAGAATCATGAGGAAAAATAGGATTAGGTCTCTCACAACTAACTCAGCTCACCTCAGAGCAGCGGGTAGGCTATTGAGTATGCAGACAGCTGTGCTAATCTTTCGGGATAACTGAATAATTTAAGGCCTTTGACTTACTTTTTTTAAAACACCTTTATTAAATTATCACTTAAGACAGAGGCAAGCATACATTAATATAAAAAACAAACCATATTAACATGTTTACATACATACATTATACATCACGTATATGCTTTTTTATAACTATCATTAGTCAAACTTTACATAAATGGCTCAATTCCTGCCTTCCCTTAAACCTCACTCCTCCTTAACATTATTCTATGTATATCAATCATACAGTTTCTATTTATTTCTGTGTAATTTGCCCCTTCCTTTTTCTAAAGATCCACTTTCAGGTTCTTTTCTCTCTGTTACAATATTCAATACTTCAAATATAGTTGGTTTAGACTTTGCAGCCACCAGAAGTAAACTTAACAAGGCCTTACTATGTTTACGAAATTCAGATAGAGTGTCCTAGCTCAAAAGAATCATTTCCTTAGTTACACCATTCGCTCATTCAGTCTCAAAATCTTCTAGCTGGCTCGTGGCTAGGTAGGCATCCCATAGTGCATCAGTACAATCCCCAGATCTTGTTTGCTGCTAAACTATAGAAAGACAGAACTAAAGCTATCCAGAAAGAACAACAATAATGAAAGGTTTCCACCTATTATGGAAAAACTATCCTGTCTACAGATCATTCCAGGACAGGGGTAGGGGGGTGGGTTCATAAGAATGAAGGGTGAGATGGACTACAAGCATGGAACTTTATGGTGAGTATATAACTTCTTTATGTTCTGTAGTCCTATTTCGCCTTCATTCTTACGTATTGGACAGCGTCCTAGCACCTTATTCTTGAGTGCCTCTGGAAAAATACTCCTGAGTACCGTGGAACCAAAGGAGGCTCTACCCCTACAGGTCAGGTCCAATTTGTAATGAGTAATAAAGGTGTGAGGGGTAGCCCAGGTTGCTGCTGCTGCACAAATATTATCAATTGGAACTCTGGCTTGGAAGGCTGCAGATGTAGACTGGGATCGTGTAAAATGAGCCTTAATTTTGAATGGTAAAGGTTTCCCATTAGAAGAATAAATGAAGAAGATACAACTCGAAATCCAATTTGAAAGGGTCACTTTGGAGACTGGGAGACCTAATCTGGAGTAGGAGAATGATACAAACAATTGGTCTGACTTCCTGAATTCCTTAGTTCTGCGCAGATAGAACCATAACTGTCTGTGAACATCTAACTGATGAAATCTGTATTCTACTGCATTGGAATGGTTAGGGAAAAAGACCGGCAGCTCTATAGTTTGTATTATGAGAGCACACTTTAGGGATAAAGGATGGATTTGTGTGAAGAGAGACTCTATCTTTCTGGAAAATCAAATAAGGGGGCTTGATAGACAGTGCCTGTAATTCTGATACTCGTCTAACAGATGTGATGGCTATTAGGAACAAAGTCTTCCACGACAGAAACTTCCAACGGGCATGAATAAGCAGATTCAAAGGGTGGAGAAGTTATTTTGGACAGGATGAAGTTTAGATCCCAAGAAGCTACCGGTTCCTGAAAGGGAGGTCTCAACAAAGTAGCACCTTTAAGGAAAGTTTTACACAATCTGTGTGACATCAGGTTAGACTCATGTTGACCCAAATGAAAATTAGACATCGCTGCCAACTGAACCCTAATTGTGGCAGCAGCAGATCCTTGGTGAAATAGGTCAGACAAAAATTCTAAAACCACTGGAATGGATGCAGTGTAAGGGTCATAATTTTTTTTCTTCAGCCCAGATAGAAAACCTTCTCCATTTGCTGGTGTATAACTTTCTAGTGGAGGGTTTATATGAAAAAGTGAGAATGTGCATCACAGCGGGAGAAAAATCATGAAGCCTGACTAGGGATGGAATTGGAGCAGCCATGCTGTCAAGTTGAGGGTGTGGAGGCTGGAGTGAAGAGAGCCTGACATGTGTGTCAAGAGATCTGGCACTGGGTCCAGAGTCCATGGATCGTCTAGAAGATGAGGCCTGAGAAAGGGGAACCAAATCTGATGAGGCCAGTAAGGAGTGATGAGGATCAATTTGCTTCCCAACAGTTTCGCTTTCTGAATCACCTTGAATATGAGAGGAAAGGGGGGGAAAGCATAAAGGAGACCCAGAGGCCAATCGTGAACAAGTGCATCTCTTGGTGACTCCCCCCCCCCCCCGGGGGGGGGGGGTAAGGGAAAAGTAGTTGCTGCATTTGGAGTTGATCAGACTGGCAAAAAGACCGCAGCAAGGCTGTCCCCATTTGCAGATCTGTTTTGCAATTTCCTGCTTCAGAGACCACTCGTGAGGCATCAGGATTGCCCGGTTGAGTTTATTGGCTATCACGTTGGTTGTCCCTGGGATGTGCATTGCCACTAGAAAGCACTGGGAAGATATTGCCCACTTCCAAACATGAATCGTCTCCCGACAAAGGGGGTAAGATCTGGTTCCACCTTGCTTGTTGAGATACCATACCACGGACATGTTGTCTGATTGGATTGCTATCGTCCCAAGAGGAAGAAGGTCATGAAGTGCTTGCAACACTAGAAGCACCATCCTCATATCTAGGACATTGATATGCAGGTGAGCCTCGTGATCTTGCCATGTGCCTTGGACAATCCTGCCTAGTTAATGCCCCCCCCACCCTATCTGTGAGGCATCCATGGTCACAGTAGCAATGGGTTAGCGAGGAAGGAATGGAGTGCCTGTTGTTAGTTGGACGGGTTGGATCCAATAACGGAGGTCCTTTTTGCAAGATTCTGTTAAAAGGATGTGGTGGGATAGAGGCAGTTGTTGAAGGACCACTGGGATGATAGAAGCCATTGAAGAATTTGCATATGTAATCTGGCAAGAGGGACTAGCATTATGGTGGAGGCCATGGTCCCTAAGAGTTTCAGCATTGTCTTTGCCTTGACTTTTTGAAGGGGAAGTAGATGAAGAACTTGTTGTATGAGGTTCTGTGCTCTTTCTGCAGGAAGATGAGCTAACATGATGACTGTATCTATTTCTGCGCCTATAAAAGTTACAAATTGAGAGGGCGATAAGGCAGACTTTTCCCAATTTATAGTAATCCCAAATTGGGCACAAAGTTGGATAGTGGAATCTCTGGTTTGAAGGAGCAGATGCCTGGTGGGTGCAGTCAGGAGCCAGTCGTCCAGGTATGGAAACACTTGGAATCCTAGATGTCTCAGGTGAGCTGTCACTACTGCCATACATTTGATGAACACCCTGGGGGCTGTGGTGAGACCAAAGGGCAGAGCACAAAGCTGGTAGCGACTGGCTCCCAGCTGGAAGTGTAAGTGGCTCCTCGACGCTCTGTTCATTTTTATATGGTAGTACGTATCTTAGAGGTCTATTGAGCACATCCAAGTGTCTTTCCCTAACAGAGGGAGTATAGACTGCAGTGTCACCATCCAGAACTTGTCCTTCTTTACGGATTCCTTTAGTTTGCTGAGGTCCAGGATGGGCCTCTAGTCCCCTGTACATTTTGGCACTAAAAAGAATCTGGAGTAAGTTCCAAATCCTAGCTGGTCTGCGGGAATGCTTTGGATGACTCTGTTTGTGAGCAACTTGTTCACTTCTACAGTTGCTTGACACCTGTGATTGGGTGGAACATCTGGGATCCTCTTGGGAACGTGAGGTGGAAGAGAAAAGGGTATGGAATAACCTCTGGTGATAATTTTTTGTACCCATTTGTCTCAAGTGATGCTTAGCCAGGCTTCTGGATACAAAGAAATGTGACCCCCAACTGGCTCCAAAGAAGCATAGCCAGGCCCCACATCAGGAGCGCTGATAGGGATGGCCTTGAAACGAATCATGGCCTCCCTGGTTTTGCAGTCCATCCCTGCCTCTAGGGTGGCGTCTACCATTCACTCCTCCTCCTCTGCCTCTTAAGAAGTAGTCACCTTGTGCATCCGGGGAAAATCTCTGGGACTTCTTGAAACACATCTTACCACCTCTCTGACCTTTGGGGTGTGGTCTAGAGGGGACGGTAAAACGTACTCCCACGGCAGACAGCGTTTTCCCGTCTTGCTCGCACCTGGTGAGTATATCTTTTACCTTAGGTCCAAACAATGAAGAACCATCAAAGGGGGTATTGGTAAATGTAGACTTGAACGGCTCCACAAAATTACAAAAGCGCATCCAGGATTGTCTCCTAAGGGAAACTCCTGAGCCCGCTGCCCTGCTCGCTTTGTCGGCTGCATAAGAAATCAGCTTCATGGAGGAGTTAACAATGGAATTCAAGGTGGAAAACTGAGCAGACACCTTATCAGGGACTCCTTTAGTAACTGTACCTTGTACAGTATCTCCCAACTCCTTAAGGAGATCTCTATAAAGCCTTGTAAAATGTGTTAGATACTTCAGCGATCTGAGTGTGAATGCCTCTGATGAAAAGATATGCCTTCCGTATCTAGCCATCATTCGAGACTCCTTGTTCAGCTGATGGACAGATGAAGAAGTCTCCGCTAGTACCTTCTTAGTGGCCGTCGCCACCACCATGGCATCTACAGGCATACCCTTGGATAAAAATTGCTTCTCTTTGGGAGCAGACAAAAATTAATTAGTTCTCCTGGGAACTGGTTCCATGGCATCAGGAGTCTCCCACACCTTCCGACTAACAAGGTCTAGCAGTTCATCAAAAGGTGGAGACACCCAAGAGGCTAAAGGTTGAGACCCAAAAGCCTTCAGGTACACCGACTCCTCATCAGAAGGGGTAACAGTGGGCCAGCCACCCCTCTGCTTAAGGATCTCCAAGATGTCTGCAAAGGAAACATCATCAGAGGATGACTTGGAGGACCCTTCCGACTCCTTGAGGTCAGTGTCGGAGGTAAGGGACTCATCCTGGGAGTCTACATGCTTCCTTTTGCATGTCCTCTTCTGAGGGGGCTCCTCAGAAGGATATTCTGCGGAGGTCTCGGAAGAGTGGGGGCCACCAACCGGGGGTTCCTGAGGCTGCAGGTCTCTGCTGTCGAGAGAGAGAGAGAGAGAGAGAGTAGGTGCTGAGACAGAGTTTGGTGCCTGAGAAGGAAGAGTGTCGGTACTCTTGAGTGGAGCTGATGAATGGGACAGCACGCTCCTTGTCATCTTGAAAGCTGACCTCTCCGGCTCTGAAGACCTCCTCGGCTCCGAGGAGACAGAGGAAGTCAACAGCTCCAGAGCCATTGGCTCCGAGATAGATCTAGGATCCGAGCTCACCCTAGCCGACGCACCAAGAGGGAGACTTGGAACCAAAGATGTTCGGGCCCAAGTGTCTCGGAGCCGACCGGTGAACTTCGGCTCCTAGACACCACAGATGGCACCGAAGGTGTCAGAGAAGAGCTCGGCTCCAAGACAGCCTTGAGGGGAGCTGGAACCGAGGGTTTCACAAGTGGTACCAAACACTCTGGTTCCGAAAGCCCGGCCTGGCTCGGAAAAGGAACCACAACAGGAAGAATGGACTCGGGTGGCTCCAGTACTGAGTGGGTCGGAGCCAACAGCATTTTTGGCAAGGCAGACAACTTAAGGAGTCTAAGCACTACTCTCGCCACATCTTTCTCTGATAGGCTCCTGGAAGATCTGGAAGACAGAGTGGGTGATCCGGACCTTTGCCAGATTGGTGACCTTAAGGATGGGGAGACTGGCAAGGGATATCTGGACTGGCTCCGATGTAGTCTCTCAGTAGTCGGCTCCGAAATGCATGGGGCTGAAACTGAAGACTCAGTATCAACAACCTCGATCGGCTCTGAGGTCAGTGGAGCCGAGGAGGTAGAAGTTTTATCCGGCTTAGGAATCTTAGGAGGCAGTTCTGAAGCACCGGCCGGCGCTGGGGAATGCCTCTTGGTAGACTTCACCTTCTCTTTTTTGGAGGAATGAGATTTAGAGGAAGACAAAGAACTGGCCAAATCTTCCTCAATGGAAGGCTTCAGAAGACCTTTCAAAATTAGCTTGTTCTTCTGCTCCTGAAGAACTCTGGAGCTGAAGTAATGGCAAAACAGACAGGTTTCCTGCAGATGAATGGCTCCAAGGCAATAAACATAATTACTATGGCCATCCGTAACTGACATCTTCTGGGAGCACTTTACACATTTTTTAAAAGCCGAAGGTTTATGGTCTTTTGCCTCTTTAGACATAATAACTGGTGAAGCAAAAACACACAAGCACAATGAGGACTAGGTCCTCTAACTTAAACGGGCCTAGCCCTTATCACACAAGCACACACTAACCACGAGGACTAGGTCCTCCACTGCACACAGGAAACAGCAAAGGAAGTGCAAGTGTGTACATTAACCTGAAACACTATTAACTAAGTAAGAAACTATCTAAATTCCAAACACTCTAATAAGAAGAACACTGCACACAATAAATAGTAAAATAAGTGCAAACACACCGTTAATTAAAAGAGACTGGCACGCAGGATACCAAATGAGAACAACAAGGCCAACGGCTAACCAGTTATCAACAATTAAGTAATTTAAAGTGAGGAAACACTTCAACATGACTGAAAAACTACTCTAACTCTAATACACTCTATCTATAACCATATAAATCCTAAAGTAAAGCGGTAATACAATAATAATAGGAAAAATGTTAAACTTAGCCACGGCCAACCAAGAAGCACATCTGAACTCGTAGACATGGCAAATGAGATCTGGGGATTGTACTGGTGTACTATGGGATACCTACCTAGCCACGAGCCAACTAGAAGACTTTGTGCTTTGTAATAGGCTGAGTCGGAGCCGAGGATTGGCTCCAAACCCATATGTAAGAATGAAGGCGAGATAGGATTACAGAACATCATATGTTCCCCACTTACCTCTTTCTTCCCCATCACACCTCCAACATCTATCATCGACCTGAGGAAAAATTCTTTGAAATCTGTTTGGGGTATAAGATAATTATGCAAACACTTTCATAGGATCATAGCAAGTTACTAGGCTACTGGCACTGAGGCTGTTATATGCCTAGTAATATATTAGCCCATGTTCCCACAAGTAGAAATCCTAAACCTTTTAGACTTTGTTGCATACTTGGGACACAAGCATATGTCCTCATATTGTTCCTTGGTAAATTATTTTTAAAGTCTCTCTTCCCAGTCTTTTCTAACCTCCTGTGATTGATTCTTATATTTATTGCACAATATTTTATATGCCCTTCTAATTATCACTTTTAACTGCAGCTTCTGTTGTTGAATCCTCTAAAAACTCTACAGAGCAGGTCTTTCCCTTAGGATTCCCCTAGCCCTTTCTGTTTGTCTATACTCTGATATAAATCCCTAGAAGAAAAGACAACCTCTAGCCTGCAATCCAAATGTCTCCTTGGCCTCTTCCCAATCTGTTACCTTTCTCTGTCTAATTATTTATTCCCAACACACTGGTTGCTTTGCTGGCATCTTCCAGTAAATTCCAGACTCCTCTTGGTTATTGTTTGTACATCTAATTGTAGTTATCCCTATTGGAAAAATCTCCTTTCTCCATTTCTGTGTTGGCTTAGTTCTTAGCATACTTTCTGCTACTTTATGAATAGAATATTCTGCATGACTGTTGTTATTCTCCTTAAAAATCTGTGTCCAAAATCCCTCTCTCCTTATTTCTTGAATTACCTCTTCCCCACTTCATCATCATCCCTTTCCACTTTGAATTATAACTTTCTGCTTGTGCTATGTATAAGAGCCTTAACTGTGTAGATCAAAAATATGCCTTCAAATCAAGTAATCCTAAACCTCTTTGTTTTATTGACAGGATCAACTTATACCATCTGATTCTTACCCCCTTCCTCTCCCAGATAAAATCCTTCAACTCTATTTATTCCTATCCACAGCTTCTCCTCTAGTTGATAAAAATATGCCTGACCTGTGTATAAAATTAAAGGGACCAAAACATTTTTACTGCCTGTATCTTGCTATCCATATCCATAGGCAAAAGCTTCCAGTTTCTCAGTTTTTGTATTATCTTTTGTTTAGTCTCTTCCCACATATCATTAGCTGCTATAACATAATCATTTTAACCCATACACCTAAATACTTAATTTTATCATGTCTCCATTAATATGAGTATTGCTGAACTAATTCATGTGTGGGTACACAGTTTACAGATATAACTTTTATTTTTTCTTCAATAATTTTATATCCCAAAAAACAAAACTGTCTCAGAATGTTCAGTAACACTGGATTGGCCTTTTCTGGTTCCATCTGGTACAAAATAATTTCATCTCAAAAGAAAGCCAATTTTTTCAGAACATCATACCAGTTATATCCTTGAATTTCTGAGTCCCTTATTTTCTTTGCCAAGCGTTCTAAATATAATGCATACAGCAAAGGGGAAAGAGGACACCCCTGCCTGGTTCCTCTTTTCAAACACAAGTTATCAGAGAGGAACCCTTCCACTTTAAGTTTTGCCTCAAATCTCTCATATTTCCTACTAATTTACCTTATTATTGTATCAGCAAATGCAAATGCTTTCATTGCCAAATTCATAAAATTCCAGCTTACTCTGTCAAATGTTTTCTCTGCATCAAGACCCACAAACAACTGTGGTAATACAGGGAAAGGTTTGTAGTTAAGTATGTTTCTGGTACCAAAGAAGGAAGCCTAGGACCAGTCTTAGACATCTCCTTTCTAAATCAGTTTGCAAAGGTGCCATAGTTCAAAATGTTATGCCTTCATGTGCTCTTACCACTGATTCACCCTTTCCATTTTTTTAGTAACTCTTTAATTTTTCGAAGAGAATCTAGAAAATCAGTGGCTTGTGCATCAAGCCTCTCAAAGCTTTCATGCAACTGAATTATAGAGGTTAATAAAAAAGAGTCAATGTGCACACCCTGACAAGAACAAAAAAAAAATTAAGGGTGATGGAGTGAGGGAGTGGCTACTGCAGCAGTGATCATTCAAACATCTACTGATATAGTACTGTGTTATAGCTACTGTACTATGTTCATCATCGGATCACTGCTGCAGTAGTCTTAGCTATATGAGTAGACAAACATAGCTGATAATGACTAGGAGGAGGAAGGATAAGGGTCCAGGAGGTGCTTGGAGAATGGTGCTAGCAAAGCCTGCTCTAGACAAGGAAAAGGAGTCTAGTTTTACTACTTTGAAAAAGTATGTACAGAGGACCAAGTTGCCACTTCTAGAATACTTCTAGCATCTAGCCCTTTCCCAAAAATACACAGATGAAGTCATAGCCACAGTAGAGTGTGCTTGACTCTGTCTGGAACTGTCTTCTTGTGGTGGGTATAACAAAAGGAAATAACATGTGACAAAAACTTTGGAGATAGCTAGCTTTGAAACAGTTTGCCCTTTTTTCTTACCAGGGTTTCTGAATATTTTAATTCCATCAACATAATCTGAGTTATCAGTGGACACCTAGAGTATGAAGAATCCTTTCTCCCTCATTTTTAGGTTCTGGAAGGAAGATAAGGGAATGGGTAGCTTGATCTAAAGTCAACTTGAATATCACTTTAAGCATACAAGAAGGAGTACTTCTCAAGAAAACCCTATCTTTATGGGAAGTAAGATAAACTTGAACCAAAAGAGTTTGTAACTCAGAAACTCTTCTTGCAGAAGTCATAGCAATCAATGAAGTTATAATCCATTATGAACCCCAAATCAGTCTGATGAGCTGGTTCAGATGGAGAAAAAGTTACTTTTTCAACACAAATTTAAGATGCCAAGGTGAAGCCACCTGTTTTCTAGGTGAATGGGTATTCAGAACCCCTTTCAAAAACATTTAACATGGGAATGCATTGAAAGGGGATGCTCCATGTGCAGACATACTGAAATTACTGAGTAGCAGAAAGGCCAGAGGACAATAACTCACATAAATATTGTAGAAATGAAAAAATACTAGCCTTCATAGGGTCCTGGTTCTTGTATTTGCAGCAACTAGAAAATCTTTTCCATTTAATATTATATGATTTCCTATTTGCAGTTTTTTTATGCCTCCATTAATACTCGCTGCACATCCTTAGAAAATAGGTCCCTAAAATGTATTAAACCTCATTTATCCAAGTAATTAGCTGAAGTTGTTTCAAGATGCGGTCCATCATACAACCCCTTTTTTTTGTGAGTAGGTCCAATCTGTGAGGAAAATTGTGGTAATTGTCCTTGGTCATTTCCAAAAGAAGGGAGAACCAATGTTGCCTTGGCCAGAAGGAAGCCACCATAATAACCTTTAGACAGTCCTTCTGAAGCATTAAAATAACCATGGACATTAGCAGAAAGGCAGAGCCTTTCCTATCCAAGAAAATTAAAATGCACCAGTTTTCAGAGCTTGTATGCAAGGAATCCTGGAACAGAATGTTGCCAGTTGTTTGATTTGAATAGTGAAAAAAATATATAACTGAGGTGTTTCCCAAAACTGAATTAAATCCTTGAAGATTGTCTGTTTCAATTTCCTTTCACAAGGGTCTGTTCTGATCTTGCTCAGCTTGTCTTCCACAAATCTTATTTTTTATTCTTATCTGATTTGTCTGTAGAGTGAGAGTGTGCTGTATTTTGCAGATAAAGTCATTGTGAAGAGATTGCGGTTGTTCTGTCCCATGTGCAGCAAAACAAAAGGCAATTTGGTGAAGAAGATTTGGGAGAGACAGCACAAATGCAAGAGAAGATGTGGACATTCAACCAGTAGATGAACTACATTAAAGACAACCTGAAAAATTCATGTGTAACTATCAAAGAAATTAGCAAAGCGACAGTGAACTGACAGAAGTGGTGACAACTGATGGGACACCCTGATCGCATGTAGAAAAATGAGCAGTTTCATTGACATTGACTTTTCCTTTGATCAGCATGCATCCACTGTTAGAAAATCCTTTTACCTAGCCAAACTAATCAACAGGGGTGTTTCCTCCAGATATAAGGAAGTTATCATCCCTCTCAAGTCCATAATAAAATATAATGGCCTCTTTGGCATGTACTTGTCTAAGTATACTGTATGACATAGCCTGAGAGACAGCAGTGTTTGCTCACTAAGATAATTAAGGGTGTTCATATGTTCACAGGTATAGACTAGACTAATGACCACCAAGGCATTTATAAGCCAAGCTGTGCAACCCAACTCAATTTTGTCCCTATGTATTTTAGGCATTTATCAGGAGGGGATATTTTAATTAGGAAGTTTCTAGAGGTTATGTGTGTGTGAGGGGGTTAGTTTGGGCATTACTGTCTGCCTCTATCAGAGACATGGGGGCCAGACCCAGTGTGAATTTCCCATCCACTGACCAAGGCTACACTTAAGTAAGGTTAGGGATGGACTGCTTTACATGGATGGGAAGCCTGTTCCAGAGCATGGGGATTCTCTGAGACACATACCTGTCTTGCCAATGTATCTTATTTATGTCACAAGCAAAATGTAAATCCTGGAATTTAGTGTTCTGATGTTTTTCATTCTGTGGATGTGCAAAAGGTCCATCAGAGCTGGATCCGAGGATGCCTTTTATGTTAGGTATAGCTCACCTCCCAGGAACCTATAGAAGACCGAGAATAGAGTCAAGGCTTTAAGGTGATCCATACAGGACAATGTGTTTATTCCTTTGATTCTCCTAGTAAAGAACCTTCATGGGCATTCAAAGTGCTGCATATGTCTGGTCAGGTGCATGTTGAAAGGGGTATCATATTCAATGATAGGTCTGATACGGGCCAAATAAAGTGTGAGAATGACTGTCTTGTACCTGATGTCATGTCTTTACTTATAAGCTGGGTGACACAGAAAGATTTTCTTACTACATTGGCCATGTACTGTCTACATATGTTCCCTGGGTGGCAATTTTTCCAACAGGCACTATAAGGCATTTCTTGGCATTCAGTTTTAATCTGTGACTTTGGCACCAGCTATTTGTTTGTGTTAGACTCTCTTGTAAGATGTTTATGTCATGGGGGAATCTATGATAGCTCCCAATTTGCAGACATCTGTGAATCTGGTCAGCCAAAGGCCCTTGACATTAGCTTTTATCTTCAAGAAGAAGATACTAAATAGAAGTGGTTCCAGTATGGAGCCCTGAGGTACCCCACTGGTCACTGGTCTCTTAGTGTAGGTGTTCTCACCAATCCTGACTTCCTGGATCCTGTGAGCCAGCTGGCAATCCAGCAAGTTATGCAGGAGTTCATGCCTAGTTCCATGAGTATGTCAACTATGCCCGAATGGGGTATTGTGTGAACACATTAGCCAGGTCCACATAGGTGATATGCACTGTTTTCCCCTCATCCATTGCCTTGGTGGCCTTCTTCCAGACAGGTTTAGTAGGCATGGCCTTTCCTTAAAGCCAAACTGGGATGAGTCCAATGTTTGAAGGCTGCCTATGTCTTTGTTGATTATTTCTATGATAATTCACTCCATGGTTTTGCACATTAAACTAGTCAGATTAACAGATCTGTAGTTTCTGGAGTCAGTTGTTGGTCCTCCCATGTGAAGTGGGATAACTGCTGCACTCCTCCATTCTCATGGTACAAAGCCTGTTTTGAGACTACAGTTGAAAAAGGATTCAAATGGCCCTATTAGGTTATGTTTAAAGCTATTTAGGAGGCATCCTGGGATATTGTCAGGGCCCACTGAGGCTGTGTTATTGGCTTTAGTGAGACTCACCAGGACCTGCTCCCAGTTAATAGTTGGGGAATGGGTTATGGTAGTAAGTATTTTATGAGAGGAGACAGAGGGGGGTAGAGGTGAAGTTTGAGCTGAATTTGTCAGCCAGCAAATTTTCTATGTTGCTTTGCTTGGTGAAGGTGGCAGCACTGACCAACAGTTCAGCACACTCAAGAGTGCTGCCTTTGAGTTTTGGACATAGTTGTAGAAGACCTTGTTGCTGTCTTTAGCTTGTGGGACTATCTTGGCCTTAGAGGTGGCCTTGTTGGATTTAATTAGTTTTCTGGGTTTCCTATTTAGTTTAATTACAGAGCTCCTATCATTATGGGAGTTGCTTGTCCTGATTTTAGCCATGACTTTTTCCTTTTGTTATATAGCCTATTAAGGTTAGGGTTCCATCAGTGCAGTACAACTGCCTCTCTAGAGCCATTTACATGGTCGTACAGGGTCTCTGTGAACAGTTTTTCATAGTTGCTGTGAACCTGGGCTTGGGCAGGGCATTGAATTTTGACAAACTGTCACTTATTAAGATGTACTTTGCTTTGGAATAGTTCCTAACTGTTACAGGATTTGCTGGGGTTACCAAGTTGATTTTTATTTCAAAGAAGACAGCTTTGTGGTCTAACCTCACCAGTGAGGATGTGAGAGTAGGGGGGCTGGGGTTGCAGCTCTCTCCCATATTGGTGAGTACCAGGTCCAGTATAATTGAAGCCCTGCTGAGTGTGCACACTAGCTGGTCAAGGACATTTGTGTTAATGAAGAACAGGAGTCATTGTGCCTTCAAGTATATGTTTCCCAGTTTAGAGAGCGGTAGTTAAAGTCTCCCATGAATAGGATATTTGGTTTACTGACTGTCTCCAGTAGTTCTAGTTATGTGCATTGAGATTCTAGGGCCATAGTGGGTGACCTATAGCTTGCTAGGGTTGGGTATGGTATGGGACTTCATCTATGGCAAATTGTACATGGATAAATTTCAGGGCATCATCCAGTTTATCCAACGTAGAGTTATGTTTTTGCTAATACAGAGACTCCTCCACCTTTGTCCATGTCTGTACAGCTGATGGCCTAAATGTGTGTAAGGTACTGAAGCCATGCACTAGGAGAGTACATTCTGCAGATTTAAACTATGTCTTGGATAACTTGTAAAGTGTTGTGTTTCTTGTGTAGGATGCTAACATTAAGCAGTAACAGCTTTAGTTTTTTGGGGGTTTATTTGCCATGTCGGTAGGTTTGTCAGTTTAGCATTGCCTAATAAAGGCTCTAAGGGGATGCATAAAGTTTCAGCTCATATTCAGAAGCCTATGGAAGATAAGTGCAGACCATCCCTTGCAAAGCAAAGTGTTTTTTTAACCTTGTACTCCCATCCCTTGCTGGCAAATATTGAATCAATCTGGAAAGACAACAGAAACTAAACAGGTTACTGAAGTCAATCATCGTACTGTGGCATCATCCTTTATGAAGGTAGACTGCTGCTCAATGCAAGGCACATACCTGCCTGAGACACAGTCAGAGAGGTCAACAATGTTGTTCTTTAATACAGTCCAGGGAAGTACATCTCAGGTCAATAATGACCACATGGATTGTGATAGAATCATATTACTATATGTGATGTAGTGACTTGAGTGCATGAGTAATTTGGTAAATCCTGGCTCCAGATAAATGGGTTTATGTTTAGTCATGGAATAAGAAATACACAGAACCTCTGTTCATTGACATAAAACACCGAACATAAGTCAGCACTAAAAAATTAAAAGCACTACACCCTCACAAACTCCCCTTGAGTAACTTGTTCCCCATTGGCCCTTTTTTTTCAATTATAAAGGAATTCCCAATACTATTCTAGCATGTCCAAAGGTCAGTTGTCAATCTCCTCTCCGGTCCAGCTGGTGAACCTGGGAATCTTGAGGCAATGTTACAACTGCCTAATGTACACAGACAACCCTCTCCTCCTCCCAACAAATTCCAACACATGTGAGAGATGCAACCATATAGCCAAACTGGAGGCTAAGCTCTCTCAACTCAGTACTGGCGTAACCAGTCAGGAGGAGAAGGAAACCACACTCACTACAATTCCAGTCTCACATAGACCTACCACGACAGCAAACCAAACACATAAACACACAAAAACATACTTGGAGGCTCTAAATAAAAATCTGCCTAAGCAGCAAAGACCTCCAAAGCAGACACCCAAGCAACCGCTACCCCAAAACAAAACACATGCAACACATAGCTCACAAAGCCAGTGTGCCGAACAGTCACAGCCCTTAAGGCTAAACAACACACCTGATACACTTGTAATAGGTGACTCTATCATCAGGCACACTGACGTCCCGCTCACCAGGCTGAACAAGGAGAAGGTCACGGTGAGCTGCCTATCGGGTGCTAGGATCCGCCACATAACACAAGCACTCAGGTCACTCCAAGGCAAGTACAAATATGACTCAGTCATTGTCCATGCTGGTGTGAATGACCTGAGACGTACCTCCCTGGACTACATGAAAAGAGACATAGAGGAGCTCTCTGGGCATGTAGCCCAGGCCGGTATGACCCTGACCTTGAGTAGCATCTTACCCTCACCAAGAATGATGCCACAATATGAAGACAAGATGATCAGTTTCAACAATTGGCTTAAATATTGGTGTCATTCATAGGGGATCCAATGCCTGTCAGCTTGGGATGATATGCACGACAAGCCACGATGCTTTACTAGGGACGGCTTGCACCTGTCACCCCTGGGGTTTCGGATATTGGCAAAGGCTCTTGCTACCCCCATAGTGCCTTTTTTAGGCAAGGCTCAAAAGACAAACCCACCTCCATAGGTATCACAAGGGATAAGAAACTAAGAGTAATGCTACTCAACGCTAGAAGTCTAAACCTCAAGATGCACGCACTCGAAACTCTCCTTAGCATGGAGAACATCGATATCTGTGCAGTAACAGAAACCTGGTTCAGGACTCCCGAGAGCACCCCAGCACTACCAGGTTATACCTCATACCATGCTTTTCGCCCCAAAACTTGGACCGAACCACAAAAGGAGGGGGAGTATCGATATTCATAAAAGATACCCACACCTCCAGGTTGGTGGCAAAGCACGAAGCATCAGAGACTATCCATGTGCAACTAACAGTGGGTAAAACTGCCTTCCAGTTTATAGCCTGCTACAGACCACCCTCCCAAACCCAGGAACCCCACTCGGCCTTCCTGAAAACACTGGAAAATATGAAGGTCTCTCCAAACACCATTATACTGGGCGACTTCAACTACCCAAACATAGATTGGGAGCATTACTCTAGCTCCAACACCCTTGCCCAAAGGTTCCTAGAATTCATAAACTCAAATGCTATGGAACAACTTGTTACCACTCCCACAAGAGGGAAAACATACTGGACCTGATCATCACCAACATGGGGACTCTATGCTCCAGACCAGAAGTGTATCCCTCACTGGTAAAATCAGACCATAAACTGATCTCATTGGATATTCACATCCCGACCCCACCCCTGCCCAGAAAACCACAGTGAAAAACTTCTCTAAAGCAAATTTCACACTCCTCAAAACCGAGGTGGAATCCTTCAAAGCCCCCGGGCCTGTGGAAAATACGGCCCAGACCGCAGAATCCTTTATAAATGCATTCTATGAACACCTTCAGGAATGCATGGATCATGCAATCCCAAATAAAACCAAGACCCAATCCTCCAAAGGCAGACGACCTGTCTGGTGGACCCCAGCCATAAACAAACTATACAATAGGAGGAAGCTACTACATGATAGAGCAAAATCCCAAAAAGGGAAGGCATCTCTGATCAGTATTAGCAAAAAACTAAGGGCACTCATAAAATCGTCAAAGGCCAGCTTCGAGAAAAAAATTGCACAGGACACTAAAGATAATCACAAGGCTTTCTTTAGTTATGTTAGGAACCTGGGTGGGAATTCCCAGATATGCTCAGAATTAGTCCAAAATGACAAAAATACACTGATCCCACAGACATTGCCAACATCCTAGCTGACAGGTTCAGCGCAAACTTCTCCCCCCCCTCCCCACCAAAAGGGCAAATATCTATCCCAGCAGAGTGCTGCCCCCCTGACATCTCAGATGCTCAGGTGAGAGCTGCCCTCTCCAAAGCAAAAAGCACAGCATCAATGGGACCAGACGGTGTCCCAGGCTGCGTCCTACATGAACTCCAAGAAGAGCTAAACCCAAACATAAAACTACTGTTCAATCTCAGCCTTACTACAGGATATGTACCCAAAGAGTGGCGTGCAGCAACAGTGGTCCCTCTCCACAAAGGTGGTGCCTCAACGGACCCTGGAAACTATCGCCCCATAAGCCTGACTAGCTTGGTCTGCAAAGCTATGGAAAGGATCATCATGGACCTCATAAATAAAGATATTGGGGACCTAAAGACACTGGATCCTACCCAGTTTGGCTTTGTTAAGGGCAGATCCTGCCTCTTAAACCTGGTTGACTTTTGAAACAGTCACCAAGGCCATTGATCGAAGGGAAGGTGGTCCACACAGCCTATCTGGACCTCGCAAAGCCTTCGATACAATACCCCACTCAGGCATTATAGATAAGCTCACCAGCTTAAATATAAACCCCTATGTCACTAGATGGGTTGCAAACTGGCTCAAGGACAGAACCCACATGGTTAGAATTGCTGGAGCCATGTCAGACTCCAAACCAGTTACAAGTGGCGTCCCACAAGGCTCAGTCCTGGGACCTCTCTTGTTTGGTATATATTTTCGGAGGTACAGGCCAACACGGAAGGACTGTGGCTGACCAAGTTCGCAGATGACTGCAAACTGGGCGCCATAATCGACTCTCCAGCCGACACAAGCATCCTCCAAAAGGGCCTCATAGAAACAGACAACTGGTGCCAGAGCCATGGTCTCAAGCTAAATGCCAAAAGTGTATAGTCATCCCCTTTGGCAAAACAAAGTGCCCACAAATTACCACATAGGTGGTAATCCATTAAGTACAGAAGAAGTCATTAGGGACCTGGGGACCCAAGTTGATAGCAATCTCTCATTTGACAACCACGTGGCCAAAGTGGTTAGAAAAACATTTTATATAGCCCACCTAATCATGAAGGGATTCACATCTAGATTAGGAGAGGTCATCATGCCTCTTTACTCATCCCTCATCAGGCCCATAATCGAGTACAATGCCCCTTTTGGGATGTACCTTACCAAACACCTGCAGCAACTGGAAAGACCCCAAAAGTACCTCACCAAGAGGATCAAAGGGCTCAAACAGATGCCATATGCTACCCGGTTAAAGAAACTCCAGCTCTACTCAGTGGCATACCGCCTGCTCAGAGGTGACCTGTGCCTGACGTATAAGGCCATGTCCAACCCGGAATTAAGGGACATGCTGCACCTCAAAAAATCCAAATCCCATCGAGCTACATGCTCGAGAGACTTGAACCTCAGCACTGAAATAAATAGGACATGCTGGAGGGACAGATTCATAACCCAGAGGCTCCCTTCACTATGGAATAAAATCCCAGTCCAGGTTAGGCAGAGTCCCTCATTGACTCTCTTCAAGAGGAATCTTGATGAGTGGATGGGAGATCATAGGTTTACCCCGGGTATCACTTCTGTGTCACTGTTAGACAGAGGCACAGTATACTAACCTCGAAAAAGGGCATAGCAAAATTAATTTAAAATGGGTGGCGAAAGCCAAACATACTCTGGCTAGGCTTATAAATGCCCTAGGGCAGATAGCCTAGTATGAACCTATGAACCTATGAACCTATGAACATTCAATTCAGCGAATGTTCAATCATCGAATATTTTACCAAGGGAAAAGACAGTGAACCAACATGCATATCAAAACACACACCACACTATATCAAACCCACCCAAGTGGGGGGCTACACCCCCCCACACATTTATATATATATATATATATATATATATATATATATATATACACATATATATACATATATATATATACATATATATATACACATACATACATACTAACTCCAAGATCGCACTACAGTCGGGAAAAGGGCAAATTTACTAATGCTAGGCAACCCTGTTCCCTAGTTAATATATTCGTGATTGAACATTCACTGAATTAAATTTAAAGTTATGTACTTACCATAACTAAGTATCTGTGTTGTCCATTTTCATTCTTCCTCACTGATGGGTCTCGGATCTTACATAAAAAAAAAACAGGATAGTGAAAGGACAATTTGTGCATTTAGCACATATGGTATCAAAGGGTAAACAATTCCAAATTGACTACAATGTTTACACCTAGAGGATAACCAAATGGGCTAGTTGTCATTATTTGTGAAGAAGTTAAACAGAAAAGAAGCCAGGGGTTATATGTACCCATAATTAGTGCCCAGGAGCCATTCAAATTTAATAGGGACAGAGATGTAAATACAAATGTCTTTCAAGGCAGTTTTGTCACCACATAAATGACTGATAACAGCATTCTGAAAATTTTGAAAAATAACTGGAAAATTTTCAGTTGTTATGAAAATGCTGTAGAAACAGTTGGAATAGGACCTAGTATAGTATTTAGGAAATGTAAATCACTAAACCAATACTTTGAAGGTCAGAATAGAGAAAGTAAAGGGGTATTAACAAACAAAAAGAGGGGTACATTTAAGTGTGTTTTTTGTACTCAATGCAAACATATATTAGAGAAAGACTGTGTGATGGTTAATGGGCTGAACATCCTCACTGATTTTTACTGCAATTGCAACACTTCCTACATAGTTTATCTAGCCAAGTGTCAAGAGTGTGATGGTTTTTACATTGGAAAAACCAAAAGAAAATTTCGTGACAGAATGTACAAACATTTTTTGGATGTAAAAAAACAAAAAGACTCTAATGCTTTGTTAAGACATTTATTGAAATTTCCTACTCACAGGTTTTTATTTTTTGGCTTAGATATTGCTACAAAGAATAGTAGAGAGGGTCCCCGGGGCAATTACTTGAGCTGTATGAACTTAAATGGCAAATTAGATTAAATGCTCAAACATCACCAGGTTTGACTGATGGACTATCACTGGCAAGTGGCAAGTGTTTTAAGGTTACGCTATATAATATTTTTTCTGGGTTATGTGAAGTCTGTCTTTTTCGTTTTTTCAAGTGTATGTTTCTTTAACAAACTTATTTTGTGGATTCACACTCAATGCTAATGATTACATAATTGGGGGGCTTTGATTGGTTTTGATTAACTATGTGACTGGGAGAGGAAGTATTTAAACATGAGCATTGCATTGACTTTTCTGTATTCCGATGAAGTTGTGGTTGTACTCGATGAAAGTGCTCAGTATTGGTTTTTATACAATAAAGTTTTCTGTGTTTTTTACTGGTGCTCTCTAGGACATGGTTTCTAGCCTCATTTTGGAGTTTTACAAGGTTCTTAGTTTGTTATATCTTCTGTGGAATTTGAAACTAGTAACACTGACCGACTTATGTATATTCAGGATGAACTGGTGAAAAATCTCAGATTGCTTACCCAGTTAATTCAACAAATCTCCCAGAGTCTCAAGCTCAATAACACTATAGCAGTCATCAATGGAACACCTAATTGATTAAATTGTTCTTCCATTCCCCTGGACAAGGACACTTAACAATGAGTAATTTACTTGGCTCAAAGAACAGTGGCAGTTCTTGTTTAAGCCAAACTGCTGCTAATAACTGTGAAAATAATACCAGCTTATGTACTTGGTTAAGCAAACCTTTTATTTTTAATTACCCTGGTTTTAAATCTGGTGGCACTGTAAAGCAGTCTGTTACACAGCTTGAGCAAATATTACTCAACTGTTGTAAACTTCAGCTCGAAAAGAGTGTATTTGTTTAAAATAGTGCCTAATGGTGTGAGGAATTTTAAATTCCCCTGTGGACTCCAACCCAATTCAGACGTACGCAACAAACTTCTTGATTTATTCAACAGACAAGGTTTTGAATTTATGGAAGTTTTAATTAACAGCAATCAAAGATAGGTGGATAGACTAATCCAGCAAGCTACAGTGCCTGATACTAATATTACCAAAGATTTGTTGTTTAATCAACATTGCGCTGCTTACGACATTTTTCTTCATTTAGACAAATTAAGCAATGAAATTAAGGCTAGAAAGGAGAAAAAAATCATTAGGGACCAAAATGAGTACAAAAGCAGAATAGCTTACCCTATACTGAATGCAGGTGAGCCTGTTGGCCCTTCCAACAACTTATCAAACAATCGAATTTAAGGAGATACGGAAGAGTCACAAGACGAGGAACTCCCTTTAGAACCAGCAACAGTGAGGCACTCAGAGTGTTTGCAGAACCAAAGGAAAGAACAGCAAGAAACAGAGTCCTCAATTGAGAGGGCAGGGGAACAGTTTTCAAAACCAGAGAAGCCAGAGGAGGGGACAGGGAGAAGGAGACACTGAATGCCTCACTCACGTTTCTCCAGTTTTTTGCTGTCTCCGATGAGCAAATTTGAAACTACAATCATCAATAACATTAAAGGTGACTTTTCTGTTTATAACTATTCTATTAAGGAATATAATGTTAATGTTGCAGAACTACTTAGCAGAGACTTAACATTTGTTCCTACAGCACAAGCAAAATTCAACCAGCTAATTATTGACTTTAAACTGTTTATTAGAAAGTTAAATTTCAAATTTTTGTTTAAAATATAGAAAGTCAATTTCAACAAAATATTTTGATGCGTAAGAGTTTTTTCAACTCACCCCCAGTGCAGATTCTGGTATTGTTTGAAAAAATGTGCATGTTAGATTTTAGACAATTACTGTTCACTAAATTTTGAGGAATAGAACTTCCTGAAAGTTAAACAGCCAATAATACTATCCATCTTCAGTATTCAGAAGATTCATAAGGACTTGTTAGATCCACCGATAACACCTATTCTTAATGGGGAGAGGTAGAAAACCCTTCCTTTACCCAATGTTATAGATGTTAAGCTAAAATACAGTTTAAAGTCCTTTAAACACCTTTGTCAGGACTCCTAGGACTTTCTCGACAAATTTAAGAAGTTAAAATTTTCAGAAGATACCATATTTTTAACTGTATACCTTCAAAATGTATTTAACGTGATCCCCCATAAGAAAGGCTTACAAGATTTTTATGAATTCCTGGCTAACTTTTCAGGCTTTTATAACAATGACATCAACACCCTTTGCACTCTGATAGAAATGGTACTAAAACAAATATGTGTTCTTCGAAGGTCAATACTTTCTACAGAAAAAGGTTGTTGGTATGGGGGCCTCATGTGCCCCCATATTTGTGAACATTGTCATGTTACATTGGGAACAAGAACATATTTTTCAAAAGTTCCAGAAACAGCCTGGTCTCTTTATGTCCACTTCCTGGATGATATTTTTATCACCTGGGAAAACAGCTTAAGTAAACTACAAAAATGTGTATAGTACTTGAATTCAACATCTAGTTTTTTTAAATTAACTTACATTTATGATTCATCACACATTTACTACCTGGATGTTGAAATCACTAATGATGTTGCCCAACAGAGAATCAGAAGTAATATCTTCAGGAAAAGTACATACTCTAATAGTATGTTATATTATATGAGCTGTCAGCCTGAAAAACAAAATAAAAAGGAATAGTGAAAGGGCAATTTGTGTGTTTAGCATGTATGGTATCAGAGGAAGAACAATTCCAGGTAGAGAGTCAAAAACTGACTACAATGTTTACAGCTAGACGATATCCAACTGGGCTCATTGCCACTATTTGTGAGGAAGTTAAACAGAAAAGAAGCCATGGGTTATATGTGCCCATAATTAGAGCCCAGGAACAATTCAGATTTAATAGGGACACAGATGTAAACATGAATGTCTTTCAAGACAGTTTTGTCACCACATACATGACTGACAGTAACATCATTCTGAAAATTTTCAGTTGTTATGAAAATGCTGTAGAAACAGTGGGAGTAGGGCCTAGAATAGTATTTAGGAAGTAAACCACTAAAACAATACCTTGAAGGTCAGAATAGAGAGGTAAAGGGGTATTAACACACAAAAGGAGGGGTACATTTAAGTGTGTTTTTTGCACTCAATGCAAACATATATTAGAGAAAGACTGTGTGATGATTAATGGGTTGATCATTCTCAGTGATTTTTACTGCAATTGCAACACTTCCTACATAGTTTATTTAGCCAAGTGTCTAGACTGTGATGGTTCTTATGTTGGAAAAACCAAAAGAACATTTTGTGATAGAATATACAAACATTTTTTGGATGTAAAATATCAAAAAGACTCTAATGGTTTGTTTAGACATTTATCAAAATTTCCTACTCACAGTTTTTTTTTTGGCTTAGATACTGTTACAAAGAACATAGAGGGGGTCCCTGAGATTATTTACTTGAGCTGTCTGAACTTAAATGACAAATTAGATTAAATACTCAAACATCACCAGGTTTGAATGATGAACTATCACTGGTAAGTGCTCTAAGGTTATGCTCATATGATGTGTAAAATTTTTTTCTGGATTATGTGAAGTCTGTCTTTTTCCCTTTTTCAAGTGTATGTTTCTTTAACAAACTTATGTTGTGGATTCACACTCAGTGCTAATGATTATGTAACTGGGGGCTTTGATTGGTTTTGATTAACTATATGACTTGGAGAGGAAGTATTTAAATGTGAGCATTACATTGACTTTTTTGTATTCTGATGAAGTCGTAGTTATACTCAATGAAAACACTCAGTATTGATTTTTATACAATACAGTTTCCTGTGGTTTTTACTGTTGGCCTCTGGGACCTGGTTTCTAGCTTCATTTTGGAGTTTTACATTGGATCCGACTTCGCCACTTTTCCTAGACTTAGGATCCAAGTCTCAAGCCCCTTTCTCTTCCCATAATGCACCATACCTTCCCTAACTCCGTAGATCATGTTTGCTGCCCTATAACTCAAGAGATTATAGTAATAGGACAGAGAAGAGAAGAGAAAAAAGGATCAAGGCTCAAACCCAGAACCCATAGGTTCTAAACTGCTTCCAAGTACTTCTCAAAGTCACCAGGCCAGGGTAGGGCTGGGAGTGATGTGAGGAAGAATGAAAATGGACAACACAGATAGTTATGGCAAGTACATTAGTTCAAAATGTGATGTTGTCCTTTTCATTCTTCTTCACTGATGAGTCAGAGTTTCCAGCTACATTACTCCTGGATGACCCTCAAGGAAGTGTGCTGGAGCACGGTAGAGCCAAAGGATGCCCTGCTCCTAGAAATAATATCCAATTTAAATAAAAGACAAAGGTGCGAGTCTTAGACCAAGTGGCTGCAGCACAAATCTCATCAACTGAGGATATGGAAGAAAAGGCAGATGAGGTAACCATAGAGCCGGTGGAATGAGCCTTGGGGAGTTGAAGAAATTCAATACCTTTTAGAATAAATGTAGGAAATACAGTCCGTAACCAATTTGTCTAAAGTGATCTTTCAAACTGCCTGACCTGAATGGTTTGTTGAGAAAGATACAAATAGATGGTCAGATTTTCTACTCTTCTTCATTCTGTGGAGGTAGAAACATAGTTGCCTGTGAACATCTAGGAGATGCAAAATATATTCTCCTTTGTTTGAAAACTTGGGGAGAAAAAACTGGTACGTGAATTGATTGGTTAATGTTCGATTCTGTGGCTACCTTAGGCATAAAGGGAGGATTTGTTCTTAAGGATACCCCATCTTTATAGAAAATTATGTAAGGAGGTTTAGCTGACAAAGTTTGAAGCTCCAATACTCTCTTAACAGAAGTAATTGCTACTAGAAAAAATGTTTTCCAGGAAAGAAACCTCATGTCACAACTATCATCTGGTCCAAGGGGCTTCTGAGTAAGGCCTTACAGTACTAACATGAGATCTCAAAGGGGAGAATAGTCTTTTATTGGAGGCCAAAGAAGAAAAATGCCTTCAAGAAAGCCTTGCACAATCTGGAAGAAAAAAGAGAAGAAGATCCCTTCCCAGCATGAAAATTGAATATGGCAGCCAGTTGAAGTTTGATGGTAGAGAAACTGGCTCCTTCTTGTAAAAGGGTACTAAGAAAAAGAAGAATGACTGAAGTGGGAGCTGAGAAAGAGTCAATATTCTCTTTTGAGGCCTAAACAGAAAATCTCTTCGACTTGCTTCTGTAAACCTTTTTAGTGGAAGCCCTGTGAGAAGCCAGGATTATGTCACAGATGGAAGGGGTGAGCCTGAACTTTCTTATAATTACTGGAAGTGGAGAAACCATGTGGTTAATTTTAAGGTGCGGAGATTGGGGGGCTGGATGTCTGATGGATGGGTTATGAGATCCTGTCTGGGATCCAGTATCCAAGGTGGATACTTCAGATGAGACCACAGAAAGGGAAAGCATACTTAACGAGGCCAGAAAAGGGGAATGAGGATTACTGAGCTCTTCAACCTGCTGGCTTTCTGTAGAAACTTCAGGATCAGAGGTAGAGGAGGATAAGCATAAAGCAGACCCGGGGTCACTCGTGGACTTGATCGCACCTTGGTGACACCCCTTCAGGGGGATCAGAGCAAAATACTTGTTGCATTTGAAGTTCAGGGGAGAGGCAAAAAAGCCGCAATAAGGTTGGCCCCAAAAATCTTGTTTGCCACTGACTGGTGGAGAGACCACTCATGAGGAGTCAGAATGGACCTGCTGAGTCTGTCTGCTATAACTTGGGTTTTCCCAGGAATGTGTGATTCATTAGAAAACAGTCTGAAAATATCACCCATTTCCAGACTCTCATGGTCTTCCTCCACAATGGGTACGAATGGGTTCCTCCTTGTTTGCTGATGTACCAGACTACACTCATGTCATCTGTGTGAATTGCAATTGTCCCCAGAAGGAGAATGTCCTGAAAGGCTTGCAACATTAGAAGGACTGCTTTCATCTCTAGGACATTGATGTGCAAATCGGTCTCGACTGATGACCACATGCTTTGGACTATCTTTCTTTGGTAATGCCCCCACCCACCCAAACTGGGAAGCAATCATGGTCACTGTGGCTATCAAGGTGGGGAGACAAACAGGCCTGCCCAGATACAGGTTGCCTGATTGCATCCACCACTGTAGATGATTCTTGCAGATTGAAGACAGTTTTATGGGAACCGAAAGTGGTTGGTAGAGGAAGGATCATTGAACCGCTATTGTCCATTGAAGCACTTTCATAAAGAACCTTGGTAATGGAATTAGAGCAACTGCAGCCACTGACCCCAGAGCCCATAGTATTAATATTGCTGGAGGAGAAGAAGGTAGATCTAACAAGTCCTGAACCTGTTGTCTTAGAGATATTATGCAATACATCAGTAAGGAAGCCACTTATGTAGTCATGTCCAACTGTGTTCCTCTGAATTCTAGGTTTTGAACAGGAGTCAAGTTCAGTTTTGCCAGATTTATCATGATGCACAGGTGGCTGAAGATCTTTACTAGATAATTCTTTACTGCACTGCCTTGTTGGTGCAGTAAAGAGCCAATCGTCTAGATAGGGAAATGCCTATTGTGAGCAGCTACTACTGCCAAGCATTTGGTAAACACCCAGGGGGCTCTGGTGAGTCCAAAGGACAGTGCTCTGAATTGGTAATGATTGGCTCCCAGCCAAAAGTGCAAATGTCTACTGGTGTCTGTTGATTTTGATATGATAGTACACATTCTGAAGATCCACAGAGCACATCCTGTCGTCCTTGCACAAAAGTGGCAGAATGGACTGAACCGTAACCATTCAGAACTTTAACTTCTTGGTGAACTGATTCAAGTTGCAGAGGTCCAAAATAGGTCTGAGGTCCCCTGTTTTCTTTGGCACTAAAAAGAAGTGAGAATAAATTCAGAATCCTCTTTGTCTGGTCGGGACCTCTTGAATGACTCATTTTTGTAGAAGTTTTTGGACTTCTTAAATAGTGTACTCCCTCTGACTGGCTGGTACATCAGGGAGTTTCCTCCTGGGACCTGCAGGTAACACGGAAAAGAAAATGGAATAACCTCTGGATATAATGTTTAGCACCCAGGTGTTGGTTGTTATGTTTGTCCAGGCTTCTAGTTGCAAAGATAGATGACACCCGACTGCCTCCAGAGATGAACAGTTGGGCAATGTTTTAGGAGTGCTGATAGGGTTTGTCTGGAAAGGGCTCCCTGAAACTATGATTTTGCAGGCCCTCCCCCTGCCTCTAGGACAGGGTTTGCTGTTAAACCCTCCTCTTTTACCTCTGGAGAAAGTGTCCTTGTGCGGATCCTGGAAAGATCCTCGAGACTCCTGAACCAAATTTTCTTCCCTCCTCGCTGATTCCAACAGAAAGTCCTCTGAGGGGTGGAAAACTTGATCCCCACTGCAGACAAGATTGTCCCTTCATGCTCACTATGGGTTTGTTTGTCTTTCATTGACAGTCCAAACAAAAAAGAACCATCAAAGGAGACATTAATGAACAATGCCTTGAAGGGTTCCGCAAAGTCACAAAGCTGCCTCCAGGCTATGCCTGCATTGACTGCTCCTGAGGTGCCTTCCACCATGTGCAAAATCAAACTCATCAAGAAATTTGCAAGGGAGAAAAAAGTAGCCAGTTGAGGAGAAACCTTTTTCAAGTCGTCCTCCGATATGGTCTCTGCAAGAGATTTGGTTAATTCCTTAACCAGGTCTATCTGCAATCAGATGAAATGTGCCAAATACTTTAACGACCTCAGAGCGAAAGAGTTGAGGTATAAACACACTTTCCATGTCTGTCCAATGTCCCAGACTCCTTGTTTGGCAGATGGACAGTGGAGCTTTGTTCGGCTAGCTTCTTCTTTCTGGCTGCTCCAACAACAATAGTGTCTACCAGAACAAATTTACTCCATTGTGGATGATCAGAGGGCAACCTATTAGGCTGCTTAGGGATAGGATCAACCATGTCCAGTTCCTTCCAGGCCCAGCGGGAAACTAAATCTATGTATTCATCTGCTGGGGTAAGCACCCAGGATGTAGACAGGCCCACCCCAAAAGCCTCCAGGAGCACCAATTCCTCAGAAGAAGAAGGCTGGGAGGACCAGCAACCTTTCTGCCTAAGGAGTTCTAGGATGTTTCCAAAAAAGAGGCATCATAAAGTGGTGATTGGGGTGATCTTTCTCCTTCATCGAAATCGGTGTCATCCATGAGAGAGTCCATAGGGGAGTCTATGTGCCTTCTTTTGCACTTTTTCTTCTGAGGGACGTCCTCTGTGGTGTGTTCCAGGGAGGTATCAGAAGAGAGGGGGGGGGCACCCTGCGGAGAAGTGGTCTGGAGGCTCCTCGGGGTAGGCTGATCTATGGCAGGAGTGATGAGCTCAGTTCTCAGATCCGATGAAGGACGGGGCAGATCCTGAGTGTGAGGAGACAACTCTCTGATCCTTGAAAAGGCCCTTTCTGCAACTCAGAAGTCTGACAGACCTAAGGAAAACCTTTCCCTCTCCCTCGGAGCTGAAATCACCAGAGGAGAGAGAGCAGAGTCAACCATGGGTCTGAGGCCTCCCGACAGAACCACACCCAAGTTGTCAAGAGCCAAAGCTCCAACAGGAAGAGACAGACCCAACAAGGTAGGAGCCAAAGGCAACCCTGTAGAGTCAGCACCATCGTCTTGGATCTGGGACCTGCTCTGATCTGACAAAAGTGGTGCAGGGCTGGTCAGGGACATAGTTGGAGTTGAGGAAGGGAGCATCCTTGGATTTGACATTGACTCTCTTGGGAAATAGATTGGAAAAGGAGTCTACAAAGTAGGAGATGGAGTACTCATAGATCCAAAATGGAATGTAGATGGCAAGACGCCCATCTCAATCTGCCCCATGATGAACTTCCAAATCATACTGTCCATATCGGGGCTCACTGAAACTTCAGGGACACCTGGAAGAAGATGCCAAGAAAGCCTGTCTGGATTTTTTTAGGTGTCTGAAAAGCCTTCGTGGAAAGGGCTGGGGAGACAGGTTCTACTTGAAAAGCAGGTGGATGGTTCCTAAACTGGGGATCCAAAGCCTTTACATCCAAAGAAGATTTACTTGGAGTGGGAGAGCCCAAAATAACTATTGGACCTTCCTGATCTGAGACTCTAGGATCCGAAAAAGACTTTGATTCACCTAGGGCTAAAGCAATCAGGTCCAACGGGGTCTTTGGAACTGACAGTTTGTAGTACTGGGATCCAAGGATGATGGATCCGAAGAGTATTTCAGATCCTATGTCTTTTTGGTTGCACTTGGATCCAGAGAAGTCGAATCCTTGAGTCCTGATGTTTTCCGACAAGGCTCTGACAACTCCCTCAGAGAACCAGACACAGATAATTTGAAACCGACATGTTTCAAGGAGGTTTCAGCCCCTAAAGAGGAGGATGCAGGTAAAAGGCCTTTTAGTATTTACAGTCAGCCAAAGCCCAAGAGTTAAACACCAGACAATCCGTGTCCAAATGCCCTGGTCCTAAACAGTAGATGCACTTGTTAAGGGCATCAGAATTTGGGATCTTATGCCCACAAGAGTGCATAGTTTAAAGATTGTTGGTTTCTCGGCCATGAGGAAGCTAGAAACCCTTTACGATCAAAAAGGTGAAAAGCTATAACAGTCACAACAATTACAACAAAAAGGAAATAACTCTACTTAAACCAAGTTTTTAAGTTTCTAAACTTTTAAACTAGTAAACTTTTTTTTTTTTTACAGTGAAAGATAAAGGAGTACCAATGGCATGAAAGGAAGGCTGAGAAGGAAACTCGCAAATCCCTAATGCCTGCGAAAGTCTAATAAGGAAGGGGAGAAAAAGAAAACCAGTAGAACAATCTTGTAATAAATATATATATATATATATATATATATATATATATATATATATATATAGATAGATATAGACATATATAGATAGATAGATATACAGATATTTGTATAGATATAGATATATGCGTTTGTAAATTTTTTTTCACTAAAAAACTTCTCTCAACAGAAAACTTCCCTAGACTGATTCAGGAACCACGTCTGAATGCAATGTATGGCAAATGAGATTTGGGGAGTTAGGGAAGGTATGGTGTTTTATGGGAAGAGGGAGGACCTTGAGACTTGGAGCCTAAGTCTAGAAAAACGGGTATCAAATATTGCTTGTTCATATTTGCATTAATAATTCCAAAACCATGCCATATACAAAGTATTAAAAAATGTCATCTTAAAGCTTGAACAATGGCAAACACAACTGCATTGATGCTTGATCTCTGCCTAGTGCAGGTAAAGATAACTTAATTGTTGTTCATATATTATTTATTTATATTGTCATAAATTTTTTTTTTTTCTAAATATCTGTGCAACTAAGTATCACAGACAGAGCTACTTAAAGAAAAAATGTTTTTGGAGTGGCTGAAAGGATGGAGCTGTTTTTTCTTCACAGTTAAGGTCTAAGTAAGGGGTGGTAATTTTTTGGTATCAGTCAGATTAAACTGTTAGAAACTTGAGGTGGGAACAGATAGCCAAGGAAAGGGAGTTTAGTTAGAGTGAAGGGATCTATAGCAAGTAGAACGTTAAGCTCTTTCTATGGCCCTTACATATAACGGGTATTTGATTCATTCACTGTGGCAGTAGCAGACATGGGTGGGAGGCATCATCCTTTCTTTGAAAGGGAGAGTTTTATCAAGGAATTATAACTACTAATCCAGATAAATTACCAAAATGGTTACTAGATTAAACAGTGGAAAAATATACAAGGATGATGTCTAAACTTTATGCTGGTTAAACCATGGAGTCTAAAACACACATCAAAAAGTGACTATACATACTTTACTCCCGCAAATGCGGCAGCAAGCAAGTTTGAAATCTTCTTGACCTGTGATAACAACATTGACGTAATTCAGAAATTTTAAATAATCTGTGCCACATTACTAGATCATTCAGTATTTTGTATGCAAGAGGGAGGGAATTATCAAATTCTAAAGGGTGGAGGCTGGATCTTTAAATGTTGAAAAAGACAAGCAGATTTGAATTTTCTTTCAAATTTGATAATCTTATTGGGAGGAGTAAAAAGCTATGACAGACTCTTGGGAAGTTAAATGAGGCAATTCAATTTACATTATGTAATCAGATTATCAAAAGTGCGCAGAAAAAGCTATCAAAAATCATTAAAATGCAAGATTTAGAAAAATAAATATCTCAGTTTGAGAAGAAACTTACATGGGCAGTATAAAATATAAGAGAAGCAGGAAGTAAATCTGTACAAATTTAAAAAAAAAGGAGTGTAGAGCTCTAACATATGTCAAGAGGAAAGATGAGAAGGATGTAGAAATTGTTTCTGGGCACAACATTTAAAGTCACCAAAGATGATATGTGACCAGCTGTGCAGCCAGAAGATTGGCACTTATAATTCTAAGACTTCAGGATTTATAATGCATTTTACATAAGGATGCTACTGATATTATCAGTGCTGCATGGCAGGTTCATGTGGGCAGTACTTCAAAGATTTAGAATTAAGGGACAGTACTTTGAGTGGGTGCAAACTCTATTCAGAAATCATATACATTAGAATGGCAACATGTCAGAGACGCATTTCTAGCTAAAATAATGACAGTCCATATGTTTCTGTTACCAAAAGATTTGTTGTTAGATATAAACCTCCCAGGGATTGGGTCACATACTAAAATACCTCCTAACCTTGCTATCAGATTTTATCTGGAATTAAAAATCCCTAAAATTGCTAGAAAGAGAATTAAACTGTGCTCCAGGAATGGGAGTTTTTGGTTCCCTGAGTCAGGCAGATATATGCAGGCAGCTAATTTGACAATGTACCTTCATACATGTTCCACATCCCACCCACTTTGGGTCTTCCTAGAATTAACATGGATCCTTCAGAGATGGCAAATTATGTACAGACCCATATGAAGGAAGATCTGGGACCCAAGTGGAATGAGAAACAGAATTAGGAAGGATTTGAAGGAACATGGGGCTGAATCTGATAAGATTAATTGGAGGGACAGAATTTGGGGGACCAACAGATGTATGATTGATTGTAAATATATGATGCAATGTGTGTGTGTGTGTGTATATATATATATATATATATATATATATATATATATATATATCATCATCTTCTTTCGGCTGCTCCCATTAGGGGTCGCCACAGCAGATCACCTGTTTCCATTTCTTCCTGTCCTCTGCATTTTGCTCTGTCACACCAACCACCTGCATGTCCTCTTTCACCACATCCATAAACCTTATCTTAGGCCTTCCTCTTTTCCTGTTACCTGGTAGCTTCATCCTTAGCATCTTTTTCCCAATATACTCAGTATCCCTCCTCAGCACATGTCCAAACCAACGTAATCGTGCCTCTCTGGCTTTGTCTACAAACCTTCCAACCTGGGCTGACCCTCTTATATACTTATTCCTAATCCTGTCCAC
The DNA here is from genome assembly GCF_019279795.1 of Protopterus annectens. NCBI lineage: Eukaryota > Metazoa > Chordata > Ceratodontiformes > Protopteridae > Protopterus > Protopterus annectens. The sequence goes on along the minus strand of NC_056729.1, from coordinate 1,993,004,552 downwards.
CCTCGTCACACCCAGTGCAAATCTTAACATCTTTAATTCTGCCACATCCAGCTCAAACTCCTGCTTTTTGTCAATGCCTCTGTCTCCAACCCATATAACATAGCTGGTCTCACTACCTTCTTGCAGACCTTCCTTTTCACTCTTACAGGTACTCGTCTGTCACAAATCACTCCTGACACTCTTCTCCACCCACTCCATCCTGCCTGTACTCTCTTCTTCGCCTCTCTGCCACACTCACCGTTACTCTGAACTATTGACCCCACGTATTTAAACTCATCCACCTTCACCACCTCTACTCCTTGCATCCTCACCATTCCTCTATCCTCCCTCTCATTCACACACATATATTCTGTCTTATTCCTGCTGACCTTCGTTCCTCTTCTCTCTAGAGCATATCTCCATCTCTCCAGGGTCTCCTCCACCTGTTCCCTACTCTCACTAGAGATCACAATGTCATCTGCAAACATCATATATGACGTGAAATATATAGTCTGTGTACTTAATAAAGGATTTTCGACTGGAAACAGACTGTCTGCCTTGCTTGGATTACTTTCAAATACTTAGTAATTCTGTAAAAGTATATATTTTTTTTTTTTTTTTTGGACTTAAGACGAGTTTAAATTCCCTACTTCTACTACTTTTGTCTGATCTGATTAACATACAGTGATTAACTACAGATCTATGGACGGAAAATCTTCCACACAGAGAAGTTTCTTACACTGTTTTGTTTTTGGACCCACTACACTTGTTTAGTGGGTTGTTTTGAGACTTCGGGGATACCACGGAGATTACTTGTTTTTGTTTTTTTTTAAATATATGATGTGGGTACATTACATAGAAATTTGGATTGTATTCTGGTCAGACCTTGTATATCCAGTCACAAAGAAAAACTCTAACATAAAATGAATGCATAACTAGATGTCAAAATTCTAATCATAAATAGAGACAATGCTTACAGTTACTAACAATAGGTCTGCAGCTCCCCTGTAAGCTGAATTTTGTCTTACCAACCATGAAATTCTTAGGCTTTTGTCAAATTTCTCATGTTACATATCTTGAAGTTATAACATGCTAGCCCCCCTCATCTGACAATGTTTTGGTAAACAACTGTAGAAGGTAACTTCCAGTGTTCAGGGCAAATGTTACATAAATCAACATTTGCCCTGTGACTCACACACTTTAAAATGTGCTTGCAGTTGTATCCTACTGATGATGCAGTTAGAGAAGGGAGATGTGACCAGTTTTAGAGGTACAGCAGGGAGGGGGCAAATTACTATAATATCCTATGGAATTATCTAAAAATCTCATCATTGTGGTAGAACACTTTTTTTCTCCACCTACAGGAGAGCAACAAGTTTATCCCTCCCACAATTAGCTGATAGCAGATTTTGGAAATATAAAATCGTCTATGGTCTATATATTTTTTTATTTTGTTGGGGCACTAGATTGCTATTAAAAAACAACGGCTGATCTACACTCTTATTCAATATGTTTACTGTTGAAATTTGGAATATTAAAAAGAAGTTATGTACTCACCATAACATTCCATCTGAGTTGTTTATCTCGCCTTTATTCTCACTGATGGGTTCGGAGCAGATCCTTAGCTCCGACACAGCCGATAGCAAAGCTCAAGGGTTGCTAGTAGCTCGAGACCAAGCCCCTTATCTCATGATGCACTGCTGGAATTACCTCAGATCTTGTTTGCTGTGTGTATATATATATACCCCTGTAAGGGGTGCACTCCCCAAGAAGGAAGAAGAAGTATTGAACAACCAGGATGATATTAGTCTCTAGGTCAACTGTCAGCCAAGAGGGGGATGGAGGGAGGGACGTGAGAATAAAGGCGAGATAAACAACTCACATGGAACGTTATGGTGAGTACATAACTTCTTTATGTGAAGTTGTTAAATCTCGCCATTGATTCTCACTGATGGGTAGCGTCCCTAGCACCCACAATCCTGGGTGGCTCACGGGAGTACATTTTTCAGGACTGTAGAACCAAAAGAAGACCTGTCCCTGGAAGCCTTATCCACTTTGTAATGAGTGATAAAAGTATGAGGCTTAGACCAAGTGGCTGCAGCACAAATGTTATCAAGGGACAATTTAGCTTGAAAAGCAGAAGACGTAGAAATGGCTCTGGTTGAATGAGCCTTTACTTTGTGTGGCAAAGGTATGTTAGCAGTTGCATGAACAAATGAGATACAATCCGATAACCATTTTGAAAGGGTTGTTTTAGCCACCGGTCTACCTTTTCTGGCCTCCGAAAAGGATACAAAAAGTTGATCTGATTTTCTAATATCCTTAGTTCTATCAAGATAAAATCTGAGCTGTCTGTGCACGTCAAGTTTGTGCAGCATGTATTCTAATTTGTTGGAATGGTTGGGGAAAAAAGACTGGCAACTCAATGACCTGATTGATATTAGACTCAGAACAGACTTTAGGCAAAAAGGAGGGGTTTGTTCTGAGAGATACTCTATCAGAATGGAAAATCATATAAGGAGGTCTGATAGATAATGCTTGAAGTTCTGACACTCTGAGGGCAGAAGTAATGGCCACTAGAAAAATCATTTTCCAGGACAAAAATTTGAGATGACAAAATGATGCTGGTTTGAAGGGGGGAAGAATTATTTTAGATAGCATAAAATTCAAATTCCAGGGAGAATAAGCGGTTTTGACAGGAGGCCTCATGTGAAAAACACCTTTGAGAAAGACCTTAGATAACTTATAGGCCATAATATTTAACCCATCCTATCCAAGGTGGAAATTAGATATGGTGGCTAACTGAATCCGAACTGTGGCAGCTGCTGCTCCTTCCTTAAAAATCACTGTCAAAAACTCTAAAATGGACGACAAAGGACCTCGGAAAGGGTCAATTTTTTGTATACTGGCCCAAATGGAGAACCTTTTCCACTTACTGCGATATAGTTTTCTGGTGGATGGCTTATCAGAAGACAATAGAATTTGTCTTGTGTCATCTGAGAGTGAATGAAGCCTGGCTATTTGGGGAAGTGGATCAGCCAAGCAGTCAGCTTCAGAGACTGCAATGAAGGATGGAGGTCCCCTGACGGGTGTGTCAGGAGATCTGGAACTGAGTCCAGGATCCATGGATCCTCCAGCAAATTATGGTGAAGAAAAGGGAACCAAATCTGTCGAGGCCAATGTGGGGCTTTAAGGATAACAGTCCTTCCCAGCGACTTTGCTTTCTGTAAAAATCTAGGAATCAATGGAATTGGAGGGAATGCATATAGGAGACCCGGAGGCCAATCGTGTATGAGTGTGTCTCTCGGGGGATGTCCCGGAGCTGGTATTAGGGCAAAGTAGCTTCTGCATTTAGTATTGATGTGATTGGCAAAGAGGATGCACCAAGGCTGGCCCCATTTGCGGAAAATCATGTCCGCAACATGTTGGTTGAGAGACCACGCGTGAGGCAACAGTTTTGTCCTGCTCAGCTTGTCCGCTATCACGTTGGAATTTCCTGGGATGTGCATTGCTAACAGAAAATGCTGGGATGACACAGCCCATTGCCACACCCTGAGGGCTTCTCCACAAAGGGGATAAGACTTGGTTCCGTCCTGTTTGTTCAAGTACCAAACCACTAACATGTTGGCTGTCTGAACTGCAATTGTCCCTAGAGGAAGAGAGTCCTGAAAGTACTGCAACACCGGAAGTACTGATCTCAACTCCAGAACATTGATATGCAGATGTGACTCTTGATCCGTCCATGTGCCTTGGGCAGTCTTTCCCTCAAAATGCCCCCCCCCCTATCAGGGAAGCATCCGTGGTCACAGCGGCTACTGGGGGGGCACAAAGGGACTTCCTATTGTGACATGAAGAGACGTCAACCACCACCGAAGGTCCCTCTTGGAAGAGTTTGTGATGAGAATCATATGGTTCATTGGCAATTTCTGGTAAGACCATTGAGCGAACAGGAGCCATTGAAGAATTTACATATGCATCCTTGCGAGTGGAATGGCTAGAATTGCTGCCGCCATCAAATCTAGTACCTTCAAGACCTCTGCGGCTGTAGCTTTGTTCTACGACACCAAAGAGTTGACGTGTTGGCAAAGAAGTGAGACCCTTTCGACTGGAAGACGTAGAGTGGTGGTTGAGGTATCTAACTCTGCTCCTATAAAGATGGTATGCTGCGATGGCGACAAGGCAGACTTTTCGAAGTTGACTGTAATGCCTAAGTGGTGGCAGAGTGTCAGAGTAGATTGTGTTGCCTGAATCAATTGATGCCTGGTGGTGGCGGTAAGGAGCCAATCGTCTAGATATGGAAACACCTGGAATCCTAGACGCCTCAGGTGAGCCGTGACCACTGCCATGCATTTGGTGAACACTCTGGGGGCCGTAGTGAGACCAAAGGGCAGGGCGCAAAACTGGTAGTGATTGGCTCCCAGCTAGAAACGCAGGTGATCTCTGGAGTATCTGTCCATCTTTATGTGGTAGTACGAGGCCTTGAGATCGATGGAGCACATCCAATTGCCTTTCTCTAGAAAGGGAAAAAATGGCCTGAAGCGTGACCATTCGGAACTTCCCTTTTTTTACAAATTGGTTGAGTCTGCTGAGGTCCAAGATAGGTCTCCAGTCCCCTGTTTTCTTTGGAACCAAAAAGAATCTTGAGTAAGTTCCAAATCCTGTTTGGTCTACTGGGACTGGCTGAATGACTCTTTTTTTCTAGCAACTTGTGGACCTCTATAGTTGCTTGTTCCCTGAGACTGGGTGGAACATCCGGGGTTCTGTTGACAGGAGTGGGAGGGGAAGAGAATGGTATGAAATACCCTCTGGAAATGATGCTTTGTACCCAGGTATCGGATGTTATGCTTAGCCAGGCTTCTGGGTACAAAGATAAGCGACCCCCGACTGCCTCCAGAGCCAAACAGCCGGGTCTCCTTTCAGGAGCGCTGGTAGGGCTGACCAGAGAACTGGCCTCTGTCACCCTGCTGTTGCAGACTCCTCCCCTTGCTGTGCAGGTGGCATCTTCCATTGTAACCCCCTCCTCTGCCTCTAGATGGGGTTTCTCCATGTGTGTCCTGAAAGGCTCCCTGTGCTTTTCGGAACCACATCTTTCCACCCTTTGGATAGGGCTGAGTAGGGGGTAGAAAAACGGACTCCAACTGCAGACAGAGTCTTTCTTTCCTGCTCACATCTGGTTAGAGTTTCCTTTACCTTAGGCCCAAACAGGGATGAGCCATCAAATGGAGTGTTGATAAAGGAAGACTTGAAAGGCTCCGCAAAGGAACAGAGACGCATCCAAACTAGTTTATGCAGGGCAATGCCTGAACTAGCGGCTCTACTCGAACCATCAGCTGCATAAGTTATGGGATGCATGGACGAGTTCACAATCGAGTTTAGGGTAGCAAGCTGGGTGTTAACTTTGTCGGCAACTCCTGCAGCTACCGTACCCTGGATAGTATCTCCTAGCTCTTTCAGGAGATCTCTTTGTAGTCTTGTAAAATGGGTTAAATAGTTCAGTGATCGAAGGGAAAAAAAATCACTGAACTAAACATGCATTTCCCATATCTATCCATGATCCTGGAATCTCTGTTAGGAGGATGGATAGATGAAGACATCTCAGATGTTTCCTTTTTGGTGGCTGCCGCCACCACCATGGCATCAACAAGCACTCCCTTAGTCAAAAAAGCTTTGTTAACTGGGGCAGAGATGAACTTATTTGGCTTCCGAGGGACAGGTTCCATGGCCTCTGGAGACTCCCACGCCTTACGAGAGATCACCTCCATGAGCTCATCGTAAGGCAGAGACACCCAAGAGGTGGAAGGTTGAGACCCGAAAGCCTTCAAGAGCACTAACTCGTCTTCAGTAGGGCTTTTGGATTGCCAACCACCCCTCTGATTAAGGATCTCTTAATATCTCCGCAAAGGAGATATCCTCAGAGGGGGATCAAGGGGCCCCTTCTGACTCATACAAGTCAGTGTCAGATGTCAAAGACTCCTGTGGGGAGTCCAAGTGCCTCCTCTTGCAGAGTCTCTTCCTGGGTACCTCCTCAGTGGGAGCATCTGGGGAGGTCTCAGAAGAGCAGGGGGCACCCTGTGGTGCTACTTGAGGCTCAGGGTCTCTACACTTCGGTTGACTGGTAGAAGCAGGAGCGGACACAGGTGCTTGAGGGGAGGAGGAAGCTAGATCTGATGCTGATGTCTTTGGAGACAGGACTCTCCTCATGGCATCGAACGCACCATGGCTCCGATGAGAAGGGGTAGACGGATCACTAGGGACCGTCCAATTCTCCCGCACCGAGGCCATGGCCTCTGAGCCCGAGGTAGGAACCAAGCTCATCCGAGCCGAAGTCCCGAGAGGAAGAGTCGGCACCGACAAATCGGTACGACTATCCTCCCCAGACCCGACAGGAGAGTGTCAGCTCCTAGAGTCCCCGATCAGTGCCGAGGACATCCGAGTAGATGGAACCGGTAACACCGGAGCAGGTCTCGGCTCTACAGGCTTAACAACCATCAGGTCGGGCTCCTCCGGCTCCGAACGTCCAGTGCGGCTTGGAGGAGGAGCAGTCAAGTCTGGGTTAATGGTCTTCGGTTTCAAAGAAGGCGTCGGAGCCAACAACAATTTGGCAAGGCCTGGTTCCCGTAAAAGCTTCTGCACCAACCGGTCCATATCCAGATCTGAGAGGCTGACAGAAGACTCTGAGGAGTGCACCGAGGGTGCTGATTGGAGCAGAGGAGATGAGGGAATCTCAGAAACTGGCTCCAAAGCAGTGAGCTGGCTCTGAACAGAAGGGACACTTGGTTCCGGGGGCAGTGGAACCGATGACCCTACACCCTCCATTTTTTTAGCCTTTTTCGAAACTTTGGAGTCACCTGAAGACTTGGATGACTTTGAAGATTTACTAGCACCATCCTGGTCACCCAGTGCTTCCGAGAAGGGGTGCTGAAGTAAATCCCTATCCACTAATTTCCTCCTTCTCTCGAAATGTACCCTGAAAGAGAAGGAGTGACAGATGCTACAAGAATCTTGGAGGTGTAATGCCCCCAGACAATAAACACACTGAACGTGCCCGTCAGTGACTGACATTTTTTGTCCACAATCCAGACATTTTTTGAAGCCAGATTTAGGATGTGGCTTCTCTTTCTCATCAGACATCTCTTTTTTATATTTATACAAATTTAAACAATGGAAAAAACACACTCAAGAAACTATCTAAAAACTTCTGTTAAGAATTTGGTAAATACAAAGCCAACTACTAGGCCAGCTCTATAGAAAAAACCAAGCCAACAAATAGCACTTATCTAAATCTAAGTCTAAATCTATATAGAAATATATATATATATATATATATATATATATATATAGATATATATATCTATATATATATATATATATACATATATATATATATATATATATATATATAAACTATCCTAAGAAGAAAGTCAAGAAAAAAGTTTTGAAAAACTTGCAAATAGACGAGTCTATCCAATAAAATTGGTCCAAGCTATCTGGAACACCGAGATCTGTGCCACGGCAATCTAGATCTGTGGTAATTCTAGCAGTGCATCATGGGATAAGGGGCTTGGCCTCAAACTACTGACAAACCTTGGGCTTTGCTATCGGCCGTGTCGGAGCCGAGGATCGGCTCCAAACCCATCAGTGAGAATAAACGGCGAGATTTAACTTCACATTATTTATTATATTATTATTGTGGATTTTTTGTTGTTATTGAAATAAAGCTGGTTTTACTAAGAAAAAAATGTTTTATTATAGAACAATATGTTTTAGTAATGACTGCAGACTACTACTGTCAGTGTTCTTTTTAGTTTCCACTTTGACAAAGAAGTTTAACTCTCTGGGAAATATGTTATCTACTTGAGGGAGTACTGTGACTAGGAAAATTGTGTTAGACTGAAATTGCATTTTGGTAGACACAGATATTGCAGTTTTATTTAAAGGTTGGTCGATTATCTTCTCTTCCTTGTTACTAGTTATAAACCTAATTGCATATTTTTACTCTAAATTGCATTTTGGTGGATGCAGATAATACAGCTTTATTAATAAAGTTTGAGCGATTACCTTCTGTTCCTTGGTACTAGTTATAAATCTAATGACATATTTTACTGTACTTCCAATGGACCAGTTTACATTGCCTCTTGTACCATATGTCAAACATTTTATATTGGGAAATCCAAAAGGAAATTAATGATAAGATACATGATATTGTATTTAGTAAGAATGGGGAATAAGAGCAATGGACTTTACATGCATTCTGTTGTTTGCAGTAGTTTTTAAGAAATATACTGTTTTTCAGAAGTTGTGATGAATGATGACCAACTGAGTGATTTTGAAACAATGCTGGAGTTAAGGCAGGTGAAGTGGTAAATAACATGCAATACTGCTGCTAGCCCAGGAATAAATGACTATATAAATATTCAACATTTTAAGACAAGAAAAAGATCATGTGTTAGCTTTAAACATACAATTTTAATAGATTTTTTAAACCTTCATTTGGGTGTTACCACTGTTCTTTGACTGATGTTTCTACATGGCTGTTTTGGAATTCTTCATTTAAGGTTTCCATACTTGTATTACTTGCTTTATTTTGCTCTTACTTCTTGTTTGATTGGAGGTATTTTTTACTTAAAATTGTTTCATTTTAATTTTTTTCTTGGACTTCTAAAAGTGCTTGATTAGAGCCAGTTAACTTTTTTTCCTCATTCTCTGACTGCAAAGGGATTATATCTGGCTAATTTGTAGGCTGACTTGAGAAGTAGCATTTTTATTTAAAATAAGCACAGCAGGATATATTTTAATCTTTGGAAGCTACCACTGTGACTGCTGCTGCAGTGTGAGTGTTTTAGAATTCTTTATTTAAGGTATACATATCATCGTTTCTAATATCTTTATGTTTTTTCTGTGGTAATTTGTTTTACTTTAAATTTATTTCACTTATTTGTTTCTTGAAGTTTTAGAAGGTTTGGCCAGGACTAGTTAGCATTGTTTTGTTTCGCTTTCTATGACTGCAAAGGGATTAACTCTTACTGATTTGTGGGAGGAGCCCAGAAGTAACATTTTATGAAATTCATCATTCCCATTGCCTCAATGGCACAGGGGTCCTGTGACTACATAAATCCATACTGGCAGCTTTCCTGAGCTCAGAATCCCCTCCACTGACTCTCTCACATCCCCTCCCATCAAGGGAAGCCTATCCCTGTCACACAAAGTCAGTTATTCTATCTTTTACTGCCAGATGTAGATTACAGCTTCCAGATTCAGATAAGATTCCTTTGGGAACTTCCTACGTTTTATTGTATTCCTACATTTTATTGTATACTTTTGATTCCGTTCTGCTTTATGTGTGTGTGTGTGTGTGTGTGTGTGTGTGTGTGTATATATATATATATATATATATATATATATATATATATATCTATACACACACACACATATAGATCCCCAACAGTGGGATAACAACACTGCAAGTTTACAATTACGAACTCATGGAATATCGTATTTCCTCTCCAGGAAACTAATCACTTGGCCACCATGGTAAACTTTGCCCTTTCTCCACTGTAGTGCAATCTCAGAGTTGGTATATTTAAGTAGGGGTGTGTGGGGGATGAAGCCCTCCTCTCTGGTGGGTGTAATTTGCTTCCATTTGTAATGTTATCATTGATGGCCAAGTGGTTACTTTCCTGGAAAGGAAATATGATGTACCGGGAGTTCGTGAATGTAAACTTGTGATGTTGTTGTCTCGGGAGATTGTTGTCACACGTAGTACACAACCAGTACTTGCCAGAAATTCCTGCAGCTCCTTCAGTGTTGCTGTAGGTCTCTTGGCAGCCTACCTGACCAGTGTTCATCTTGTCTTTTCATCAATTTTGGAGGGACGTCCAGTTCTTTGCAACTTCACTGTTGTCCCATATTTTCTCCACTTTTTGATGACTGTCTTCACTGTGTTCCATGGTATATCCAATACTGTGGAAATGTTTGTCTACCCTTCTCCTGACTGATACCTTTCAACAATTAGATCCCTTTGATGCTCTGTAAGCTCTCTGTGAACTATGGCTTTTGCTGTAGCAGGCAACTGAGTAAATGTCAGGAAAATCCTACTAGGACAGCTGAACTTTATTTGGGGTTAAACAGAGTCTCTTCAATTAATGGCAGGTATGTACCAAAGAAGACTGAATGGTGTAATTAAATCAAAAGGTGCTTCAACAAAGTATTGTTTAAGGGTGTACACACTTGTGCAACCAGCATATTGCACGTTTTTTATTTTTTATATTTTTCCCCTAACATTTGTTTGTTTTTCAATTGAATTGTACAGGTTATAGGTCCCAGTAAAGGTGGGGTGAAAAAAAAACATTTTCACCGGAGACCCAGGGAGAAAAGCTCCACAATATAAAGAAAAAATGATCAATTTCAACAATTGGCTAAGTTTCTGGTGTCATTCAAAGGGGATCCAGTATCTGTTCACCTGGGATGACATGCTCGACAAGCCACGTTGCTTCGCAAGAGATGGCTTGCACCTGTCACCCTTAGGCTTTCGAATACTGGCCAAGGCTCTTGCCACCCCCATAGTGCCTTTTTTAGGCAAGGCTCAAAAGACAAACCCACCACCACAAATAGCACAAGTAACCAAAAACTGAGGGTAATGCTACTCAACGCCAGAACCTCAAAATGTATGCACTCGAGGCACTCCTCAGTATGGAGAACATCTACATCTGTGCAGTAACAAAAACCTGGTTTAAGGCTCCTGAGCGCACCCCAGCACTACTAGGCTATAACTCATACCATACCTTTCGGCCACAGAACCAGGACCGAAACACAAAAGGCGGGGGTGTATCCATATTCATCAAGGATACCCACACCTCCAGGTTAGTGGCATAGCACAATGCATCAGAGATCATCCATGTGTAAAAAACAATAGGGAAAACTGCAATCCAAATTGTAGCTTGCTACAGATCACCCACCATGGCCTGGGACCCCCATTCCGCATTTCTGGAGACACTGGGAAATATGAAGGTCCTACCAAACACCTTAATCACCCAAACATAAACTGGGAGAACTATTCAAGTACTAACTCCCTTGCCCAACGCTTCCTAGAATTTATAAACTCGAATGCCCTGGATCAACTGGTCAACACTCCCACCAGAGGGAACAACATATTGGACCTGGTCATCACCAACATGGGTGACCGGTGTTCCACACTGGAGGTCAACCCCTCGCTGGTTAGATCAGACCATAGACTAATCACTCTGGATATCCACATTCCGCCCCCACTCCCAATCAAGGAAATCACCATGAAAAACTTTTCAAAAGCAAACTTCACGTTACTTAAGACCGAGGTGGAAAGGTTCACAGCCCCCATGCTAAAGGATAATGCTGTCCAAGCTGCTGAAACCTTTACAAAGGCACTCTATGAGCATCTGCAGGAATGCATGGATCGTGCTATCCCAAGTAAAACCAAGACTCACTCCTCCAAGAAAAGGAAACCAGTCTGGTGGACCCCTGCCGTAAACAAGCTATACAACAGAAGGAGGAAACTAGTACAGAAAAGAGTAAATTCCCAAGAAGGAAAGACATCCCTGATCAGTATCAGCAAGAAACTACGATCCCTCATTAAATCATTCAAGGCTAGTTTCGAAAGAAAAATTACCAATGACTCCAAAGATAACCACAAAGCGTTCTTTAGCTATGTCAAGAACCTAAGTGGAAACTCTCAGATCTGCTCTGAGTTAGTGCAGAATGGCACAAAATACACTGAACCGACTGATATTGCAAACATTCTGGCAGACAGGTTTAGTGCAAACTTCACCCCCCCCTCACCCCCTAAAGGGCCCATAAGCATACCAGAAGAATGTAGGGCCCCATCAATCACCGATGCACAGGTTAAAGCAGCCCTATCCAAAGCCAAAAACATAGCTTCAATGGGAACAGATGGGGTCCCAGGCTGTGTCTTACAAGAGCTCCAAAATGAACTAACCCCTCACCTAAACACACTGTTCAAACTCAGCCTCTCTACAGGCTACGTACCCATAGAGTGGCGCACAGCAACAGTTATCCCACTTCACAAAGGTGGAGCCACAATGGACCCCGGGAATTATCGCCCTATAAGACTGACTAGCCTGGTCTGCAAGGCTATGGAATGCATCATCATGGAACTCATGAACAGAGACATTGGGAACCTCCAAACCTTGGACCCTACCCAGTTTGGTTTTGTTAAGGTCAGATCATGCCTCCTAAACCTGGTGGACTTCTTTGAGACGGTTACCAAGGCATTAGATAAGGGAAAGGAGGTCCACACAGCCTACCTAGACCTCGCAAAGGCTTTTGACACCATTCCCCATTCTAGTAATATAGACAAGCTCACCAGCTTGAACATAAACTCCTACGTCACAAGATGAGTTGCCAACTGGCTCATGGATAGAACCCACATGGTGAGAGTTGCAGGCTCTACGTCCGACTCTAAACCGGTTACAAGTGGCATCCCCCAGGGCTCAGTCCTAGGACCCCTCCTGTTCGGTATATACTTCTCAGAGGTACAGGCAAGCATAGGAGGACTATGGCTGACAAGTTCGCAGACGACTGCAAACTAGGGGCCATAATTGATTCTCCGGCTGATACAGACACCCTTCAGATGGGTCTCACTGAGACGGATACCTGGTGTCAAAATCATGGCCTCAAGCTAAATGCCAAAAAGTGCATAGTCATCCCCTTTGGAAAAAACAAAATACCTGCAAACTACCACATAGGTGGTAGTCCCCTAAATACAGAAAATGTAATAAGGGATATGGGGACCCAAGTAGATAGTAATCTCTCCTTTGATAATCATATTGCCAACGTGGTTAGAAAATCCTTCTATGTGGCCCACCTAATCACAAAAGGGTTCGCATTTAGAACAAAAGAGGTTATTGTGCCTCTCTACTCATCACTCATTAGGCCCATCATAGAATACAACGCCCCATTTGGGATGTACCTTACAAGACACCTGCAACAACTGGAAAGGCCACAAAAGTACCTCACCAAGAGGATTACTGGCCTCAAACAGATGCCCTATGCAGCCTGACTCAAGAAACTTCAGCTGTACTCAGTTGCATACCGCTTACTCAGAGGTGATCTCTGCCTGACATAAAAGGCCATGTCCAACCCAGAATTAATGGACATGCTCCACCTAAAAAAAAACCAAATCCCAGAGAGCCACACGCTCTAGAGATATAAACCTCATCACAACAATAAATAGGACATGCTGGAGGGATAGATTCCTATCCCAGAGACTCCCCATGCTTTTGAACAGGATTCCAATATATATCAGGCAGAGCCCCTCACTAACACTCTTCAAGAGAAACCTTGACGGGTGGATGGAAAACAGAAAATTTACCCCGGGGATCACTGCACTGGCTTTGCTGGATAGAGGCACAGGGAACTAATGGCTCTGCTGGACAGTGGCGCAGGCAACTGATGGCTCTGCTGGACAGAGGCACAGGGAACTAATCTAAGGGGGTGGCGAAAGCCAACACATTCTGGCTAGGCTTATAAATGCCCTTGGGCAGATAGCCTAGTACTTACCTATGAACCTATGAACAAAAAAAGAACATTATTAAGGTACAAGCAGTAAACTTAGTTTAAGTAGTACATTGCTAACAATATGTAAATGAACTTAACAAAAATATTATAGCAAAATATAATAACAGAACACAATATAAACATGCATGTTTCAGGCATACAGGAATACTTTTTTTTTTTTACAATATATATGAGGTACATAAGTCAAGATTATTTAATATTTCAAGGAATTTGTTATTTTGAAGTATTCTACAGCTAGGTCTAGTTGCAGGTTTTTAATGGTGGCCATTCGCAGTTTTGTAGTAGTAAGTTGAAGGTGTCAGAGGAGAAATATTTTTTTGCTACGGGTGTATTTGTACGAGATTGCTGGTATGGATATGTATTTTCTTCCTAACTAGAAATGTAGGGGCATAGTCACGTAGCGTAACTGGTAGACAGCCTGCTTGATACCCATTGTTTGGTTTGTTGGCTAAAATCCAGTCTAGAAGTGATTTTTTATTGGAGTGCTTGTTGATGCAGGTGGGGTATTTAATAATTTAGGTGAAGTTGTAGAAGTTTATAAACGAGGTGGAGGAGTTGGAGGAGCAGGAGAACCAGTCTAGGTTGAAATCACCTAGAATGATGGTTTCTTGGGATAGAGAAAAAGATGACCAGGATAGGAAAGATTCTATGTTGTTCAGGTTGTTGCCTGGTGGTAGGTAGATGGCTACGATGTTAATGGATTTGTGAGGATTAATTTGGGGGTGAGTGATAAGGAGTTCAGCATGAGAGATGTCTGGTAGGGAACAGTATAGTTTTTCTAGGTTAAGTGACTCCTTAAACATAATTGCTACACCCCATCATGTTTGTTTATCCTGTCCTGTCTTATAATATTGTAAGCATTTGCAGTAATTTCAGAGTCTTTGATGTGGGCTTTATCCAGGTTTCAGTTATGATTGCAATATCTGGGGAGTAGGAAGCAAGGGTGGCATGGAATTCAGGTAATTTGTTTGCAAGGCTTCTGAGATTAAAGCATGCAATGAGAAGGCCAGAGTTACTAGTAATAGGTAAAGATGTATACGTAGTGGTGTCTGTGAGATTTTCGGTGGATGTGGAGGAACAGGAGCTTGGGGGTAATGGGAAGGTTACATGGGAGGTACAGATGGGCTCAAGATTGGGGTGGATATCTAACTGGAGTTTTATCTTTGTTAGAGAGTACACAATTAGGTGCTTTAGTTTAGTTATAAGTTGGTTATACCTGTGTGTTGTATATGTCTTGAAAGGAGGACATTAGTATTAAATCTACGGTAAGTCTTGGTGATGATATAATGATAAGGTTTGTATGGGAGGGGTGGTGAGGTGTATGTGAGTGTTGGGATTGGGTGCTTTCAGAGTTTGAAGTTATGGGGGTTGGTAGCATAGTAAGCAAGGAGGAGGATGACTGATAATAGAGTGTTGTAGAGCAAACCATTTTGGCCTTTCTTTCTGATTGGAGAGTGGGTGTCGAATCAGGAAGTGAGGTATAGGAAGGTAGAGTGTAGTACAGAATTGTGAGAGGTTGAGTCTAGGTGGGGTTAGTGGAGAGGAAGTTGTGTATAAGAGTTGAAGTTAGAGGGGTGTGGTTAGCTGAGGCAGGAAGGAAGTGGATTGGAGAACTGTACGGGGGGGGGGGCGGTTAGCTTAGGTATAAAGAAAATAACATAGGGGCAGTTGGGAATGGGGGTAGGGTAGTGGAGTGGAGCGGGCTCACCTCAGGTAGGAGTGAGTCCGACAAAAAACAATCATTCAGTCCACAGACTGGTTGTAGGTATGTCTGTTTGGAGAAAAGGTACCTTGCCTTTCTGTTAGTTTTTGTTTTCTTTTGAATATATGCAGGACTTTACAGAGCAAAAGTAATATCTTTATTGCTTACAATGTGCTGTTTAGCCAATTCGGAAACCTTGTGTTGTGTATTTGTACATATGTTAACTTTAGTGTGTTTGACTTAGCTGGGAGTCAGGAACAACTACTAAAAGGGTATGTGACTGTATTTTAAGAATTTTTGTAATTAAAGAATACAAGAAATGCTAGCTTGTGAATGGGGAGGGCAGCTGCCGTCCCTGGCCTACAGTTAATAAAGTACACTATGCACTTAATACAGGGATAAACCCAAAATATTGTGGAATTCAGGTGCTCCTACAATGCTTTTTTAGTCCTTTTTCTTTCAGGATGATTGTATCCTTTTATTGTTTAGTTGATAAGTTCATGAAGTTGGCAGAGCAGGTAAAAATTGCCATGGACCAGTAAGAGGGGAATGGCTGGGCAACCAGTTCGCATGGGCTGTGGAAATATAAAAATAAGAACGGAGAGTAAAAAAACAGCTGCAGTTAGTAGGGTCACTGAAGAAGCTGGTGGGAAGTACATGAGAGACAGAATACCATAGCTGAGAAATGCAAGCATGAAATGTGAAACAAAAACATTGCTATCAGGGTAGAGTGCAATTCTAACATGCTTCATTTGGATGTTCTGACAGGAAAATACTGCATATTTTTCACTTTTATTGTTAAATCAAGATTTTACTGCAAATTACTTTATTTGTATTTTTCGTAGATATTTTTTTTTTCATTCCTGACAAGGCAATCTCTAAGTAAATGCTTATTTGGGCTGTTTTAAAAGCTTTCTATTTAATTTAAGGGCACATATTTGATTTTTATTATCTGGATAAGCAAATTTCACTTGGTACTCTGTGCGTGCTGCTGTTTTCCACACTATGCAGATTGAAGAATAATGCTTAGCACAATTTAAACTATTTCTCCTATATTTTATGTAGTGTAGCCCAATTTACTGTGTGGGGAAGTAGTTTATATTTTCTATTATTGCTGCCCTTAGTCAACCCTTTAGTGTCAGTGTATTATTCTGTCTGGTGTTTATTTCCCCCGAGGTGATGGATCCTGACATGGCTGCTTCTCCATCAAATCCAGTTGCACCTAAAAAAAAAAATCAACAAAAACATGCCTTAGCCTACAGTTTGTGAATCTGCTGTTGCCTTAAGCCAGACCACAGATCACGTTCCTTGTTCCCTGTAAACATGGTGTGAGCCCACAGCTTTCTATGGTATGGGGGTCAGAAACATCCTCTGGGGCTGTTCCAGTGCTTGCTTCAGGTACTGCCGAAATAAACCCTTTAGGTCCATGAAAGATCTGGGTTAAGAGACCTGTCCAGATGTGATACTCTGTACCCTGATATTTTGTCCTCTAGTGTAGCACATAGGAAGAAGAACCAGAGAATTCATCTGGCAACAGACAATCAACTTATTACCATATATAGGGCAGGTGTGGTTTCCTTTGCCAAGAGTGTTTTTCAGTCAGCTAATCTTGGAGACTATGATCCTGTTCTTAATGACTACTGGGTTGCCTTCTCTAGCGGTCAGTCTAGTGATGCAGATTTTGATGGGACTCCAATGACAGTAGTGCATACTCTGAGTCCATCCAGTCTGATTCGTCATGAGGTGAACAGGTTCAAATACCTGTCCACACATGTTAGCTGGGTTTAGAGATGTATCTGAATGAAAGCAATCTGGAGCTACACCAGAGACTGGCAGAGTTTATGATCTTATTAAGGATGAGGTTCCTTGACTGTTACCAGCCTTAGGAGATGTCAATAAAACTACAGGCAAACTCCCTTTGGCTACTGAACCAGATCCAACAAAGTCGTTGAGGAAATACAAGGTTTACTCTGATCCTGCAGCTACCTTTGCTCCATTGTCAGCTGATCTACCTGCAATTTCTCTAGCTGCCAGCTATAACAAGAAAGCCTTGGCTTCTTCTGACCCTATGACACCAGATAAAACTGGTAAGGGGCTAGAATCTCAGAGAAAATAGTTGGTTCAGTCTAGTAATTTAGTCTTTAGAATTTCAAATTACAAAGACTTCATCTGGAAATTTATTTTGCAGTGTTCTTAGATTTTAGATTACTTTTCTGTATATTTGCCTGCTGAACATCTAGAGTGCTTTATATTTCCAGGTTCTTCCCTAAAAAGGTGTCCATCTTCAAATGGCAGAACAAATGAAAGTCCTAGCCTAACAAGAGTTAAGGTACCAAGTGGAAATGGCAAGAGGATAATGCTTACAATTCCCAAAAAGATAATTTCCCTGATAAAGAATAACTATATGGAGATTCAAGGCATATTCTCCTTTTCTTCTGTCACGTTTCCCCTTTTTCTTTCCCACAGGCTTTCGCTCAACCCAGTACCCTGGCCATAAATAATCTCAGACAAGTGGGTGCTTTGAATAATTCAGTGAGGATACTCTTAGTAACAGACAAAAAAATCATCCTCCCTTCAGGGAAATCCCCTGAACCCACCAGACCAAGACACATCTGTTCACTCCAGCACTCATTCACAAGTTGCAAGCAGAGTAATAGGACTAGTTCCTGTACCACAAAAAGGAAAGACATTTTACGCCAGAATCTTTCTGGCACTCAAGAGGGATCTAGCATGGAGACCAGTTTTAGATTTGCCATACCTAAATACCTTTCTGAAAGTACCCAAATTCAAAATGCTCATAATACAGACCATACTACCCCTTTTCCTGTACAACTGTTGTGTGGTGACTTTACATCTAAGTGATGCATTCCATCACATTCCAATTGCTCCCAACTTCAAGCAGAACCTACAAAAGTCCTGTATCACACCCTCACAAAGAATTGTCTTCCTGGGGTGTATGATGGACACACAAAAAAGGATGTGCTTTCTACCAGAAGACAAAGAGTTGACTGTTCAGAACATTTTCTGTGATTTCCCTCTTTAAGACACTGCATTTGCAAGACAGTTTCTCAAAATTATGGGCCTTATGGCATCAGTGAGCCTCATGACACTGCTGGCTATACTCAGCATGAGAAAGATTCAATGGTAATGAATAAATTGTTGGACCCAGTACCTGCTTCCATTAGAGTTCCAGGTACCAGTGCTGAATTTTGTGAAAAGAGATTTACAGTGGTGGAAGGATCAGATGTCTGTTAATCCAGGCCTGCTGTTTTCCCACCACACCCCAGTTTAATCAGTCCAGATGGACTCATCAGATTTTGAATTGGAAATGATTGATAATGACATAGGAAACCTCCACATACTGGACCCAACTCAATTTGGCTTTGTCAAAGGCAGGACATGCCTACTCAACCTGGTAGACGTCTTTGAGAAGGTCACCAAAGCAATGGATTATGGCAGAAAGTTTCACACTGCCTATCTTGACCTGTCCAAGACATTTGACAACACCTCACTCTGGCATTGTTGACAAACTCAGGAGGTTAGGTATAAACTCTTATGTCACCTGGTGGATAGCCAGCTGACTCACAGAGAGGATCCAAGAAGTTAGAAATGGGGAGTCCACCTCAGCAAAAAGGACATTCACAAGCAGAGTCCCTCAGAGAACGGTTCTGAGACCACTCCTTTTGGCATTTACTTCTCTGAAGTCAAGGTCAATGTCAATGGCCTATGGCTGATTAAATTTTCAGATGATTGCAAATTAAGAGCTGCCATTGAATCCCCTATTGACACAAATGGTCTCCAGGAAGGGCTGACACAAATAACTGGTGTCAGAGCCATGGACTAAAACTAAATGCCAATAAATGCATATTAGTGTTCTTCAGGAAGTCAACAACCATGATAACTATCATATTGAAAACACACCCCTTAGAGTTGACCCAGTAGTCAGGAACTTGGGGACACATGTAGACAATAATCTACCCTTTGGCCATCATCTACAGTGGTAAGGAAATCATTCTATGTTGTCCAACTTTTAAACAATGGTATGGCATCTAGGTCAAAGAAAGTCATTGTTCCACTGTATTTGCCATTCATCAGACCGATCATGGAGTACAAGGCCCTATTTGGTATGTACCTAAACAGGCATATCCAGCAACTGGAATGACACAGCGAATCCTCAGTGAAAGAATACAGGGTGCAAGTAACATGGCCTATACAGATGCCTCAAGGCCTTATCCTTTTATTCTGTCTCCTATAGGCTGTTGAGGGGAGATCTTTGCCTGGCATACAAGACATTGCCAGACCCCACTTTGATGGACATTCTGCATATCCACAAAACAAACAGCACCAGAATTACCCATTCTAAAAACTTAAACTTTGCCTGTGATATAAATAGGACCTGCTGGGGAGATACGTATGTATCCCAGAGACCACCCCTTCTCTGGAATAGTTTTCCAATCCATGTAAAGCAGAGTTCCTCCTGAATCCAATTCAAGTACAACTTGGACAGTTGGATGGGAAACAGGAAACACATCCCTGGTTTGGCACCTATGTCTCTACTGGACATAGGCAGTCTGTAAATGGTTCATTTCCTGGGCCCCTGCTTATAAACGTTTCCTCTCCAAAGCCCCTGCATACATCTATCAGGGGTGTAATGCCCCACCACTGGCCCAGTAATCAAGAAGCCTCAATCCTCACCACTAGCACCAGTGGGGTACATACATTGGGAGGATGACAAGTTACACACACAGTATTTCCAGATGCAGCTCTCTTCATCAAGTGCAATTTCCCTTAAGAGCACACAGAGACCACAGTCAGTCCGAGGTTGGTTTCCCTCTCTTTCTCCAGATGCCCAGTAAGACTCCCACTGGCACAGCTATAGAGCTGAGATCTCAGCTAAGTGACTAAGCCAAGACCTCCAGCACTCTCTCTCTATCCAACCACTGCTTCGTGCCCCTGCCCAAGTAGCTGACACACACACACACACACACACACACACACACACACACACACACACACACACTTTGAGGTTTGATTTATATGCACACTCACCTGGGAAAGGCTGGCACAGGTTTACTAGCTATGGCTCCTTCTTACCGTAACGTTACTGTTAATACAAATGGCAGTTTGACCAAGAGCAAGGATATTAGGAGTGACCCACAGTGTCACCAAATAAATATGCAAGTACTCTCAGAACGTAAATATGTCTCACAAATATTAGCCACAATGAAAGGTTTAAATATATTTAATAACAACTAATAAAAGAACAAGAAAATACTCAGTATATAATCACAGTTATATCACAGTTCAAAACTACAGGAAATATTTAAAACAACATTGCAGACAGTCTCAAATAAATAAAGAAAAACATCTAAATTAAGCTTTGCTATATTCCTGACTGTATCTAAGAGAAATTACTGTACCCTAAGAACTTACTTCAGAGCAAGCAAGGCAGATGTGGTGAATTGGTCTTCCAGCTGATGCTGTCAGGTTAAAGACAAAATACAGAATACTAGGTCTCTCTCAGAGAGTTCTTAAATTAATATCTCAAATATTACTGGTGGGATAGCTTCAAGAATGACATCAGTAACTGACTCTATTCCAGGTGAAAACCCCCCAGTGATGCAGCTGGTAGCATTTAGAATCTACCTGTGAAAATGCATAGACAGGGGCTTCTGCTCAGATCTGTGCAGCTGGTGGAAGTCCTAAAACACTTCTACATCTCAAGCCTAGTAATTATATCTCTTTCAAGACAACACAGAAAGCTCTCTAGTATAGACATCCTGACTCTTGCTGTCATAAAGTAATTTAATTTTTCTGAAATTAAACCTCTTGTTTTCCAGTTTCTACTGTTAAAATATATACATCTAAACAGTTGCAATTGTGTATGGACATTTCTGTTCTTTTCCAGTAGAGTATACTGTGGTTACATTTTTAAGCTCAGTACTTTACAAACCCTTTTCAACATACACTTCTGTACCAGCAGTTTGATATCCACATAACATGCAGTTCTAATACATTTGTAACACAAGCCTCTTACATGAAACAAGTTGACATTCACAAATAACACATAACCATTTACAAAATTCCAGACAGCTGTGCTGGCAGTATCTTTTTTTGTTACACTTCTATATAAATCATGTTAATATTAACAAATGACATATAATTGTTTACAAAATTCCATAAAGCTGGGCTGGCAGTATCTCCTTTCATGGCAAAGGGTACTAGAATTTGTCAGAGATTTGGGATGCATGGTTAGGCTTAAGAAGGCCCTTGTGGTTGTTAGCCTAGTAAACACCTATGAACCTGTGAGCACTATCCAGAGGAGTTCTAATGCAAGACGAATGGCATGCTTTGGATACTATAAAGCCCATAAATGTCAAAGAAACGTTAGTAGTGATTCA
Organism: Protopterus annectens; assembly: GCF_019279795.1. NCBI lineage: Eukaryota > Metazoa > Chordata > Ceratodontiformes > Protopteridae > Protopterus > Protopterus annectens. The sequence goes on along the minus strand of NC_056729.1, from coordinate 1,992,982,901 downwards.
GACCTTATAGGCTCTTTATCACTTATGATTTCCAGGTCCTCTTTACTGGTCACAGACAACACCACATTCATATGATACTTAAAGAAGGTGGTACAATGTCATACCCTCTGTTAGTTGGCAATGATAGCCTTGGAGTTAGCCTTCCAGCATTCTCTGATGTTTCAGGCCTCATATATACTATCAGAGCAAAACTTAGTGTCAGACAGACTAAGCAGATCCTGGATCGACCCTCAAGGGTGGAAACTCAGGAGAGAGGTCTGTGGGGAACACTTCAAATAGATCTGTTTGCCTCCTTTGATAACAGACAGTTGGAAAAAATTCTGTTCAAGACATCCTTGCAGTGATGCATGGAGTGCAGAAGCATTCTCGTTCCCTTTGACAGGAATTTTCCTTTACGTATTTATAGCCGTTCCACTGATACACAAGGTACTCCTGACGATTTAGAAAGAATTACCAAAGATCATTGTGGTGACTCCCTTTTGGTCCATGCAAAGTTGGTTCTCCCTTTTAAGGGAATTGGCCAATGATAATTACCACAAGCTTCCTCACTCTCTAGATCTGCTCACATAATGTCAGTGGTGACTAGTACACTCCAACTTAGAACAATTGCTACAGACAGCCTGGATGATTCTATCTTGATACATTTTAGGTACTTGTTACATGAGGATGTGCAACAGGTATTAGGGGAGGCAAGAAAACCTGCAAGTAGAAAATCTTACATTTACAAGTGGAACAGGTTTTGTAGGTGGTGCCTAACAGATATCAGATGGCCCTGTATGATGCTTAACTTTCTGGTTTTAAAGTATTTGTGTGAGCTATTCAATGATGGCTTATCTTGTGAATCTAGCAAGGTGCATCTTGCAGCCATCTCAGCCTGTCTACTCATGGATACCCCTTTTCATCTCTTTTTGTGGTCAAACAGTTAATGAAAAGTGTATTCCACTTCAGACTCCCTTGAAAGCAAATTCTTCTTCTTTAGGATCTCAACTTTTTTCCTTGAAAATCTGACCTTATCCTTTTTAATCTGCCTTTCAGGATGATTTGAGGTTCATTACTTGGTAAATTGTTTTTTTTATTGCTCTGCCATCTGCAAAGTGGGTCTCTGAGCTGCCAGCTCTCATGGTGGGCCAAACGTATCTGACTTTCTACAGGGACAGGGTTGTTTTACACACTAATCATTCATTCCTCAATGAAAGGGTAAAGGATCCAACCTCGGATCCAACTTGGCCACATATCTCAGACTTATGGAACCAATTCTTGAGCTATTCCCTCATAATACATACAAGGCCTCAGATCAAGTTTGCTACTTTACACGTATATATGATAGATGAGAAGGGAGGAAAGTAACAGTAAACCAGGGCTCAAAAAGTCCATGAGATCACTCTAAAAGGTAATAGGAAGGGAGAAGAAGGGTGGGAAGTTGAAGAATGAAAATGGTCAACACAGATGCATAGTTATGGTGAGTACATAACTTTAATATCTGATGTCCTTTTCATTCTTCCTCAATGTATGGGACAAAGTCCCCAATTATCTGAATCTTGGGTGATCCTCATGGATGGATATTCTGGAGAACTGTCGAACCAAAAGCAAGTCTGCTTCTGTAAGTCAAATCTAGCTTGTAAAGAGCAATAAAGGTATAGCATTACACCAGTTAGCTGCTGTGCAAATATCAGTGGAAGTGATCATGGATTTGGCTGAATGTGCTTTAGGAGGCTTTGATAAAGAGAAACCTTTCTGAGGAAATACAATCAGTAATCTATTTGGCCAGGGTTACATTAGAAACTGTTGATCCTGGTCTATTCGATAAGAATAAAACAAACAACTGGCCTGTTTTTTCTGAAATCCTTTATCTAGCCTCTGTAAATAGAAGTGAAGTTGTCTATGTACATGTAAAAGATGTAGTATGTACTCTCCCTTATTTGAAAAGATTAGGGAAGAAGACAGGCAAGTGAATTGTTTGACTGATGCTAGATTCAGAGGTTCCTTTTGTTAGGAAAGATGGATTGGTTCGTAAAGTAACTCTGCCTTTGTGAAAAACAATGTAAGTGGATTTGGATGATAGACCCTGGAATTTAGAAATTCTCCTCACCAATGTATTAGCTACTAGAAATGCTGCTTTCAAAGACAAAATGTTTAAATCAGTTTTGGCTGAAGATTCAAAATGTTTTGTCAGCCCCTAAAGTACAACTGTCTAATCCAGAGGAGGTGACAGATATTTCACTGGAGGTCTGAGTAAAAAGGTGCCCTTTAGGAAAGCATTGCACAATTTTAAAGAAGCTAAACAAGAAGCTTTCTCTCCTGAATGAAAATTTGATATGGCTGCTAACTGCACTTTGACTGTGGAAAAAGTAGTAGCTTCCTGAAAAACAGAAGCTAAAAAGTCCAGTACTGAAGAAATAGTAGTAGTAAAATAGTCAATTTCCTTTTAAAGGGCTGAAATGGAGAATCTTATCCATTTACTCCTGTAAGTCTTCCTAGAAGAAGCTTTCTGGGATAAAAGTATATAATGAAACAGGGTGGAAGCCTGGCTGTCTAGCTATTAATGGAATTGGAGAAACCACGCAGTTAGTCTGAGGCTTAGAATATTGGGATGCTTCATTCCTGAGGGATGCAAGAGAAGGTCTGGTCGATGAAACCAAAGGAAGGGAAACAACACCTGGTGAGGCCAAAAGGGGGCAATTAGGGTAACTGAGCTCTTCAACTGACTGCTTTCTGTAAGGATTTTGGAATAATAAGTACCAGGAGATAGGTGTAAAGGAGACCAAAGGACCAAAAGTGGACTACAGCATCTCTCTCTCTGACCCCCCCGCCCCCCATGTGCGGGGATTAGGGGAAAATGCCTGCTGGACTTGTGGGGAAATGCAAAGAGATCCCAACAAGGTTGGCCCCAACAATGGAAAATATTCTTCCTCAATGACTGATTGTGGGACCACTCGTGAGGCATCAGGATGGACCTGCTGAGCTTGTTCACTACTACGTTTGATCTCCCCAGAATGTGCATTGCCACTAGAAAACCACTGGAGGAGATTCCCCACTGCCACACTCTCATAGCTTCTTGTCAGAGGAGGTAATATCAGGTTTCCCCTTGTTTGTTGATGTGCCAGACCACAGATATGTTGTAGGTTTGAATCGCAACAGTCCAGAGAGGGACAACATCTTGAAATGCCTGCAAAGCTAATAGGACTGCTCTCATCTCTAGGACATTGATGTGTAAATTGGTCTCTTGAGGGGACCATGTGCCTTGGACCATGCTTCCCAAGAAATGCCCCCCCACCTCATTTGGGAGGCATCTGTGTTCAGTGTGGCTATTGGAGGAGACAGAACGAAGGGATGGCCCAGGTAAATGTCATCTGACTGGATTTACCAATGAAGATGGTATCTGCATACACAAGTGAGTTTGTGTCTATGTTATTTCATCAAATGACTACTCAGCGAATAGCCATTCATCGAACACCTATTTAGTGAAGCCGCTCTTCATCGAATGGCAAATTTTAACTAGTGCAAACCAGCAGTTGGCCACCATCTAGAATTTGCCCTTTTCCCCACTGTAGTGCAATCTCATAGTTGGTATATTTAGTTGGGGGTATATCACCCTTTGCAGGTTTTACATTTCATTTTTTTTTTTTTTTTTTTTTTTTTTTTTTTTTTTTTTTTTTTGCGGTTGTTCTGTTGGCCAACCACTGGTTTGCCCTACTTAAAATTTGCCATTTGATGAAGAGCGGCTTTGCTAAATCAGTGATTGATGAATGGCTATTCGCTGAATAGCCATTTGACGAAATAACATAGACCCATGAGTTTGACTAGGAAGTAGAGACCAGTGAACAACTAGAGTCCACTGGAGAACATGCATATAGAAATTTGTGAAAGGAATTAAGACTATAGCTGCTGCCATCAAACCTAGAGCCTGAAGGACAGGTCTGGCTGGGGGAGCAGGATAAACTTTTAGTTATGTACTTACCATAACTTTAGATGTATGGGATCCATCTCGCCTACATTCAATACATATGGGTTCGGAGCCGATCCTCGGCTCCGACTCGGCACCGAATACAATAGAGCGTAGTCTCTTATTGGCTGAGCTATTCTATATCCCAGGATGCACCACCACTAGTTCCCCAGATCTTGTTTGTCTGCACTCATAGACACAGAGACATACCATTAGAATAACATACTCAGGTCTTTCAAGAGAGGAAAAATTGGATTTAGACTCGACCGGTCTCTCCTGATCTACGAGGCAGGGGATGGAGGGTGGGTTATAGGAATGTAGGAGATGGATCCCATACATCTAAAGTTATGGTAAGTACATAACTAAAAGATGTAATGTGATCCTATCTCGCCTACATTCAATACATATGGGACAGCGTCCCTAGCACCTTATTCCCGGGAGGCTCACTGGAAAACACTCCTGAGAACTGTGGAACCGAAGGAAGCTCGACCCCTGGATGCCACATCCAATTTGTAGTGAGAAATGAAGGTATGTGAAGAGGTCTACGTGGCAGCCGCACAAATATCATCAATAGAAAGTTTAGAATGAAATGCTGCTGAGGTAGCCATAGCTCTAGTGGAATGAGCTTTAATCGGAGCTATGAGTTTTCTATTCGAGGATGTATAAATATGAGTAATGCAGTCCCTGATCCATTTAGCAATAGTGACTTTAGTGACCGCATTACCTAATCTGTTATCAGAGAAAGACAGAAAGAGCTGGTCTGACTTTCTGGTTTTTTGCGTCCTATCCAAATAAAAACGCAATTGTCTATGGACGTCCAAGCAGTGAAAGACGTATTCAGACCTATCCGAAAATTTGGGAAAGAAGACAGGAAGTTCTAGTGACTGTCGAAGAGCCAATTTAGAGCAAACCTTTGGAACAAAGGATGGATTTGGTCTGAGGGACACTCTGTCTTTGTGAAAAACCAAGTATGGTGGGTTAATACACAAGGCCTGGAGCTCTGAAACTCTTCTAGCTGAAGTAATGGCTACCAAGAGGGCAGTTTTCCAAGAAAGGAACTTTAATTCACAGGTAGCTGCTGGCTCAAAGGGGGACGAAGTCAAAGCCCCTAGCACTACGTTAAGGTCCCATGGCGGTGCCGGATGAACGGTAGGGGGACGTAACAACCAAGCTCCTTTAATGAAAGCCTTACATAACTTGTTGCTCATTAAGGAAGGATTAATACATTCATGAAAGTTAGAGATAGCTGCCAATTGTAGTTTAATGGTGGACACCGAAGACCCTTGGTTAAATAGAGTGGCTAAAAACTTTAGCACCTCTGACACGGAAGCTGTCACTGGATCCACTCCTCGGGATTGGGCCCAGATGGCAAACCTCTTCCACTTATCAGTATATATTTTCTTGGTAGAAGCCTTGTGAGCCGAGGATAAGATGTGCATGACTTCTGGAGCTAAGGAATGGTTTCTCACTACGGTTGGAAGAGGAGTAACCAGGCTGCTAGCCTGAGTGCAGGGAGGGACTGGTGGAGTCGTCCCGACTGATGAGTCAAGAGGTCCGGAAGCTGGTCCAGGAACCAAGGACCGTCTAACGCATATTTGTGTAGAAAGGGGAACCAGGTTTGCCGAGGCCAGAACGGGGCGATTAATATCATCTTGCTGTTTAGACGAATCGCCTTCTGAATCACCTTCGGAAGAAGGGGAATAGGTGGGAAGGCATACAGCAGGCCGGAGGGCCAATCGTGGACTAGAGCGTCCTTGGGTGTCACCCCCGCAGTGGGAGTCAGGGTGAAAAATTTTGGACATTTCGCATTGAGGGGGCTCGCGAAGAGATCGCAACAAGGGATTCCCCACCTCGAGAAGATCTGTGAGGCTGTCTTGTCGTTTAGAGACCACTCGTGAGGAGAGAGAATAGTTCTGCTCAACCTGTCGGCTATCACTTTGGACTTCCCCGGAATGTGCGTTGCCAGTAGGTAGCGTTTGGTAGCAATCGCCCACTCCCATACTCTCATGGCCTCCCTGCAAAGAGGGTAGGACCTGGTTCCTCCTTGTTTGTTCAAGTACCAGACAACCGACATGTTGTCGGACTGGATGGCAATCACGGCTTGGGGAAGGTGGTCGTGTAGAGCTTGCAATGCTAACAGCACCGCCCTCATCTCCAGAACGTTGATGTGAAGAACAGACTCGTCCGAGCGCCACGTGCCTTGAACCGACCTGCCCAGACAATGCCCCCCCCCCCACCCTGTCCGGGAGGCGTCCGTAGTCAGCGTGGCGACGGGAAGTGGGGGAACAAAGGGTTGACCCGGATTGAGGTTGGCGGTTACCAGCCACCAACGAAGGTCCTGTTTGCATTTGTCTGTAATCAGTATTTGGTGGTTGAGAGGGAGGTCCTGGTAAGACCACTGAACTGACAAGAGCCACTGTAGAATCCTCATGTGCAGCCTTGCAAAGGGAACCATGAGAATGGCGGCCGCCATGGAGCCTAGTAGTTGCAACACCATCCTTGCTGGGGCCCAACGTCTTTTGAGTAGAGTCCGGACCTGACTTTGAAGAATCTCTATTCTTTCTGCAGGAAGGAAAACCCGCATTTGTCTTGTATCTATTTCTGCTCCAATGAACAGAATACGCTGAGATGGCTGCAGCACTGATTTTGACCAATTGAAGGTGATCCCTAAGGAACTGCCCAATTTGATAGTGGCTGTTAGATTTTCTAAAAGTAGATGCTTGGAGGTGGCAGTTAGGAGCCAGTCGTCTAGGTACGGAAACAGCTGGAATCCTAAACTCCTCAAGTGAGCAGTCACTACTCCCAAACATTTGGTGAACACTCTGGGGGCTGAAGTGAGACCAAAGGGCAGAGCTCGAAACTGGAAATGACTGTCTCCCAGGCTGAAGCGTAAGTGTCTTCTGGACGCCCCGTTTATTAATATGTGGTAATAAGCGTCCTTGAGATCTATGGAGCACATCCAAACACCTTCTTCCAACAATGGAAGAATGGATTGTAAGGTGACCATCTGAAATTTGGACTTTTTTACGAATCGGTTGAATTTGCTGAGATCCAAGATGGGTCTCCAGTCCCCGGTCTTTTTTGGCACCAAAAAGAACCTTGAGTAAGTCCCTGATCCGGCTTGGTCTGCGGGGACAGGTTGGATGACTCCTTTTCGCAGCAGTTTTGACACCTCGTAGGCTGCTATAACCCGCTGACTGGGTGGAGGGTGCGGGATCCTTCGGGTTGGTGGGGGATGGTGATCTAAGGGAATGGTGTATCCTCCGGCAATTATTCTAAGCACCCATTGGTCCTGCGTAATCTGTCTCCAGGCTTCTAGGTGCTCCGAAAAACGACCCCCGACTGGCTCCGGAGCTGCACAGTCGGGCACTCCTTCAGGGATGTTGGAAGGAGGGAGAGCCACGAAAGGACTCGCGGTCTCCAGTGTTGCGAGGGCCTCCGCCGCCTCTGGGACGGCGTCTTCCAGAAAAATTTCCCCTTCCTCTGCCTCTAGAAGGGGAGTCGTTCTGCTGTGGCGAGTAAGGCTTCTGAGATTTTCGAAACCACATCTTCCCACCCCTTCGAGTCTTGGGATAAGGCCTGAAGGGAGTGGAAAACCGGCTCCGACAGCAGCCAAAGTCTTACCCTCTTGCTCACAGCGAATCAAGGTGTCCTTTACCTTGGGTCCAAACAATGAGGACCCATCAAAGGGAGCGTCGGCAAAGGAAGACTTGAAAGCCTCCGCAAAGTGACACAGGCGAAGCCAGGCTTGTCTTCGTAAAGCAACTCCTGTACCCGCCGCTCTACTCGCTCCTTCAGCAGCATATGATATGAGCCTCATGGAGGAGTTAGATAAGGAAGAAAGGGTAGATAACTGAGCGCCAACCGACTGGGCTAACTGCTCAGGTAAATTACCCGAGAGGGAGTCTGACAGCTCCTTGACCAGATCCCTCTGCAGTCTAGTAAAATGTGCCAAATAATTCAGGGACCTTAACGTAAAGGCCGCTGAAGTCAGGGTACGCTTGCCGTACCGATCCATACTCCTAGACTCTTTATTAGGAGGATGGACGGACGTCGAAGCCTCTGCTACATCTTGCTGGGTAGCAGATGCCACCACCATAGCATCTACTGCCACGCCCTTGGATAAAAATTCTTTGTCCGGTGGGGCCGAAAGGAATTTGTTGGGGCGAGCAGGCACCGGTTCCACAGAGTCCGGGTGTTCCCACACCCTTCGAGAGATCAAATCCAGAAGCTCATCGAAGGGTGGAGACAACCAGGAGGCGGAGGGCTGAGCCCCAAAGGCCTTGAGGAAGACCGACTCCTCAGCAGAAGGGGGTTTGGACTGCCAGTCGCCTCGTTGTTTGAGGATTTCTAATATGTCCGCGAAGGAGACATCATCCGAGGACGACTTTGGGGACCCTTCCGCATCATCGAGGTCGGTATCCGATGTAAGAGACTCATCAGGGGAGTCAATGTGTTTCCTCTTACACAATTTCTTTCTGGGGGGTTTCCTCCGAAGGCGCGTCGGAGGAACCTCCAGGAAGAAGGGAACCACCCGTGGGGGTATCCTCAGGCCTAGGGGCTCCGCTGTGAGACAGGGGAACTCCGGAAGCACCAGTCTCCAAATCCATGGAAGGTGGTGGTGAAAGAGTCGAAGTAGCCACAGAAGATTTGGCTAAGGCACTCCTCATAGCATCAAAGGCCGGACCCCCAGAATCCTGGGAAGGTCCAACCCTCGAGGCCACAATGGACGTAGGAGCCCCTGCAGCCGACGCACCGAGAGGGAGGCTAGGAACCGAAAGAATCGGGCCCGAAGCACCCCCCCCGGGGCCGACAGAGGAGGTCCTCGTTCCGAACCCCGACCCAAGAGACGGGGTAGAAGTAAGAGTCGGAGCCGACTCAATTACTTCGACCTGCTCCACCAGCACCGACTCCAACGGCGCCGAGGCTGTTGAAGGAGGAATCGACAACGTAGGAAGGGCAGTAGGCTCCAGTACCGACTGGGTCGGAGCCGATATCAATTTGGTAAAGACTGGAGACTGGAAAAGCCTCTGAAGTACCCTGTCTATGTCTGAATCGGACATCCTCGAAGATCGGGACGACACCGATCGGTTCCGAGAAGACTTCTCCATCGGCTCCGATAGACAAGGGGACCGGCTCCGTAAAGGTTCCATAACTATCGGCGCCGAGGAAGCTCCCATCACTACTTCAACTTCTCTCGGAGCCGACAAGGACTTCGGCGCCGAGGGGGAAGTGTCTGAGCATGTAACCCTCATCGGCTCCGAAGACAATGGAGCCGATGAAGGTGACACACCTCTCGATGCTTGAGCTCTCGGCTCCGAAACTGAAGGAGTCGAGGCAGGAGACATCGAGGCAGACCGTTCCACCCTCGGCTCCGAAGTCCGTGGAGCCGAAGGAGAAGCCTGCCTAGATTTTTTTGTTGTCGGTTCCGACGGACTGGTCGGAGCCGACGATTTCTTTTTCCTTTGGGAAGTAGGAGAGCCAGAAGTTAAAGCTTCCTCAAAGGATGGGGCAATCAGCCCTTTTAAAATTAATTTGTTTTTCCTCTCTTGGAGGACTCGAGAGGAAAAAGCGTGACATACACTGCAGGACTCTTGGAGATGTTTAGGCCCTAAACAGTACACACATAGCGCGTGGTCATCTGTTATCGACATTTTATACCCGCACTTAGTGCATTTTTTGAATCCTGAGGGCCTATGCTCTTTAGACATTGTAACTTCGCTAACAATTAAATGACAGGGAAAAAACAACCACAACAAAAAATGACACAATTTTCACAGGGCTAGGCCCCTCTAACTTAAACGGAACCTCCTGTCGACAAACAGACACAATCACCACAGATTACCTCAAAAAAATCACAAGCAAAACTTCCACACACACAATAGAAGTATAACAATATCACAACAGTAGCTGTTAAAACAGCTTTTGGGGAAAGAGAGAATTTCAGACAAAAAAGTTTTATCTGACTAAAGTACTTAGCTCAGCCAAGTCCGAGACCACGTCTATGCTCTTGAGCGGCAAACGAGATCTGGGGAACTAGTGGTGGTGCATCCTGGGATATAAAATAGCTCAGCCAATAAGAGACTACGCTCTATTGTATTCGGTGCCGAGTCGGAGCCGAGGATCGGCTCCGAACCCATATGTATTGAATGTAGGCGAGATAGGATCACATTACATCAAGGATTTGCTGAACCTAGAACTTGATTGCTTCTCTGCCTGCTCATCGTATAGATACAATCTGAATTACTATGTTCAAATGGGCATCAATGAGCTCCGGGTTGTGTACTGGTTGCAGTCTGGATTTGGAGATGTTGACTGTAATGCACAGTGTTTGACACAGCTGGAGGAAATATTCCCTGGACTGTTCTAGAAGATGCCTAGTTGGGGAAGTGAGGAGCCAATCACCTAAATATGGAAACACTTGGCATACTAGCAGTCTCAGGTGAGCTGCTACCACTGCCATACATATGGTAAACACCCTGGGGGCTGTGGAGAAGCCAAAGGGCAGGGCTCTGGACTGATCTTCCTTTCCTAACTGAAAGTGCAGATGTCTTCAGGAGTATTACTTTATGTTGACATGACCATATGCATTCTGAAGAACAACTGAGCACATCCAATTGTCCTTGTGCAAAAAGGGCAGGATGGACCGAAACATGACCATTTGAAATTTTGACTTCTTCACAAATTGGTTCAGGTTGCTTAGATCCAAAATTTGTCTCAGGCCCCTTGCCTGTTTTGGCACTAAAAAGAACCTTGAGTAAGTTCTGAATCCTCTTTGGTCTGGTGGGACCTCTTGGATGATTCTTTTGCCCAGCAGCTTCTGAATCTCTTGAGCTGCAGCTTCTCTCTGACTGGGTGGGATGTCAGGTAGCTTTCTCTTTTTTTTGGATGGGGGAGTCTCAAAAATGGTATAAAATAACTTCTGGATATTATGTTTAGTATCCAAGAATCTATTGTTATGAGATCCCAGGAATTTGGGTGCAAGAACAAGTGCCCACTGACTGCCTCCAGAGGTGAGCAGTCAGGCAACCTCAGGCAACCCTCTATGAGCATTAAAAGAGTATCTCAAAATGAATCTCGGAAACCCTGGTTTTGTGGACCACCCTGCCAAAAGGATGGTGTCTTCCATTCACACTGCCCCCTCTGCCCCAAGAGGAGATGTTCCCATGTGAGTCCTGGAAAGAATCCTGGGATTTGCAGAACCACATTTTCTTGCACCCTCTTTGGTTCCAGATGAAGGACAGTTGAAGGGTAGAAAAGTGAATCTCTATGGCAGGCAGGGCATTTCCTTCCTATTCACTGTGCAAGAGCATTTCCTTAACAGAAGGGCCATACATGGACTTTCCATCAAAAAGAACACTTGAAAGGCTCTGCAAAGTCGCATAACTACATCCAGGCATGTGACTGTACAGCAATGCCTGAACCAGCAGCCTGTGAGGTACTCCCCGCATATAGGATATCAACTTCATGGACACATTGGAAATGGATAACAGAGTGGCCAGTTGTGAGGATGATCTTTTATAGTCCACCACAGACATGGACTCTAAGAGGGATTTGGAGAGCTCCTTGTTCAAATCCCTCTGCAGCCTTGTAAAGTGTGCCAAATAATTCAGAGAACTGAAGACAAAGGTTGCAGAAGCAAATATGCATTTTCCAAATCTGTCAAATGCTCTTAACTTGCTCTGTTCAGCTATCTCCTTTTTTGTGGCTACCACCATAATCATACCATTAACAGGGACACCTTTGCTCTGTCTTTTGGTGGTGCTAAAATCTTGTCTGGATGATGGGGGATGGGCTCGACAGAGTCCGGTTCCTTCCATTCCTGGTGACAAACCAGGTCGACAAGCTCATCAGCCAGGAGAGTCACCCAAGTTGTAGATAGGGGAGAACCAAAAACTTCCAAAAATACTAACTCCTCTGGGGAAGGAGTATCTGAGGGCCAACCATCTTTCTGCTTAAGGATCTTCAAAATGTCTCCGAATGAGACATCATCAGGTGGTGATCTGTGGGAGCCTTACCTTTCATCGAAGTTAGTATCATCTGAGAGAGATTCCAAAGGCAAGTCTGTGCCTCGTTTTGCATGTTCTCCTACAGGGAACCTCCTCAGCAGGATGCTCTGGAGAGGAGTTTGAAGAGAGGGAAAGTTCCTCTAAGGGAACTGTCTGGACACTAGTTGGTACTGGATGTCCCTCTGGAATAGGTCTGATGGAATCAGAGCTCGAATCTGCTGGGGGAACAGATGTAGTATCCAAGGAAGGAAAAGAGATCAGGTCTCCTGAATGAGAGAAAACCCTCTACACTACCTTGAAGGCATATGGTCCAGGAGAAGCTAAAACTTCTGAAGCAGACAAGCCCTGACTCTGTTCTAGTCCATGCCCTGAGGAGGAAGATAGACCTGTGCTATCTAGCACTGAGACTCTGAGGGACAAAGATAACTCTGACAACATCAGAGCAGATCCTGGCCCCCTGAACCTGATGCCGATGCTTCAGCTCTGGAAATCATCCTGATCCAAGAGGATAGGAGCAGAACCAGTCAGGGAAAATGTCAGAATCGAAAATGTAATCCTTTTCAGCTCTGAAACTGATTCTTTCGGGACTCTTGGATTCGAGGGCTCCGAAGCTGTGGGACAGATCGGAGAAGGAGATATTACTATATGGAAGAATCTGAACTCTGAGGAACTTCCTCATTATCCTATCCACTTCGGCCTTGGAGAGATTTCTGGAGGACCTAACAGACGAGGTAGTAGACTGTGACATGACCTAGAGTGTTTTTTCTGAGTGTTTTGCAGAAAGAGGGGATGGAGCTAAGGAGACACTGGATCGATCATGAACTCAGGTGAGTGTGTTCTGGGAGTCTTTGAAGCACCAGAGGTCAGATCTGAGGTTTCTCGATCCAAGGACTGTACTGGAGATTTACTTGATACAATTATAAGATCCAAGAGCTTAGGACGCAAAATTTTCCTTTATGGATCCCAGGAAGAAGGATTCAAAGATCTTCAAATCTTCTGATGCGGCTATAAATTCATAGAAGTAGAAGGAGTCTTCAGAGTTCAGGGAGGGGACCTCTTTCTAGGCTCCAAGAGAGCTTTTGAATGTTTGCTGGGGGGTTGAGCCCCAGAGGAGGGGGTAGTAATCCCCTCAGGACCAACTTGCTCCTCCTATCTGCAATCACCCTAGAGTTAAAGGAAGCACAAATAGCACAATTAGTACTGAGGTGTGGTGTTCCTAGACAATAAAGGCGATCCCTGTGGCCATCAGAATTTGGAATTTTGTGCCCACAGGAAGTGCATTTTTTAAATCCTGTTGGCTTCTCAGCTATAGTTTTGGAAAAGAAAAAGGATAGGGAGGAAAGATTTTTTTAAACAGCAAAGCTACCCACAAAGATAGAGGTAGTTACCCTAAAAAGGGTAGGAAATTTTATTTATGTATTTATTTATTTGACATTTGTTAACCAGGTTGGTCCAACTGGGCCAGGAGCCCATTTTCAGCAGAGACCCAAGAAGAAAAGCTCCAATACAAACAATTGCAGTACATAAGCTCCCAGCTCCAGTACATACAATTACAGTACATAAGCTCCAATGCAGACAAGTACAGTACATATACATGATAAAAAGCATTTTTTACAGCTAAAAATAAAACTTGAGGGTTGTATATAGAACATACAGTAATTTAATTTTCTAATAATAAGATATAATTCTAACAGATATGATTCTAATACAGAGAGGTATTCAGAGTAGAGCAAAAAATATACACATATAAATGTGGTATAGAACTCAAGCTTATGGGTGTAATCTTTTAGTAAAACTATGTGTAAAGAGAGAAAAAACTAAGAAGTGGTAGAGTGAGATGTCTGTGTAATAAGAGTGATAATAATACTGTAGTGGGTTAGGTTGGGTCCTGACAGGGGCAAGACTTGGTGTTAAAAAGGTGAAGTCTAAGTTCCTTTTTGAAGTGTTTAGCGTGGGGAATGGCTCTTATGTGTGAGGGGCAGGCTTGGGCTACAGTGTATTTATATATGTATATGTATAGGATATATGTATATATGTATAGGAGTTTACCAACATTTTTGTTAGGTTAATAAATATCTAGGAGTTGCTGGTTGGATGTGCGGAGAGTACGAGTGGGAGTTTAAGAGGATACAGGGGAGGAGAGGGATGGGCAGGTAGATGGTTTGTATAATATAGAGTGTGTGATTTGAAGCTGAGATAGTAGGAGTTGTTGGGTGAATTCCAGCCAATGAAGAGAGTTGAGTGCAAGGCAGTGGTGAGAGTTGTATGGAGAGTTAGTAGCAAATCTAGCTCTTTTGTAGTATGTTTGGTGGAGTTTAGATAAGGCTGTAGACTGCATGTTAGTTAGAATTGGAGCCGCATAGAGAGGGGAGGGGAGGAGAAGAGCCTGAGCCAGGGACAATCAGTCTAGCATTCTAAGTAAGAAATTTTCTATTTTAGTAAAGCAGACCAAGTTTTTGGTGTTTTTTTTAATACTTTGAAGGATATGCAAATTAAATTTTAGTTCATCATTTATGATGGTACCTAAGAGCTTAGAATGGGGTTCAGGTTGAATGGTGGAAAGTAGAAATAAAATAAAGGAGAAAAAAGGAAAAGAAGTAGAAATAAAGGAAAGGAGGCAAACAATGATACACAACAAGTATACCTAACAAGGTAGAAGAGGAGAAGCAAAAGAAAGGGCTAACGAGTAGAAACTCTGAAAAGCTATATAGATAAAGAGGGAGGATGCTGATAAAGTTAATTGCATAAGATTTCTTGATGAAAATAACTACTTACAAATGCTCACACGATTGAGAAAAGCTTCTGAGAGAGGATCCATGTTTGTGCAAGATGGTGGCAAGTGAGGTCTGAGGTATTGTAGGCAAGCTGAGGTATTATGGGTAGAGAAAGGAGCTTGAGAGTTGGATCCTAAGCCTGAGATATGTGGCCAAGTCAGATTTGCGGTTGAATCTGGTACCCATATGTTGCATAGCTCTCAACCTTCCATCTCCAAGATGAGGAACACTCACCTTCATAATATGGAACAAACGGGCAAAATGTGGAACTCATACTAATGGCTTACTAACAACTTTAACTAGGAAGGTCATAGGATGGCTAACATATTTTTTTACTTGTAAAGAAGATCCTTTAATGAATTAATGTGATTAATTTCTATTTACCATGGATTTCACTTAAAATAATTCCTAACACTGAATGTGTGACAGAGTCTTTCAATGTGGAACTTTGAGTAACTTCGAGGAACATGAACTACTTAAGACCCCAAATGAGGTAAGTTCCTCGTAATGAGGTACACTTGAAAGGTATGATATGCTGAAGAATGAAAAGGACAACATCAAATCTGAGTTTCTGTGACAGACATGGGCTTACCCTGACAGGAGAGGTGTGGCCATTCCTATGTCATAGAGAGTCAGAGGAGGGGATTCTGAGCTCTGGAAAACTGCCAGTATCAGTTTGTGTAGTCAGAAAGCCCCTATGCCACTGAGGCAGTGAGAAAGTCAAACATCTACCACTACAGGTAATTAGGACTTATGCAGTTGTACTTTCTTAATATTGATCACTGCTGCAGTAGCCTAAATTATATGGGTTATATCCTGCACAGGATATAACAACTGGTCAGCTTCCAAAGCTTCTGGGCACCTTCCAAGCACCCAAACTATTAGTCATCTCCAGCTGAATTGACTAAAAGAGAAGTTAGGGTGCCAAGCCCTGCCACTGAAGAGAGTGCTCCTCTGCAGGTTTTCGAGGATTGACTTTCAGCTTTTGCTGTTCCACTGCTGGGCAAACAAGTTCCTTTGGGGAGAAAAACCTTCCACATATTAATTTTAATGTTTAAAATTACTTTCCTCATTAGGAAAGTGTGTTTTAAGGTAGGAATAAGCATTGCATTTATATTGACTGTCATGTGATTTTCCTGTAACTTTTAAAAAAGTGCTCACTTTTGTGTTTGGCAGTTTAAAAGTTTATCTAAACATTCTACAACCATTTTACTTTGAATAAACCAAGTCTATATTACCTTCTGGGGCTTGTAAAGTGTTTTATGGTGCTTTTTAGTGTGTTTTTACAGAGAAAAAATATGTTTTACTGCTTTTAAAATTATACCTGCTTGTGCTGCTTAATTTCCCTGGAAAAGAACCACCATTGCTGGCTTGAGCATGGAAATTACTACTGGTCCCACTGTCAATCCTTGCAGCCACCAACAGAAGTTAACTAAACAGCCTTTGCTACTACAGCAGGCTGGCAGTTTGCCTCACCTGCAGGTGGGTGACGCTGCTGTAGCCAAAGCTGGTTTCTCAGACCAATCATCTTTTTCCTTGGATCCTTCTCGTGTTATCCATACTTCTGCTATGGACTGGGGGTTAGCCATGTCCTCTGTGGCTGTTGGAGTCCCTTCAGTAGGCAAGGGAGAGCCACTTTTTTCGGTGTTGGGAGAAGGGGCAGGAGAGATGTCCCTGCTCAGCCACAATGTTGTGCTCATCCCTGGGGAAGCCGTTGTACCCATTTACAGTCCTATTTATCTAAATGTTCCATCAAAAAAGAAACAGAAAACTAAACATACACATTCTCCTGCTCCAGTTTCATTGGATAGTAGCAGTATATTAAATCTTGCTTTGGTCTTGTAGAGGTTACTGACCTTCCATATCAGTTGGTTCCTGGTAAAAGAAAAAGGGATTACTCTTTTTCTGAAGAGATTCAAGAAATTGGATCTGGAGAGGAATGTGATGGGATACATATATTTGCTTCCTCAGATTTATGATTCAGACTCAGGAGAGCATGTTATCTGAATCTCTCTGTCAGGAATTCTCTGAGACTGTTTCCAGAATGGGCCAGTGTATTTTGTGGGAGACAACTGAGGCTTCTCAGGCCATTAGAAGATAATATGAATTGTTGCAAATGGAATTTCCAGAATTTCTCCCCATCCCTCCAGTGCTGTCAGCATTAGGAGAAATGTTTGTCACAGCCTGTGCTTTCCCTGATAGCCAGACAGCTGCACCAAAGAGAGTGGATAGAATGGACAAAGTTTCTCAGTCTTTCAAATTTCTTTACACTTATCCCAGACATGACCCAGCTGTAACAGCTTTAGTCAGTCCATCTGCTGTCAGGCATGTTATTAATTCTAATCATTCCCCTTTTGACAAGGATGATAAAACAACTGATACGTTTGGAAAAAAAGTATATGTAAGAAAACACCAGTGTTGGTGGTGGGTCTTGATATAGAGAAAGCATTTGACAGAGTAAGCTTGGATTTTATGAGTAGGACAATGGAAGCATTTGCATTCCCTGATAGAGTAATAAAGTTAATTATCAGGATAGATGAAGGATCAGAGGTGAGAATTAAAGTGGGAGAGTTCGTCTTTGACAAGTTGTGCTTGAACAGTGGTACCAGCCAGGGGGGGTCGCCTTTCCTCTTTGTCATTTGCTTTATATTTGGAGCCACTGGCAAAGAAAATAAGGGACTCAGAAATTCAAGGATATAATTGATGTGTTAATCAAGAAAAGAAGGCTTTATTTGCAGATGATATTATTTTGTACCTGTTAAATCCAGAAAAAGACATCTCAGTGTTGTGAAACATTCTGAGACAGTTTCAATTTTTTTCCAGGATATAACATTAATGATGTAAATTATGTACCCACATATGAATTGGCTCACCAGTACTCATATTTTTGGGGATGGAATAAGATGAAGTATTACTGAGTATGAATGAAAACTTCTTATTTTATGGCAGCTAACACTATGTGGCAAGAGATTAAATAAAAGATAATACAAAAATAGAGGAAACTGGAAGCTCTTACTTATGAATATAGATTGTAAGATATAAGCAGTAAAAATACTTTTATTCCCTTTAATTTTTTAAATAGGTCAGGCATGTTTTTATCAACCAGAGGAGTTCTGGACAGTAATAAAGAGAAGTTATTTGGGAGGGGAATAGGGCAGGGTTAAATGGGATACTTTGAGTCTTCCAATAGAACAAAGTAGTTTAGGTCATTACATCCGAATGACGCCTCCAGGTGCATCTGCAATTAACTCCTGCTGATGTCTGTAGGTGTCAAATATTGCTTGTTCATATTTGCATAAATAATTCCAAAACCAAAGGTTTTAAAAGATTTTATCTTAAAGTTTATACAGTGGCAAACTCAACTGCATTAATATTTGACCTCTGCTAGTACAGGTAAATAGATATTAACTATTGTTTTTATTATATTAATTTATATAGATATAATTTTCACATTTTTCTAATTATCTGAACAACCAAGTAACACAGACAAAACTCCTTAGCCTCATATGAATGCTCTCAGTAGATGAATACAAATGCTGCTGACAGTATGTGTGTAACTTAAGTGGTTGCTGAGATATTGTAAGTTGTTTACAAAACTTTACAAATGTAATAGTTACAGTGTTTACTGTGAATTACAAAATTCAAGTTTAAGACCTAAAACTTAAAGAATACTACCACTATAAAAATAGTTTATGCTGAAGAGTTTGCCATTTATGCTTCTATGGTTCCAGAGATACGAACATTTATTTAAAATGTGAAGATATAATTTGATTCTGTCAAAAGCCTTAGGCTACGCCCATTGGAAGTTCCAGTGCAAACTTCCTGACCTCCATTGGAGTGAATGAGTTAGTATTACCCGACTTAAAGGGAAATCATGTAAACAGATGCTTAAGAAGAAGTGGCAAAGGAGTTGGTTCCAAAAAGAAGTGTCAAACCTCCCAAAACCAAGAACAGTTCAAAAAATCTGAATGACTTATCGAGAGAACTTGTGACAACCTCCCACCCTAGCCCTTTTTCTCTTCCAGAACGTCTGAATCTCAGTCTTCTTTTTGGCAACAGATTGTTTCTTAGAAATGGGTTCTGAAAATCATTCATCAGTGTTACAGATGACAGTGGGAGGACATTCCTCCATTCCAGGGGTTTATTCTTCATCCTATAAATCAGACTGTTTTGTTTCCACCTGTTCTTTATCACATGCTGTACCGAGGAGTGATAGAACCAATTCTTCCAACCCAAGTGGGGAAGGGGTTTTATATAATGATGTTCCTAGTGCCAAAGAAAGAAAATACTTGGAGACCAGTTCTGGATCTTTCTTTCTTAAACTTGTTTATGATGGTGTCCAAATTCAAAATTATGTCACTTCTCAACCTGTTACCTCCTCTTCTCTTTCAAAATTCCTGATAACACTAAACTTAAAAGATGCTTATTATCACATCCCTATTCATCCAGTCTTCGGACGTTTGTTAAGGTTTTGTGTCTGGATCACACTAACAGTTCTCTGCCTAAAGTGTCTAGCTCCAACTATAGTTCATTGCATGCTACAGTGTATCCACATTTTTCCATATTAAGATGACCTGCTCATCTTTGCAGAATCTTTATCAAAATGTCAGGTGTCTCTCTCTTGGGTGAAAGATCTCTTGCACAAGCTGGGGATTCCAAATGAACATTCAAAAGTATTTTGTGACTCCCTCACACAGGATTGTGCTCCTGGGATGTCAACTAGACACCTCAGGTCTTTGGTCCCAGCATAAATACCTTATAACTTTTTAGATCCTAGTACTTAGGTTTGTCAGAAGGGAAATCTTTTGGTAAGACAACAGATATCCTTAAATCCAGGTATGCACTTCTCACTCCCTACTCCAAAGCAATCAGTCACCACAGACGCTTCGTATTTTGCTTGGGGAGCAGTTTTGGAAATGATAAAAATGCAGGGTGTGTTGGACACCAAGGATTGACACAAGTACATAAATATCAAGGAAATTATTGTTGTGATAAAGGCACTCAACTCTCTGAACCATCTTTGGTCTCCAGGACCTCTTCAAATGGTTACAGATGATATCACAGTCACGCAGTACATTAAAAAGCAAGGGGGAATGAGATCATACCCCTTTTTGCAGACTAGCCACATTAGCTTAGCATACTTCTTCACAGCACAATCTCACTCTACAGGCATCTTACATTCCATCAGAGCAAAACTGTGTGGTAGACAAGCTGAGCAGGACCAGGGCAGCCCCTAAAAAATGAAAACTAGATCGGGGGGGGGTGTCTTCCAAGATTTGATCCATCTGCAGCAAGTTCCTGAAGCAGACCTCTTTTCTTCCTCTCTGAACAATAAACTGGCAACATTCTCCTCCAGGACTTCATGAAGGAAGGCCTGGAAGACAAATGCCTTTTCTTTTCTTTGGACAAGAATATTCCTTAAGGGATGGCCCAGGTATGATTTTCCAACCTTTCCATTAATATCCATGACACTTCTTAAAATTCAGAAGGAATCCCCCAAGATCATTGTGGTGACTCCCTTCTGGCCCAGGCAACCTTGGTTCTCACTTCCTTTGAAAGTGGCCAGGGGCAATTACCACAAGTCTCCTCACATACTGGACCTTCTCAAACAAGAATAGGGGTGTTTGATGCACCACAACATTAATCATCTTCAGTTAACTGTCTAAATAATAGTGTCCTAATTAGGTACCTGTTTTATGAGGACCTGCAGCACGTACTAATAGAGGCAAGAAAGCCTGCTACTAGAAAAATCATATATTAGCACATGGAAAAGTTTTTCTAGTTGGTGCCAACAACATAATCGGCACCCATTCAGGTCTAGTTGTTCTCTGGTTTTACAATATCTGTGTGAGTTACTATTCTATGGTCTTTCTTATTCCTCTATCAAGGTTCATTTTATCAGCCATTTCAGCATGTCTGGCCATTGATCCTCCTCTTTTAAGACAGTCTCATGTCAAAATGTTCTTGAAAAGGGTTTTGCATAAGAGTCCTCCAAGTAAACTGGTGGTCCCTCCTTGGGATCTTAGTTTTGTATTAATGACGCTAACACTTACTCCATTTGAACCAGCTAATCTGGCTGACTTGAGGTTCTTAGCATGGAAAACAGTGTTACTGATTGCTCTAACCTCTGCAAGAAGGGTATCTGATTTTCAAGCTCTTATGCTGGTTCTACTGTACCTCATTTTCCATAGGGACAGTGTTTATTTGAGAAGTAATCCTTTTATTCCTAAAGTGGTATCTAAATTTACTTTAAGCAAAACTATCCATCCCTTATTTTCTTTCCTGAACCTACAAATGAAGTGGAATGGATACTGCATACCTTGGCTGTCCAAACATCTCAGATACTATCTTGACAGAAGTAAATCTTTTAGATCTTTGGATCAGTTGTTCCTTTCTTGTGAAGGTAAGAAGAAGAAACAATGAGTCTAACAGACTATATTCAAATGGTTGTCTAAGGCTATTCATTTTTGTTATACTCACCATAACAAATCTATCTGAGGTGGGGTCAAGGTTCTACTCTATCACGGCCTTGGCTTCGTCTCTGGCTTTTTGGAAAGGGTTAGATTCTAGAAGTATTGTAGAAGCTGCTACTTGGTCCTCTGTACATACTTTCACAATGCATTATAAGCTTGATTCCTTCTGTAGGTCTACATCAGCCTTTGCAAGGACCATTTTCCAGGGGATCCTGGACACTTCACATTCCACCTCCCAAATATAATTAGCTATGGCAACTTACCCATATAACTAAGGCTAATGCAGCAGTGATCAATATGAAGAATATTGCACAGTTGTGTAATTCACCATTAACAGTTGATGTTTAAATAGTTATTGCTGCAGTAGCTGCTCCCTCCCTCCATCCCCCTTTTGGTGTGTTTTTTATGCCAGGGTATGGACATTTTTTTTTACATTCCTAGCATTGTCTTGTCAGGTCTCAATCTCCCTCTCTCTGCTGGCAGGAAAGCTCTGTGGGACTTCTCACCCAAACCTATCTTATAGTCAGCTTAACTCAAGCTAACTAACAGTTTGGGTTCATGGAAGATACTCTGAAGCTTTTGAATCTGGCCGGCTGTTATATCCTGTCAGGATATAACCCATATTATCTAAGGCTACCGCAGCAGTGATCAATATGAAGAACAGTGTGACCCATCTGCTGCTGAGGCAAATTTTAAGCCTACTAATGGGGCAAAGGCTGTCTGGATTTGTTTTTTCTTTCTGTGGCTGGAGGAATGAGGAACCAAGGAAATGGAAAGTTGTTTCTTGGTAAACCCAAAAATGAAGCCTGAAGCCTGGGTAACATTGACAGAACCAGTCTGTAAAATGATGCAGGTAATAAAACAGTACTTTTTTATCCTATGTTGACCGAATTAGTCCAACTAGGCTAGTAGACTTTTTTCAGGGGAGACCAGAGGTGGTATTTATGCTATTAAGGAGCTTCCTAATTACCTGAAATTCATACAACTCACCACTGCTCAGAAACTCATATTCCAACTCTCCATCTGCCCCTGTCTTTCATCTATCTTAACCCCTTACCTCCCCAGTCATACTCTTAGATCTGTAAACCAAAACCTCCTTAAAATCTATAAATCCAATGCCTTCCTAGCCAATTACTTCTATCACACTCCTTAACTAAACTATGAAATTCTCTCCCTCTACTGTACTCACAACCACTCTAATTTCAAATCTCTCCTCCATTCTTACCTTACCTCAAAATGGGACTGTTCCTGCAATATGTAAAGATGTAATATACATTACAAAAATATATGATAACAGAGGCTTATGGACTTGGGGGTTGGGAATGCATTCTTAGATTAAAAATAGAAAAAGACAAAATTGTGCATATCCTCAGTATGATAATTGTGGAAGGGAACAAAGGTGTTGTGAAAGGGTCTATATTACCATATCGAATGGTAATAATGCCGAACGCTCATATCAGTGAATATTCACGAGAACAAACTTGTGATTTTGGGGTCATGGTACAGTGAAGATTGGAATATTTGCCCTTTCCTCACTGTAGTGCGACCTCGGAGCTGGAATATATATTTAGCAGTGGCTGTGGGGGGGGGGGGGGGGTGTGCAGCCTCCCACAATAGCAAGTTCATTCTCGTGAATATTCACTCACATGAGCGTTTGGCATTGTTACCATTCAATATGGTAATATAGACCCTTGTGAAATATTGGGAACAATAAAAAACATGCTTCCTTTGTGGTAAATGTGATCATTTAATTGGCAATTGTGACAAAAAATGTTATATATATGTAGTAAAGTGGAGCATGATGAAAAAAAAATGTGATTTGAAATGTTTCAAATGTGAAAAAAAACAGGTAATTTATGGATGGATTGTAAAGAAAAGTTAGTTAAACAGAAAGGGGGAAATAGGGAACACAAAGTTATAAGGGACAGAAAATAAGGTAAAACAGAAGAAAAAGCAGCAAATCTTTTAACGGTGGAAACACATGAGATAAAAGAAAAGGATAATGTAGCAGAAAAATAACAGAATAAAGGACAAGAAAGTGTTAAAAATAAGTGATGAAGAAAAAATGAAGTGGAGAGTAGTGAAATGAAAGAAAACTATTGGGAAAAGAGTAAAAGACAGGAAAAGAAAGTACTTAGGTGTAGGTATAAAAGAGAATAAGAAAGGGGAATGATAGATAATGTGTACGTAAAGAAAATAAAGATGCAAGAAAAAATAAGCAAAGACTACTACTAGCAATAACTTTCAATAGTATAAAGAATATAGAACATATTAGAATGGTTTGCAAAAATGTATAGGGATGTGATTGCTTTGGAAAATATACAAATTACATTAAATGAAGGAAGTCTACAAAGAGAGAAATTATGGGGAAGTCAGATTGCATGGAATATAGGGATAGAAATATATTCAGGGGTAGCAGTATTGTGAAGACTGTCAATAAAAGTTTTGGATGTTACTTTAGTTGTAATAGGGAGAATAACAGTTGTAGATATGAGATGGAAGTGTCAAGTATTTAGGCTTATTATGATTTTTGCATATGTAACAAAAAATGAAGAGAAGATATGTTCAAGAATTTGTTAGAATATGTAAATGTAAACCTGAAGATTATATGGGTAGGTGATTTGAACTGTGATATAAGGAAGAAAAATGACAGTAGGGGCATAAAATAATGATGGAAGTGATAAAACATGGCAGATTATATATGGAATAGTAAACAATGGGCATATAAAAGAAGTGCTTGTAAGACAGAAATTTATTATTTCATTATTTCAAAGAGTTTAAACAGTACAAGAAGGAACAAAATGTACAAGTTTTTCAGATCATCTAGCAATTTGGGTAGAAATTCAAGAGGAAAAGGGATACATAAAAAATAGGTAAACAAGGTGGCAAGGTTGGCATAATGATTAAGGTGTTTTATCTTACACATACAAGGTGCAGTATTTGATTCTCACATGGGATAATTGGCTAGGATTAAAATGACTCACAAGGGCAGCTAGCCTAGTACTAAACTATGAATCTATAAACACATAAAATAAATAAATGAAAAACATCTGGATGAAAAAGTACAGAGGTTTAGGCAATTATAGAAAGATCACATAGGATTATTTTTTTTAATAACTGGACAATATGGTGCTTAAATTTTAAAGAGAAAAATAAAAAATGGTATTTCGAATGGCAAAAGTTACAAACAGAATTCAGAAAGAATAAACATAAAGACATATATAAATGTGCTTTAACAGCACTAGTAAGTAATAAGAGTTTTTTTTACCATAGAAATGGAAATAAATTAAATGAATCAAGAAAAAGTTAAAATTATTTATTTAAACAAAGATGTTATTTACAAGGTAAAAAAGAAGTAGTACCATGTTTGATCAGTTTAGTTAAAAAGAATAAAATGGCAATAAAAGAGTTAAGAAACAGAGAAAGTGAAATGGTGAGAAATTAACAAGTTATTATGAATACAGTCATACAACATATAGAAGAAATATTTACTATAACTAAGAAAGAAAAAAGTCTGAGGTGGAATGTAAAAAGTTTGATAGATCAAAATAACGAGGAATTAGAAAAAGATAACAGTGGAATAATTGAATAATGTGTTAAAACAGGTGAATATAGAATCAGCTACAGGTTTAGATGGTACAGAATTTCATATATATAAAGATTTGGCGGACTGGGAGAAGAAAGCTTTTGTACATGTGTTAAATGAATGGTTAAAAGAAGGATTTAGACAAGAAGAAATATGCATGGGAGCTACAAATTTTATATGGAAAAAAAGAGGAGAAAGATGATATTGGAAATTGTAAACTGATAGTACCTAATACAAACTACAAAATATTTTTGAAAATAATAGGATTAAGATTGGAAATTAAACTGCATAAAATATTGGAGTAGAAAATATTTGGAAGAAAAGGAAGGGGAACAAAATAAATACTTTTAATAGTAAGAACAAATGTGCATGATATGATATAAAGGAATGTGGATACAAAACTATGGTAGGTGATATAAAGTATTTAATAAGATTCAGCATCAAGTATTATGACATATAATGAAAGAAAATCAGATAAGTGAAAAAAAATCAAACGGTTGGTTAAGTCAGGATATTCACAGTCATGTGTGTATATATATATATATATATATATATATATATATATATATATATATATATATATATATATATATATACACACACACACACACACACACACACACATATATATATATATATATATATATATATATATATATATATATATATATATATACACATCATCATCATCTTCTTTAGGCTGTTCCCATTAGGGGTCTCCACAGCGGATCTTCTGTTTCCATTTCTTCCTGTCCTCTGCATCATGCTCTTTCACACCAACCACCTGCATGTCCTCTCTCACCACATCCATAAACCTTATCTTAGGCCTTCCTCTTTTCCTCTTACCTGGCAGCTCCATTCCTATCATCCTTTTCCCAATATACCCAGCATCCCTCCTCAGCACATGTCCAAACCAACGCAATCTCGCCTCTCTTGCTTTGTCTCCAAACTGTCCAACCTGAGCTGACCCTCTAATATACTGATTCCTAATCCTGTCCATCCTAGTCACACCCAGTGCAAATCTTAACATCTTTAACTCTGCCACATCCAGCTCTGAGACTCCTGCCTTTTCGTCAATGCTACCGTCTCCAACCCATATAACATAGCTGGTCTCAATACCCTCTTGTAGACCTTCCCTTTCACTCTTATTGGTACCCTTCTGTCACAAATCACTCCTGACACTCTTCTCCACCCATTCCACCCTGCCTGTACTCTCTTCTTCACCTCTCTTCCACACTCACCATTACCCTGAACGGTTGATCCCAAGTACTTAAACTCATCAATCTTTACCAACTCTACTCCCTGCATACTCACCATTCCTCTATCCTCCCTCTCATTTACACACATTTATTCTGTTTTAGCCCTGCTGACCTTCATTCCTCTCCTCTCTAAAGCATATCTCCACCTCTCCAAGGTCTCCTCAACCTGGTCCCTACTCTCACTACATAGCACAATGTCATTTGCAAACATCATAGTCCACGGGGCCTCCTGTCTAATCTCATCTGTCAACCTGTCCATCACCACTGCAAATAAGAAAGGGCTCAGAGCTGATCCTTGATGTAATCCCACCTCCACCTTAAACGTATCTGTCACTCCCGCCGCAGTCCTCACCAATGTCACACTACCCTTGTACATATCCTGTACCACTCTTACATACTTCTCTGCCACTCCCGACTTCCTCATACAATACCACAACTCCTGTCTAGGCACCCTGTCATATACTTTGTCTAAGTCCACAAAAACACAATTCAACTCCTTCTGACCTTCTCTGTATTTCTCCA